>NC_092237.1:28484746-28640792 GCF_036320965.1 Panulirus ornatus | reverse complement strand
AGCTAACCCTTGCCTTAAATACCAACACACCTTCGCCTTTTTGCCAAGCCTAACTTCACCTTCGGGCCCAGCCTACCTTCGCCTTCAGGCACATCACACCCTCTCATTAAAACGCATTAAACCCTTATATTCTCGCCTTTCCACGCTTACCTACAAGACCATCTCACCCTTGCCTTCAGGTGTGTCCCATCCACACCTTCAGTCCTGGCCCCCTTTCGCCTTCTAGCCCAGCCCACTATCATTTTCAGTCCTAACGCCACGTAGTCTTCATTCCTTTCTCATCTTCACCTTCTGTTAGGAACCAACCTCTCCTTCATGCCCTGCCCACCCTCTTTTTCAATTCTCTCTCACCGTCGCTTTCAAGCCCATCCCACCCTCGCCTAGAAGCTCATCATACCTTGCTTTCAGACTCATTCCACTCGCATATTGAGAGCCGCCCCCCTTCGCCCTTTATCCCAGGCTATTCTCGCATTTACTCCTAGACCACCATTCCCATCACTTCCAACCCACTTTCACCTTCTAACCCCGCGCAAACCTCTCCTTCAGACCCACCCTATTTTCTTCAAGTCAATTCAACCCTCAAATTCATCCCATCTCACCCATGCCTTCTTTCCCATCCAACCCTCAAATACTAGCCTATATCACCCTCGCCTTCAGGCCCATCCTACCAAAGATGTCACTCAAACCCTCCTCCTCCTCCTAACTCAGCCCACGTTCGCTTTCAGTCGCATACCACACTCACCTTCAACCCATCTCAACATCGCCTTCAGTATTTGGCCACCATCGTCTTCAAACCCATCAAACCATTGCCTTCTTACCCATCTGACCTTAACATTCAGGTCAAGCTCACACTCTCCTTTAGGCCCAGCTCATCCTCGTCTACAGGCACAACCCACCTTCCTCTTCCAGCCGAACCTCTCCTCGCCTTCTTTTCCTGCCTACAATCGTCTTCAGGGACATCCCACCATCGTCTTCTGGCCCAAACCTACCTCAAGCTCGCATTCAGGCTCTACCCACCCTCGTCTTCAGGCCCGTCCCACCTTCGCCTTCTGGTCCATCCCTCCTTAGCCTTCATGTCAAGCTTACAGTCGCCATCAGGCAAAGCTCATCCTAGTCTACAGACTCATTCCATTTTCGACTTCTGACCCAGACCATGGAGGCCTTTTGGCCCAGGAATCCCATGGCTTCAGGCATATCCCAGCATTCCCGTCAGGTCCATCATAGTAATGCCCCCAAACCTAGCTCAACCCCGCCTTCAGGCCCATCCCACCGTAGCCTTCAGGCCAATTCCATCTTCTCTTTCTTCCCGAGCCCACCCTCATTTTCAGGCCGAGGTAACCACTTTCTGAGGCTAATTCCACTCTCGCCTTCATGAAAATCACACCGTCGCGGTTAGATCGGCCCACAATCACCTTCAGGCCCATTCCACCCTCGCCTTCAGATCCACCTCACCCTCGCTTTCTGGACCATCCTAGCCTCACCTTCAGGGCCAGCTCACCCTCGTCTTTTTTATCCAGCTCTCCCTCGCCTTCAAGCCCATCTCACCTTTGCTTTCTAGCCCATACAAAAACTAAATCTCTCTCTCTCTCTCTCTCTCTCTCTCTCTCTCTCTCTCTCTCTCTCTCTCTCTCTCTCTCTCTCTCTCTCTCTCTCTCTCTCTCTCTCTCTCTCTCTCTCTCTCTCTCCTTCTGGCCCATTCTACCCACGCCTTCAGGCGCAGCCGACCTACATCTTTAGACCCATCCCACATTCACCCTCAACTCCTTCCCCCTTCCAGCTCAGCCCAAGATCGTCTTTCGGCCGATCCCACCTTCGCTTTCAGGACTAGGTAACCATTGCCTTAAATACCAGCACCCCTTCGCCTTCTGGCCCTACAACTTCACCTTCTAGCCTTGCCTACCTTCGGCTTCATGGACATCACGCCCTCGCAATCAAACGCATTAAAGCCTTATCTTCTCGCCTTTCCACACTTACCTACAAGACTATCTCACTCTCGCCTTCAGGCCTTTCCCATACACACCTTCAGGCCCGCCCCCTTTTCTCATTCTAGCCCATCCCACTTTCATATTCAGTCCTAGCCCAACCTAGTCTTCATTCCCTTCTCACCTTCTCCTTCTGGTCGGACCCAACCTCTCCTTCATACCCTGCCCACCCTCTTTTTCAATTCTATCTCACCCTCGCCTTCAAGCCCATCCCACCCTTGCTTTCTGCCCATCCCACCCTCGCTCCGAAGCTCATTTTACCTCGCCTTCAGGCTCATTCCACTCGGATATTTGGAACCGCCCCCCTTCACTCTCTGTCCCAAGCTATTCTCGCTTTTACTCCTAGACCACGATATCCATCATTTCCAACCCATATTCAACTTCTAACCCCGCCCAAACATCTCCTTTAGACCCAGCACATCTTCTTCAATTCAATCCAACCCTCACATTCATCCCATCTCACCCATGCCTTCTTTCCCATTCATCACTCAAGCACTAGCCTATCTCACCCTCGCCTTCAGGCCCATCCCACCAACGACTTCATTTCAACCATTCCCCGCCCCCTATCTAAGCCCACGTTCGCTTTCAGTCGCATACCACACTCACCTTCAACAAATCTCACCATCGCCTTCAGTATTTGGCTACCATCGTCTTCAAACCCATCCCACCATTGCCTTCTTGCCCATTTGACCTTAACCTTCAGGTCAAGCTCACACTCTCCTTTAGGCCCAGCTCATCCTCGTCTACAGGAACAACCTACCTTCCTCTTCCAGCCGAACCTGTCCTCGCATTCTTTTCCTGCCTACACTCATCTTCAGGGACATCCCAATATCGACTTCTGGCCCAAACCTCCTCAAGCTCGAATTCAGGCTCTACTTACCCTCGTCATCAGGCACGTCACACCTTCGACTTCTGGCCCATCCCTCCTTAGCCTTCATGTCAAACTTGCATACGCACTCAGGCCCAGCTCATCCTCGTCTACAGACCCATTCCATTTTCGACCTCTGACCCAGAACATGGAGTCCTTTTGGCCCAGCCCACCCTCGTCTTCAGGCATATCCTAGCATTCCCGTTAGGTCCATCGTACTAATGCACTCAAACCTAACTCAGCCTTGCCTTCAAGCCCATCCCACCCTAGCCTTCAGCCCTAGACCTTCTTCACTTTCTTCCCGAGCCCACCCTCATTTTCAGGCCGAGGTAACCACTTTCTCAGGCCCATTCCACTCTCGTCTTCATGAAAGGCACACCCTCGCGGTTAGATCGGCCCAAAAATGATCTTCAGGCCCATTCTACCCTCGCCTTCAGCTCGACCTCAACCTCGCTTTCTGGACCATTCTAGCCTGACCTTCTGGGCCAGCTCACCCTCGCCTTAAAGCCCATCTCACCTTTCCCTTCTAACCCATACAAAAAATAGATCTCTCTCTCTCTCTCTCTCTCTCTCTCTCTCTCTCTCTCTCTCTCTCTCTCTCTCTCTCTCTCTCTCTCTCTCTCTCTCTCTCTCTCTCCTTCTGGCCCATTCCACCCACGCCTTCAACCCATCTCAACAACGCCTTCAGTATTTGGCTGCCATCGTCTTCAAACCCATCCCACAATTGCCTTCTTGCCCATTTAATCTTAACCTTCAGGTCAAGCTCACACTCTCCTTGAGGCCCAACTCATCCTCGTCTACCGGCAAAACCCACCTTCCTCTTCCAGCCGAACCTGTCCTCGCCTTCTTTTCCTGACTACACTCGTCTTCAGGGACATCCCAACATCGACTTCTGGCCCATACCTAACTCAAGCTCGCATTCACGCTCTACCCACCCTCGTCTTCAGGCCCATCCCACCTTCGATTCTGGCCCATCCCTCCTTAGCCTTCGTGTCAAGCTTACATTCGCCATCAGGCAAAGCTCATAACCGTCTACAAACCCATTCCATTTTCGACTTCTGGCCCACATCATGGAGGCCTTTTTGGCCCAGCACACCCTCGTATTAAGGCATATCCCAGAATTCCCGTCAGGTCCATCGTACTAATGCCCTCAAACCTAGCTCAACCTTGCCTTCAGGCCCATCCCACCCTAGCCTTCAGCCCTAGACCTTCTTCACTTTCTTCCCGAGCCCACCCTCATTTTCAGGCCGAGGTAACCACTTTCTCAGGCCCATTCCACTCTCGCCGTCATGAAAAGCACACCCTCGCGGTTAGATCGGCCCAAAATCACCTTCAGGCCCATTCTACCCTCGCCTTCAGCGCAACCTCACCCTCGCTTTCTAGACCATCCTAGTCTCACCTTCAGGGCCAGCTCAACCTCGCCTTTTTTGTCTAGCTCTCCCTCGCCTTCAAGCCCATCTCACCTTTGACTGGAATTCTAGCCCATACAAAAAATAGATCATTCTCTCTCTCTCTCTCTCTCTCTCTCTCTCTCTCTCTCTCTCTCTCTCTCTCTCTCTCTCTCTCTCTCTCTCTCTCTCTCTCTCTCTCTCTCTCTCCTTCTGGCCCATTCCACCCACGCCTTCAGGCGCAGCCGACTTACATCTTTAGACCCATCCCACCTTCACCCTCCAGACCTTCCACCTTCCAGCTCAGCCCAACATGGTCTTTCGGCCGATCCCACCTTCGTTTTAGGACTAGCTAACCCTTGCCTTAAATGCTAGCACACCTTCGCCTTATAGCCCCACCTAACTTCACCTTCTGGCCCCGCCTACCTTCACCTTCAGGCACATCACACCCTCGCATTCAAACGCATTAAACCCTTATCTTCTCGCCTTTCCACACCTACCTACAAGACCATCTAACCCTCGCCTTCAGGCCTCTCCTATCCACAACTTAAGTCCCGCTCCCCTTTCGCCTTCCAGCCCAGCCCACTATCATTTTCATTCGTAGCCCAACCTAGTCTTCATTCCCTTCTCATCTTAACCTTCTGGTCGGGCCCAACGTCTCCTTCATACCCCGCCCACCCGCTTTTTCATTCTATCCCACCCTCGACTTCAAGCACATCCCACCCTTGCTTTCTGGCCCATCCCACCCTCTCCTAGAAGCTCATCTTAACTTGACTTCAGGCTCATTCCACTCGCATATTGAGAGCCGCCTCCCTTCGTTCTCTGTCCCACGCTAATCTCGCTTTTACTCCTAGACCACCATTCCCATCACTTCCAACCCACATTCACCTTCAAACCCAGCCCAAACCTCTCCTTCAGACCCAGCCCATTTTCTTCCAGTCAATCCAACCCTCACATTTATCTCATCTCACCCATGCCTTCTTTCCCATCCAACCCTCAAATAGTAGCCTATCTCACCCTCGCCTTCAGGACCATCCCACCAACGAATTCATTCCAACCCTCCTCCTCCTCCTATCCCAGCCCACGTTCCCTTTCAGTCGCATACCACACTCCCCTTCAACCCATCTCAACAACGCCTTCAGTATTTGGCTGCCATCGTCTTCAAACCCATCCCACAATTGCCTTCTTGCCCATTTAATCTTAACCTTCAGGTCAACCTCACACTTTCCTTGAGGCCCAACTCATCCTCGTCTACCGGCAAAACCCACCTTCCTCTTCCAGCCGAACCTGTCCTCGCCTTCTTTTCCTGACTACACTCGTCTTCAGGGACATCCCACAATCGACTTCTGGCCCAAACCTAACTCAAGCTCGCATTCAGGCTCTACCCACCCTCGTCTTCAGGCCCATCCCACCTTCGATTCTGGCCCATCCCTCCTTAGCCTTCGTGTCAAGCTTACATTCGTCATCAGGCAAAGCTCATAATCATCTACAAACCCATTCCATTTTCGACTTCTGGCCCATATCATGGAGGCCTTTTTGGCCCAGCACACCCTCGTATTAAGGCATGTCCCAGAATTCCCGTCAGGTCCATCGTACTAATGCCCTCAAACCTAGCTTAACCTTGCCTTCAGGCCCATCCCACCCTAGCCTTCAGCCCTAGACCTTCTTCACTTTCTTCCCGAGCCCACCCTCATTTTCAGGCCGAGGTAACCACTTCTCAGGCCCATTCCACTCTCGACGTCATGAAAAGCACACCCTCGCGGTTAGATCGGCCCAAAATCACCTTCAGGCCCATTCTACCCTCGCCTTCAGCGCAACCTTACCCTCGCTTTCTAGACCATCCTAGCCTCAACTTCAGGGCCAGCTCAACCTCGCCTTTTTTGTCTAGCTCTCCCTCGCCTTCAAGCCCATCTCACCTTTGACTGGAATTCTAGCCCATACAAAAAATAGATCTCTCTCTCTCTCTCTCTCTCTCTCTCTCTCTCTCATCTCTCTCTCTCTCTCTCTCTCTCTCTCTCTCTCTCTCTCTCTCTCTCTCTCTCTCTCTCTCTCTCTCTCCTTCTGGCCCATTCCACCCACGCCTTCAGGCGCAGCCGACTTACATCTTTAGACCCATCCCACCTTCACCCTACAGACCTTCCACCTTCCAGCTCAGCCCAACATGGTCTTTCGGCCGATCCCACCTTCGCTTTTAGGACTAGCTAACCCTTGCCTTAAATACTAGCACACCTTCGCCTTATAGCCCCACCTAACTTCACCTTCTGGCCCCGCCTACCTTCACCTTCAGGCACATCACACCCTCGCATTCAAACGCATTAAACCCTTATCTTCTCGCCTTTCCACACCTACCTACAAGACCATCTAACCCTCGCCTTCAGGCCTCTCCTATCCACAACTTAAGTCCCGCTCCCCTTTCGCCTTCCAGCCCAGCCCACTATCATTTTCATTCGTAGCCCAACCTAGTCTTCATTCCCTTCTCATCTTAACCTTCTGGTCGGGCCCAACGTCTCCTTCATACCCCGCCCACCCGCTTTTTCATTCTATCCCACCCTCGACTTCAAGCACATCCCACCCTTGCTTTCTGGCCCATCCCACCCTCTCCTAGAAGCTCATCTTAACTTGACTTCAGGCTCATTCCACTCGCATATTGAGAGCCGCCTCCCTTCGTTCTCTGTCCCACGCTAATCTCGCTTTTACTCCTAGACCACCATTCCCATCACTTTCAACCCACATTCACCTTCAAACCCAGCCCAAACCTCTCCTTCAGACCCAGCCCATTTTCTTCCAGTCAATCCAACCCTCACATTTATCTCATCTCACCCATGCCTTCTTTCCCATCCAACCCTCAAATAGTAGCCTATCTCACCCTCGCCTTCAGGCCCATCCCACCAACGAATTCATTCCAACCCTCCTCCTCCTCCTATCCCAGCCCACGTTCCCTTTCAGTCGCATACCACACTCCCCTTCAACCCATCTCAACAACGCCTTCAGTATTTGGCTGCCATCGTCTTCAAACCCATCCCACAATTGCCTTCTTGCCCATTTAATCTTAACCTTCAGGTCAACCTCACACTCTCCTTGAGGCCCAACTCATCCTCGTCTACCGGCAAAACCCACCTTCCTCTTCCAGCCGAACCTGTCTTCGCCTTCTTTTCCTGACTACACTCGTCTTCAGGGACATCCCACCACCGACTTCTGGCCCAAACCTAACTCAAGCTCGCATTCAGGCTCTACCCACCCTCGTCTTCAGGCCCATCCCACCTTCGATTCTGGCCCATCCCTCCTTAGCCTTCGTGTCAAGCTTACATTCGCCATCAGGCAAAGCTCATAACCGTCTACAAACCCATTCCATTTTCGACTTCTGGCCCACATCATGGAGGCCTTTTTGGCCCAGCACACCCTCGTATTAAGGCATATCCCAGAATTCCCGTCAGGTCCACCGTACTAATGCCCTCAAACCTAGCTCAACCTTGCCTTCAGGCCCATCCCACCCTAGCCTTCAGCCCTAGACCTTCTTCACTTTCTTCCCGAGCCCACCCTCATTTTCAGGCCGAGGTAACCACTTTCTCAGGCCCATTCCACTCTCGCCGTCATGAAAAGCACACCCTCGCGGTTAGATCGGCCCAAAATCACCTTCAGGCCCATTCTACCCTCGCCTTCAGCGCAACCTCACCCTCGCTTTCTAGACCATCCTAGCCTCACCTTCAGGGCCAGCTCAACCTCGCCTTTTTTGTCTAGCTCTCCCTCGCCTTTTTGGCCCAGCACACCCTCGTATTAAGGCATATCCCAGAATTCCCGTCAGGTCCATCGTACTAATGCCCTCAAACCTAGCTCAACCTTGCCTTCAGGCCCATCCCACCCTAGCCTTCAGCCCTAGACCTTCTTCACTTTCTTCCCGAGCCCACCCTCATTTTCAGGCCGAGGTAACCACTTTCTCAGGCCCATTCCACTCTCGCCGTCATGAAAAGCACACCCTCGCGGTTAGATCGGCCCAAAATCACCTTCAGGCCCATTCTACCCTCGCCTTCAGCGCAACCTCACCCTCGCTTTCTAGACCATACTAGCCTCACCTTCAGGGCCAGCTCAACCTCGCCTTTTTTGTCTAGCTCTCCCTCGCCTTCAAGCCCATCTCACCTTTGACTGGAATTCTAGCCCATACAAAAAATAGATCATTCTCTCTCTCTCTCTCTCTCTCTCTCTCTCTCTCTCTCTCTCTCTCTCTCTCTCTCTCTCTCTCTCTCTCTCTCTCTCTCTCTCTCTCTCTTCTCTCTCTCTCTCTCTCTCTCTCTCTCTCTCTCTCCCCCTCTCATCTCTCTCTCTCTCTCTCTCTCCCCCCCCCCCTTCTGGCCCATTCCACCCACGCCTTCAGGCGCAGCCGACCTACATCTTTAGACCCATCCCACCTTCACCCTCAAGACCTTCCCCCTTCCAGCTCAGCCCAACATCGTCTTTCGGCCGATCCCACCTTCGCTTTTAGGACTAGCTAACCCTTGCCTTAAATACCAGCACATCTTCGCCTTCTGGCCCGAGCAAACTTCACCTTTTGGCCCCACCTACATTCGCCTTCAGGCACATAACACCCTCGCATTCAAACGCATTCAACCCTTATCTACTCGTCTTTCCACACTTACCTACAAGACCATCTCACCCTCGCCTTCAGGCCTCTCCCATCCACATATTCAGGCCCGCCCCACTTTCGCCTTCTAGCCCAGCCCACTCTCATTTTCAGTCCTAGCCCAATATAGTCTTCATTCCCTTCTCATCTTCACCTTCTGCTCGATCCCAACCTCTTCTTTATACCCTGCCATCCCTCTTTTTCAATTCTATCCCACCCTCGCCTTCAAGCCTATCCCACCCTTTCTTTCTGGCCCATCCCACCCTCGCCTAGAGGCTCATCTCACCTCGCCTTCAGGCTCATTCCACTCGCATATTGAGAGCCACTCCTCTTCGCTCTCTGTCCCAGGATATTCTTGCTTTTACTCATAGATCACCATTCCCATCACTTCCAACCCACATTCACCTTCTAACCCCGCCCGAACCTCTCCATCAGACCCAGCCCATCTTCTTCAAGTCAATCCAACCCTCACATTCATACCATCTCACTCATGCCTTCTTTCCCATCCAACCATGAAATACTAACCTATCACACACTCGCCTTCAGGCCCATCCCACCAACGACTTCATTCCAACCCTCCTCCTCCTCCTATCTCAGCCCACGTTCGCTTTCAGTCGCATACCACACTCACCTTCAACCAATCTCACCATCGCCTTCAGTATTTGGCCACCATCGTCTTCAAACCTACCCCACCATTGCCTTCTTGCCCATTTGACCTTAACCTTCATGTCAAGCTCACACTCTCCTTTAGGCCCAGCTCTTCCTCGCCTACAGGCACAACCAACTTTCCCCTTCCAGCCGAAACTGTCCTAGCCTTCTCTTCCTGACTACACTCGTCTTCCGGGACATCCCACCATCGTCTTCTGGCCCAAACCCACCTCAAGATCGCATTCAGGCTCTACCCACTCTCGTCTTCAGGCCCATCCCACCTTCGCCTTCTGGCCCATCCCTCCTTAGCCTTCAAGTCAAGCTTACATTCGCCCTCAGGCAAAGCTCATTCTCGTCTACCCGCCCATTCCATTTTCGACTTCTGACCCAGACCATGGAGGACCTTTGGCTCAACCCACCCTCCTCTTCAGGCATATCCCAGCACTCCAATCAATGCCCTCAAACCTAGCTCAACCTTGCCTTCGGGCCCATCCCACCCTAGCCTTCAGCCAAGTCCATCTTCACTTTCTTCCCGAGCACACATTCATTTTCAGGCCGAGGTAACCACTTTCTCAGGCCCATTCTACTCTCGCCGTCATGAAAAGCACACCCTCGCGGTTAGATCGGCCCACATTCAACTTCAGGCCCATTCCACCCTCACGTTCAGCTCCACCTCACCCACGCTTTCTGAACCATCTTAGCCTCAACTTCAGGGCCAGCTCACCCTCGCCTTTTTTGTCTAGCTCTCCCTCGCCTTCAAGCCCATCTCACCTTTGCCTTCTAGCCCATACAAAATCTAGATCATTCTCTCTCTCTCTCTCTCTCTCTCTCTCTCTCTCTCTCTCTCTCTCTCTCTCTCTCTCTCTCTCTCTCTCTCTCTCTCTCTCTCTCTCTCTCTCTTCTCTCTCTCCTCTCTCTCTCTCTCTCTCTCTCTCTCTCTCTCTCTCTCTCTCTCTCTCTCTCTCTCTCTCTCTCTCTCTCTCTCTCTCTCTCTCTCTCTCTCTCTCTCTCTCTCTCTCTCTCTCTCTCTCTCTCTCTCCTTCTGCTCCATTCAACCCCCGCCTTCAGGCGCAGCCGAGCTACATCTTTAGACACATCCCACCTTCACCCTCAAGAGCTTCCCCTTTCCAGCTCAGCCCAACATCGTCTTTCGGCCGAAAACACCATCGCTTTTAGGACTAGCTAACCTTTGCCTTACATACCAGCACACCTTCGCCTTTTTTCCCCACCTAACTTCACCTTCTGGCCCCGCATACCTTCGCCTTCAGGCACATCACACCGCACTCAAACGCATTTAACCCTTATCTTCTCGCCTTTCCACACTTACCTACAAGACCATCTCACCCTCGCCTTCAGGGCTCTCCCATCCACGCCTTCAGGCCCGACCCCCTTTCGCCTTCTAGCTCAGCCCACTCTCATTTTCATGTCGTAGCCCAACCTATTCTTCATTCCCTTATCATCTTCAACTTCTGGTCGGGCCCAACCACTTCTTCATTCCCTGCCCACCCTGTTTTTCAATTCTATCCCACCCTCGCCTTCAAGCCCATCCCACCCTTGCTTTCTGGTCCAATCCACCCTCGCCTAGAAGGTCATCCTACCTAGCCTTCAGGCTCATTCCAGTCGCATATTGAGAGCCGCCGCACTTCGCTCTCTGTCCCAGGATATTCTTGCATTTACTCCTAGACCACCATTCCCATCACTTCCAACCCACATTCACCTTGTAACCCCGCCCAAACCTCTCTTTCAGACCCAGCCCATCTTCTTCAAGTCAATCCATCCCTCATATTCATCCCATCTCACCCACGCCTTTTTTCCCATCCAACTCTCAAATACTAGCCTATCTCACCCTCGCCTTCAGGACCATCGCTCCAACGACTTTATTTCAACCCTCCTCCTGCTCCTATCACAGCCCATATTCACTTTCAGTCGCATACCACACTCACATTCAACCCATCTCACCATCTCCTTAAGTATTTGGCCACCATCGTCTTCAAACCAGTCCCACCATTGCCTTCTTGCCCATTTGACCTTAACCTTCAGGTCAAGTTCACACTCTCCTTTACGGCAAGCTCATCCTCGTCTACAGGCACAACCCACCTTCTCGTTCCAGCCGATCCTGTCCTCGCTTTCTTTTCCTGACTACACTCGTCTTCAGGGACATCCCACCATCGACATCTGACCCAAACCTACCTCAAGCTCGCATTCAGGCTCTACCCACTCTCGTCTTCAGGCCCATCCCACCTTCGCCTTTTGGCCCATCCCTCCTTAGCCTTCATGTCAAGCTTACATTTGCCATCAGGCAAAGCTCTTCCTCGTCTACACACCCATTCCATTTTCGACTTCTGACCCAGACCATGGAGGCCTTTTGGCCCAGCCCAACCTTGTCTTCAGGCATATCTCAGCATTACTGTCAGGTTCCTCCTACTAATATCCTCAAACCTAGCTCAACTTCGCCTTCATGCCCATCCCACCCTAGCCTTAAGGCCAAGTCCATCTACACTTTCTTCCCGAGCCCAACCTTATATTCAGGCCGAGGTAACCACTTTCTCCCAACCATTCCACTCTCGCCGTCATGAAAAGCACACTCTCGCTGTTAGATTGTCCCACAATCACTTTCAGGCCCATTCCACCCTCGCCTTCAGATTCACCTCACCCTCGCTTTCTGGACCACCCTAGCCTCAACTTCAGGGCCAGCTCACCCTCGCTTTTTTTGTTTAGCTCTCCCTCGTATTCAAGCCCACCTCACCTTTGGCTTCTAGCCCATACAAAAACTAGATCATTCTCTCTCTCTCTCTCTCTCTCTCTCTCTCTCTCTCTCTCTCTCTCTCTCTCTCTCTCTCTCTCTCTCTCTCTCTCTCTCTCTCTCTCTCTCTCTCTCTCTCTCTCCTCTCTCTCTCTCTCTCTCTCTCTCTCTCTCTCCTTCTGGCCCATTCCACCCACGCATTCAGGCGCAGCTGACCTATATCTTTAGATCCATCCCACCTTCACCCTCAAGACCTTCCCCCTACCAGATCAGCCCAACATCGTCTTTCGGCCGATCCCACCTTCGCTTTTAGGACTAGCTAACACTTGCCTTAAATACCAGTACACCTTCGACTTCTAGCCACACCTAACTTCACCCCCTGACCCCACCTACCTTCGCCTTCAGGCACATCACACCCTCACATTCAAACTCATTAAACCCTTATCTTCTCGCCTTTCCACAATTACCTACAAGACCATCTCACCCTCGCCTTCAGGCCACTCCCACCCACACCCTCAGGCCGGCCCCTTTTCACCTTCTAGCCTAGCCCACTCTCATTTTCAGTCCTAGCCCAACCTAGTCTTCATTCGATTATCATCTTCAACTTCTGGTCGGACCCAACCTCTCCTTCATACCCTGCCCACCCTCTTTTTCAATTCTATCCCACCATCGCCTTCAAGCCTATCCGACCCTTGCATTCTGGTCCATTCCACCCTCGCCTAGAAGCTCATCTTACCTCGCCTTCAGGCTCATTCCACTCCCGTATTGAGAGCCGCCCCCCTTCGCTCTCTGTCCCAGGATATTCTAGCATTTACTCCTAGACCACCATTCCCATCACTTCCAACCCACATTCACCTTCTAACCTCGCCCAAACCTCTCCCTCAAAACCAGCCCATCTTCTTCAAGTCAATCCAACCCTCACATTCATCCCATCTCACCCATTCCTTCTCTCCTATCCAACACTGAAATTCTTGGCTATCTTACACTCGCCTTCAGGCCCATCCCACCATCGACTCCCTTCCAATCCTCCTCCTCCTCCTATCCCAGCCCATGTTCACTTTTAATCGCATACCACACTCACCTGCAACCCATCTCACCATCGCCTTCAGCATTTGGCCACCATCGTCTTCAAGCCCATCCCACTATTGCCTTCTTGCCCATTTGACCTTAACATTAGGTCAAGCTCACACTCTCCTTTAGGGCCAGCTCATACTCGTCTACAGGCATAACCCACATTCTCCTTCCAGCCGAACATGTCCTCGCTTTCTTTTCCTGACTACACTCGTCTTCAGGGACATCCCACCATCGACTTCTGGCCCAAACCTACCTCAAGCTCGCATTCAGGCTCTCCCCACTCTCGTCTTCAGGCCCATCCCACCTTCTCCTTCCGGCCCATCCCTCCTTAGCCTTCATGTCAAGCTTACATTTGCACTCAGGCAAAGGTCATCCTCGTCTACACATCCCATTCCATATTCAACTTCTGACCCAGACAATGGAGGCCTTTTGGCCCAGCCCAACCTCGTCTTCAGGCATACCCCAGCACTGCAGTTAGGTCCATCCTACTAATGGCCTCAAACCTGAAGATGAGAAGGGAATGAAGACTATGTTGGGTTAGACTGAAGATGAGAGTTGCCTGGGCTAGAAGGCGAAAGGGAGGCGGGATTGTAGGTATGGATGGGAGAGGCCTGAAGGTAAGGGTGATATGGTCTTGTAGGTAAGTGTGAAAAGGCGAGAAGATGAGGGTTTAATGCGTTTGAATGCGAGGGTGTGATATGCCTGAAGGAGAAGGTAGGCGGGGCTAGAAGGTGAAGTTAGGTGGGGCCAGAAGGCGACGGTGTGCTGGTATTTAAGGAAAGGGTTAGATAGTCCTAAAAGCGAAGGTGGGATCGGCCGAAAGACGATGTTTGACTGAGCTGGAGGTGGGAAAGTCTTGAGGATGAAGGTGGGATGGGTCTAAAGATATAGGTCAGCTGCGCCAGAAGCCGTGGGTGGAATGGGCCAGAAGAGAGAGAGAGAGAGAGAGAGAGAGAGAGAGAGAGAGAGAGAGAGAGAGAGAGAGAGAGAGAGAGAGAGAGAGAGAGAGAGAGAGAGAGAGAGAGAGAGAGAGAGAGAGAGAGAGAGAGAGAGAGAGAGAGAGAGAGAGAGAGAGAGAGAGAGAGAGAGAGAGAGAGAGAGAGAGAGAGAGAGAGAGAGAGAGAGAGAGAGAGAGAGAGAGAGAGAGAGAGAGAGAGAGAGAGAGAGAGAGAGAGAGAGAGAGAGAGAGAGAGAGAGAGAGAGAGAGAGAGAGAGAGAGAGAGAGAGAGAGAGAGAGAGAGAGAGAGAGAGAGAGAGAGAGAGAGAGAGAGAGAGAGAGAGAGAGAGAGAGAGAGAGAGAGAGAGAGAGAGAGAGAGAGAGAGAGAGAGAGAGAGAGAGAGAGAGAGAGAGAGAGAGAGAGAGAGAGAGAGAGAGAGAGAGAGAGAGAGAGAGAGAGAGAGAGAGAGAGAGAGAGAGAGAGAGAGAGAGAGAGAGAGAGAGAGAGAGAGAGAGAGAGAGAGAGAGAGAGAGAGAGAGAGAGAGAGAGAGAGAGAGAGAGAGAGAGAGAGAGAGAGAGAGAGAGAGAGAGAGAGAAGAGAGAGAGAGGAGAGAGAGAGAGAAAAGAGAGAGAGGGGAGAGAAGGAGAGGAGAGGAGAGAGAGAGAGAGAGAGAGAGAGAGAGAGAGAGAGAGAGAGAGAGAGAGAGAGAGAAGAGAGGAAGGAGAAGGAGGGAGAAGGGATGAGGAAGAGAGAGAGGAGAGAGAGAAGAGAGGGGAGAGAGTGAGAGATAGAGAGAGAGAGGAAGAGAGAGAAAAGGGGGAGAAGAGAGAGAGAGAAGGGGAGAAGAGAGAGAGAGAGAGAGGGGAGAGAAGATAGAATGATCAGTTTTTGTTGGCTGGAAGGCAAACCTCTCTCTTTCAGGACCCAGCCCATCTTAAGTCAAGTCAATCCAACCCCCCATTCATCCCATATCACCCATAAATGCCTTCTTTACCCAAGCCAACCCCAAATAATAGCCTATCTTACCCTCGCCTCAGGCCCATCCCACCAACGATTTTCTTTCCCAAAACCCTCCTCCTCCTCCAAATCTCGCCCACGTTCGCTTTCAGCGCATAAACCACACTCACCTTCAACCCAATCTTACCATCTCGCCTCATTATTGTCACAAACCGTCTTCAAACCCAAACAATCACACAAAACCATTGATTCTTGCCCATTTTACCTTTTAAAAACCCCAGGTCAAGCTCTCAGTCTCCTTTAAAGGCCCCCAGCTATCTTCATCTACAGGCACAACCAACCTTCCCCCTTTTAAACCGATCCTGTCCTCCGGGCCCTTTTTTTCCCTGACTACACTCCTTTTTCACGGACATCCCACCATCGACCCGTTTTGGCCCAAAACCCCATCTCAAGTTCGCCATTCAGGCTCTAAACCCCCCCCTCGTCTTCATGCCCATTCCCACCTTTTTCGCCTTCTGGCCCATCCCTCCTTACCTTTTTTCAAGCTTAAATTTCGCCCTCAGGCGCAGCTCATCCTCGTCCCCCAGACCCATTCCATTATTTGACCCTTTCCCGAACACAGATCATTGAGGGCCCCTTTTTTGCCTAGCCGCCTCGTCGTCCCAGGCCTTGACCCATAACCCCCGAATTCCCATCAGGTCCATCCTCCTACTAATGTCCCTCAAAACCTAGCTCAAAACCCCGCTTTAAGGGCCCAAACCCACCCCAAACCCTTCAGGCCAAGTCCATCTTCACATTCACACTAGTCCACCCTCATTTTCTTGCAGAGGTAACCCTTTCTCAGGCCCCAAACCCACTCTCGCAGTCATGAAAAGAAGAACAACCTCGCAGTTAAAAACGGCCCACAATCACCTTCAGGCCCATGCCACCCTCCGCCTTCAAATCCACCCCACCCCCCCGCTTTCTGGACCATCGTAGCCTCCACCATCGGGCCAGCTCACTCTCCGCCATTTTTGGTCTAAGAAAGTCCCTCGCCTTCAAACAAATCTCACCTTTGCCTAAATTCTAGCCCATAAAAAAGATAGATCTCCATCTCTCTCTCTCCCTCTCACTCTCATCTCACTCCCTCGCTCTCTCCCCCACTCCTCCCCTCATTCTTCTTCCTCCTCCCCTCTTCTCACTCCCCCTCTCCTCTCCTCTCTCTCCTCCTCTCTCCCTCTCACATCCTCTCCTCTGTCCTCTCTCTCTCTCGTCCCAATCTCTCTCTCTCTCCTCTCTCTCTCTTCCTTCTGGCCCATTGCAATCGGAACACACGCCTTCAGGCGCAAAACCGACCTACAAACTTTAACCCCTCTTATCTTAACCCTCAAGACCCTTTCCCCCCTCCAGCGTCAGCCCCAAAAAGCGTCCCTTTTGGCCGATCCCTCCTTCCTTTTTTAGGGCTAGCTAACCCCCTTGCTTTGAATACCAGCACATCCCGTCGGCCTCCCCCCTACTAAAACCCCAAACCCCAACTTTACCCTCTGTGTCCCCGCCTACCTTTCGCGTTCAGGCATCACACCCTCGCTATTTAAAAAAGCATATAAACCCATCTTCTCGCCTTTCCACACATACTTAGAATACCATCTCACACTCGCCTTCAGGCCTCTCCCATCTACACCTTCAGGCCCACCCCTTTTCGCCCACTCTCATTTTCAGTCCCAGCCCAACCTAGTCTCCACCCACTTCTCATCTTCACCTTCTCGTCGGGCCCAACCTCTAATTCATATCCTGACCACCCTCTTTTTCAATTCTATCCTACCCTCGCATTCAAGCCCATCCCACCCTAGCTTTCTGGCCCATCGAATCCTCGCCTAGAAGCTCATATCAATTTACCTTCAGGCTCTTTCCACTCATATATTGAAGGCCGCCCCCATTCGCTCTCTCTCCCAGGATATTCTTGCTTTTACTCCTAGACCACCATTTCAATCACTTCCAACCCACATTCACCTTATAACCCCGTCCAAACCTCTCCTTTAGACCACGCCAATTTTCTTCAAGTCAATCCAACCATCACATTCATACCATTTCACCCATGCCTTCTTTCCCATCCAACCCTCAATTACTAGCCTATCTCACCCTCGCCTTCAGGCCCATCCCACCAACGACTTCATTCCAAACCTCCTCCTCCTCCTATCACAGCCCACGTTCGCTTTCAGTCGCATACCACACTCACCTTCAACCCATCTGACTATCGCCTTCGGTATTTGGCCACCATCGTCTTCAAACCCATCCCACCATTGCCTTCTTGCCCATTTGACCTTAACCTTCAGGTTAAACTCACACGTTCCTTTAGGCCCAGCTCATCCTCGTCTACAGGCACAACCCACCTTCTCCTTCCAGCCGAACCTATCCTCGCTTTCTTTTCCTTACTACACTCTTCTTCAGGGACATCCCACCATAAACATCTGGCCCAAACCTACCTCAAGCACGAATTCAGGCTCTACCCACTTTCGTCTTCAGCCCCATCCCACCCTAGCCTTAATGCCAAGTCCATCTCCACTTTCTTTCCGAGCCCGCTCTCATTTTAAGGACTAGATAACCACTTTCTCAGGCCCATTCCACTCTCGCCGTCATGAAAAGCACACCCTCGCGGTTAGATCAGCCCACAATAACCTTCAGGCACATCCACCCTAGGCTTCAGATCTATCTCACCCTCGCTTTCTGGACCATCCTAGCCTCACCTTCAGGGCAAGCTCACACTCGCCTTTTTTCTCTAGCTCTCCCTCGCCTTCTAGCCCATCTCACCTTTGGCTTCTAGCCCATACAAAAGCTAGAACATTCTCTCTCTCTCTCTCTCTCTCTCTCTCTATCTCTCTCTCTCTCTCTCTCTCTCTCTCTCTCTCTCTCTCTCTCTCTCTCTCTCTCTCTCTCTCTCTCTCTCTCTCTCTCTCTCTCTCTCTCTCTCTGGCCCATTTCACACAAGCCTTCAGGCGCAGCTGACATATATCTTTAGACCCATCCCACCTTCACCCTCAAGACCTTTCATCTTCCAGCTCAGCCCAACATCGTCTTTCGGCCGATCCTCCCTTCGCTTTTAGAACTAGCTAACCCTTGCCTTAAATACCAGCACACCGTCGCCTTTTGGCCCCACCTAACTTCACCTTCTGGCCCCGCTTACCTTCGCCTTCAGGCATATCACACACTCGCATTCAAACGCATTAAACCCTTATCTTCTCGCCTTTCCACACTTACCAACAAGAACATATCACCCTCACCTTCAGGCCTCTGCCATCCATACCTTCAGGCCCTCACCCCAGCCAACTCTCATCTTCAGTCCTAGCCCAACCTAGTCTTCATTCCCTTCTCATCTTCACCTTATGGTCGGGCCCAACCTCTCCTTCATACCCTACCCACTCTCTTTTCAATTCTATCCCACCCTCGACTTCAAACCCATCCCACCCTAGCTTTCTGGCCCATCCAATCCTCGCCTAGAAGCTCATAATAATTTGCCTTCAGGCTCATTCCACTCACATATTCAAGGCCGCCCCCATTCGCTCTCTTTCCCAGGATATTCTTGATTTTACTCCTAGACCACCATTTCAAATACTTCCAACCCACATTCACCTTCTAACCACGTCCAAACCTCTCCTTCAGACCCAGCCAATTTTATTCAAGTCAATCCAACTCTCACATTCATCCCATCTCACCCATGCCTTCTTTCCCATTCACCCCTCAATTACAAGCCTATATCACCCTCTCCTTCAGGCCCATCCCACCAACGACTTCATTCCAACCCTCCTCCTCCTACTATCACAGCCCACGTTCGCTTTCAGTCGCATACCACACTCACCTTCAACCCATCTCACTATCGCCTTCAGTATTTGGCCACCATCGTCTTCAAACCCATCCCACCATTGCCTTCTTGCCCATTTGACCTTAACCTTCAGGTTAAGCTCACACGTTCCGTTAGGCCCAGCTCATCCTCGTCTACAGGCACAACCCACCTTCTCCTTCCAGCCGAACCTGTCCTCGCTTTCTTTTCCTGACTACACTCTTCTTCAGGGACATCCCACCATCAACATCTGGCCCAAACCTACCTCAAGCTCGAGTTCAGGCTTTACCCACTCTCGTCTTCAGGCTCATTCAACCCTAGCCCTCATGCCAAGTCCATCTCCACTTTCTTCCCGAACCCGCTCTCATTTTCAGGTCGAGATAACCACTTTTTCATGCCCATTCCACTCTCGCCGTCAAGAAAAGCACACCTTCGCTGTTAGATCGACCAATAATAACCTTCAGGCCCATTCTACCCTCGCCTTCCGATCTACCTCACCCTCGCTTTCTGGACCATCCTAGCCTCACTTCAGGGCCAGCTCACACTCGCCTTTTTTCTCTAGTTCTACCTCGCCTTCTAGCCCATCTCAACTTTGGCTTCTACCCCATACAAAAACTAGAGCACTCTCTCTCTCTCTCTCTCTCTCTCTCTCTCTCTCTCTCTCTCTCTCTCTCTCTCTCTCTCTCTCTCTCTCTCTCTCTCTCTCTTTCGTTCTCTCTCTCTCTCTCTTTCGTTCTCTCTCTCTCTCTCTCTCTCTCTCTCTCTCTCTCTCTCTCTCTCTCTCTCTCTCTCTCTCTCTCTCTCTCTCTCTCTCTCTCTCTCTCTCTCTCTCTCTTTCCTTCTCTCTCTCTCTCTCTCTCTCTCTCTCTCTCTCTCTCTCTCTCTCTCTCTCTCTCTCTCTCTCTCTCTCTCTCTCTCTCTCTCTCTCTCTCTCCTTCTGGCCCATTCCACCTATGGCTTCACGCGCAGCTGACCTATATCTTTAGACCCATCCCAATTTCACCCTCAAGGCCTTCCCCCTTCCAACTTAGCCCAACATCGTCTTTCGGCCGATCCCACCTTCGCTTTTAGGACGAGCTAACTCTTGCCTTAAATACCAGCACACCGTCGCCTTCTGGCCCCACCTAACTTCACCTTCTGGCCCGCCTACCTTTGCCTTCAGGCACATCACCCCCTCCCATTCAAACGCATTAAACCCTTATCTTCTCGCCTTTCCACACTTACCGAAAAGACCATATTACCCTCACCTTCAGGCCTCTCCCATTCATACCTTTAGGCCCGCCCCCCTTTGGCCTTCTAGCCCAGCCAACTCTCATTTTCAGTCCTAGCCCAACCTAGTCTTCATTCCCATCTCATCTTCACCTTATGGTCGGGCCCAACCTCCCCTTCATATCCTCCCCATCCTCTTTTTCAATTCTATCCTACCGTCGCCTTCAAGCCCATCCCACCCTTGCTTTCTGGCCTATCTCACGCTAGCCTAGAAGCTCATCTTACCTCGCCTTTAGGCTCATTCCCACTCGCATATTGAGAGCCGCCCCCCTTCGCTCTCTGTCCAATGATATTCTCACTTTTACTCCTAGACAACCATTTCAATCACTTCCAACCCATATTAACCTTCTAACCCCGGCCAAACCTCACCTTTAACCCATCTCACTATCGCCTTCAGTATTTGGCCAAAATCGTCTTCAGACCCATCCCACCATTGCCTTCTTACCAATTTCATTTTAACCTTCAGGTCAAGCTCACAGTCTCCTTTAGGCCCAGCTCATCCTCATCTACAGGCACGACCCACCTTCCCCTTCAGCCGATCCTGTCCTCGCCTTCTTTTCCTGACTACAATCGTGTTCAGGGACATCCCACCATCGACTTCTGGCCCAAACCTACCTCAAGTTCGCATTCAGGCTCTACCCACCCTCGTCTTCATGCCCATCCCACCTTTGCCTTCTGGATCATCCCTCCTTAGCTTTTATGTCAAGCTTGCATTCGCCCTCAGGCGCAGCTCATCCTCGTCTGCCGACCCATTCCATTTTCGACGTCTGACCCAGACCATGGAGGCCTTTTGGCCCAGCCCACGCTCGTCTTCAGGCATATCACAGCATTCCCATCAGGTCCATCCTACTAATGCCCTCAAACCTAGCTCAACCTCGCATTCAGGCCCATCCCACCCTATCCTTAAGGCCAAGTCCATCTTCACTTTCTTCCCGAGCCCACCCTCATTTTCTTGCAGAGGTAACCACTTTGACATTCCCATCCCACTCTCGCTGTCATGAAAAGCACACCCTCGCGGTTAGATCGGCCCATTATCACCTTCAGGCCCATTCCACCCTCGCCTTCAGATCCACCTCATCCTCGCTTTCTGGACCATCCTAGCCTCAACTTCAGGGCCAGCTTACCCTCGCATTTTTTGTCTAGCTCTCCCTCGCCTTGAAGCAAATATCACCTTTGCCTAGAATTCTAGCCTATACAAAAATTAGATCATTACCTCTCTCTCTCTCTCTCTCTCTCTCTCTCTCTCTCTCTCTCTCTCTCTCTCTCTCTCTCTCTCTCTCTCTCTCCTTCGGGCCCATTGTACACACGCCTTCAGGCGCAGCCGACCTACATCTTCAGACCCATCCCATCTTTACCCTCAAGACCTTCCCCTTCCATCTCAGCCCATCGTCTTTTGGCCGATCCCACCTTCGCTTTTAGGACTAGCTAACCCTTGCCTTAAATACTAGCACACCGTCGCCTTCTAGCCCCACCTAACTTCACCTTCTTGAGCCACCTACCTTCGCCGTCAGGCACATCACGCCCTCGCATTCAAACTCATTAAACCCTTATCTTCTCGCCTTTCCACACATAACTAGAAGACCATCTCACCCTCGCCTTCAGGCCTCTCCGAGCCACACCTTCAGGGTCGCCCCCCTTTCGCCTTCTAGCCAAGCCAACTCTCATTTTCAGTCCCAGCCCAACCTGGTCTTCATTCCCATCTTATCTTCACCTTCTGGTCGGGCCCAACCTCTAATTCATACCCTGCCCACCCTATTTTTCAATGCTATCCCACCCTCGCCTTCAAGCCCATCCCACCCTAGCTTTCTGGCCCATCCCATTCTTGCCTAGAAGCTCATATTAATTTTCCTTCAGGCTCATTCCACTAGCATATTGAAGGCCGCCCCCCTTCGCTCTCTCTCCATGATATTCTTGCTTTTACTCCTAGACCACCATTTCAATCACTTCCAACCCACATTCACCATTTAACACCGTCCATACCTCTCCTTCAGACCCAGCAAATCTTCTTCAAGTCAATCCAACCCTAACATTCATCCCATCTCGCCCATGCCTTCTTTCCCATCCAACGATCAAATACTAGCCTATCTGACACTCGCCTTCAGGTCCATCCCACCAACGACTTCATTCCAACCCTCCTCCTCCTCCTATCCGAGCCCATGTTCTCGTTCAGTCGCATACCACACTCACCTTCAATCCATCTCACCATCGCCTTCAGTATTTGGTTACCATTGTCTTCAAACCCATCTTACCATTACCTTCTTTCCCAATTGACCTCAACCTTCAGGTCAAGCTCACACTCTCCTTTACGCCCGGCTCATCCTCGTCTACAGGCACAACCCACCTTCACCTTCCAGCCGAACCTGTCCTCCCTTTCTTTTCCTGACTACACTCGTCTTCCGTGACATCCCACCATCAACATCTGGCCCAAACCTACCTGTAGTTCGCATTCAGGCTCTACCCACTCTCGTTTTCAGGCCCATCCCACCCTAGCCTTCATGCCAATTCCATCTTCATTTTCTTCCCGAGCCCACCCTCATTTTCAAGACGAGATAACCACTTTCTCAGTCCCATTCCAGTCTCGCCGTCATGAAAAGCACACCCTCGCGGTTAGATCGGCCCACAATTACCTTCATGCCCATTCCACCCTCGCCTTCAGATCTACCTCACCCTCGCTTTCTGGACCATCCGAGCCTCACCTTCAGGGCCAGCTCACCCTCGCCTTTTTTGTCTAGCTCTCCCTCGCCTTCTAGCCCATCTCACCTTTGGCTTCTAGCCCATACAAAAAATAGATCATTCTCTCTCTCTCTCTCTCTCTCTCTCTCTCTCTCTCTCTCTCTCTCTCTCTCTCTCTCTCTCTCTCTCTCTCTCTCTCTCTCTCTCTCTCTCTCTCCTTTTGGCCCATTCCACCCACGGCTTCAGGAGCAGCTGATCTATATCTTTAGGCCCATCCCACCTTCACCCTCAAGACCTTCCCCCTTCCAGCTCAGAGCAACAACGTCTTTCGGCCGATCCCACCTTCGCTTTTAGGACTAGCTAACCCTTGCCTTAAATACCAGCACACCGTCGCCTTCTGGCCCCACCAAACTTTACTTTCTGGCCCCTCCTACCTTCGCCTTCAGGCACATCACACCCTCGCATTCACACGCATTTAACCCTTATCTTCTCGCCTTTCCACACTTACCTACAAGACCATATCACCCTCACCTTCAGGCCTCTCACATCCATACATTCAGGCCCGCCCCCCTTTCGCCTTCTAGCCCAGCCAAGTCTCATATTCATCTTAATCCAACCTAGTCTTCATTCCCTTCTCATCTTCACCTTATGGTGGGGCCCAACCTCTCATTCATACTCTGCCTACCCTCTTTTTCAATTCTATCCCACCCTCGCATTCAAGCCCATCCCACCCTTGCTTTCTGGCCCATCTCACTCTCGCCTAGCAGCTCATCATACTTCGCCTTCAGGCTCATTCACACTCGCATATTGAGAGCCGCCCCCCCCCCCCCCCTTCGCTCTCTGTCCCAGGATATTCTCGCATTTACTCCTAGACCACCATTAACATCACTTCTAACCCACATTCACATTCTAATCCCGCCCAAACCTCTACTTCAGACCCAGGACATCTTCTTCAAGTCAATCCAACCCTCACATTCATCCCATCTCACCCATGCCTTCTTTCCCATCCACCCCTCAAATACTAGTCTATATTACCTTCGAGTTCAGGGCCATCCCACCAACGACTTCATTCCAACCCTCCTCCTCCTCCTATCTCAGCCCACGTTCGCTTTCAGTCGCATACCACACTCATCCTCAACACATCTCACCATCGCCTTCAGTATTTGGCCAACATCGTCTTCAAAACCATCCCACCATTGCCTTCTTGCCCATTTCACTTTAACCTTCAGGTCAAGCTCACAGTCTCCTTTAGGCCCAGCTCATCCTCATCTACAGGCACAACCCAACTTCCCCTTCAGACGATCCTGTCCTTGCCTTCTTTTCCTGACTACACTCGTCTTCAGAGACATCCCGCCATCGACTTCTGGACCAAACCTACCTCAAGTTCGCATTCAGGCTCTACCCACTCTGGTCTTCATGCCCACCCCACCTTCGCCTTCTGGATCATCCCGCCTTAGCTTTCATGTCAAACTTGCATTCGCCATCAGGCGAAGCTTATCCTCTTCTACAGACCCATTCCAATTTCGACATCTAACCCAGACCATAGAGGCCTTTTGGCCCAGCCGACCCTCGCCAGGGCATATCCCAGCATTCCCATCAGGTCAATCCTACTAATTCCCTGAAACATAGCTAAGCCTTGCCTTGAGGCCCATCCCACCCTAGCCTTCAGACCAAGTCCATCTTCACTTTTATCCCGAGCCCACTCTCATTTTCTTGCAGAGGTAACCACTTTCTCAGGCCCATCCCACTCTCGCCGTCATGAAAAGCAGACACTCGCGGTTAGATCGGCCCACAATCACCTTGAGGCCCATTCCACCCTCGCTTTCTGGACAATCCTAGCCTCACCTTCAGGGCCAGATTACCCTCGCCTTTTTTGTCTACCTCTCCCTCGCCTTCAAACAAATCTAACCTGTGCCTAGACTTCTAGCCCATAAAAAAATTAGATCTCTCTCTCTCTCTCTCTCTCTCTCTCTCTCTCTCTCTCTCTCTCTATATATATATATATATATATATATATATATATATATATATATATATATATATATATATATATATATATATATATATATATATATATATATTTTTTTTTTTTTTTTTTTATACTATTCGCCATTTCCCGCGATAGCGAGGTAACGTTAAGAACAGAGGACTGGGTTTTGAGGGAATATCTTCACCTGGCCCCTTCTCTGTTCCTTCTTTTGGAAAATAAAAAAAAAAAAGAGAGGGGAGGATTTCCAGCCACCCGCTCCCTTCCCTTTTAGTCGCCCTCTACGACACGCAGGGAATACGTGGGAAGTATTCTTTCTCCCCTATCCCCTATATATATATATATATATATATATATATATATATATATATATATATATATATATATATATATATATATATATATATACATATATATATATATATATGGTTTGGGCACATGGAGAGAATGAGTGAGGAAAGATTGACCAAGAGGATATATGTGTCGGAGGTGGAGGGAACGAGGAGAAGAGGGAGACCAAATTGGAGGTGGAAAGATGGAGTGAAAAAGATTTTGTGTGATCGGGGCCTGAACATGCAGGAGGGTGAAAGGAGGGCAAGGAATAGAGTGAATTGGAGCGATGTGGTATACAGGGGTTGACGTGCTGTCAGTGGATTGAATCAAGGCATGTGAAGCGTCCGGGGTAAACCATGGAAAGCTGTGTAGGTATGTATATTTGTGTGTGTGGACGTGTGTATGTACATGTGTATGGGGGGGGGTTGGGCCATTTCTTTCGTCTGTTTCCTTGCGCTACCTCGCAATACGCGGGAGACAGCGACAAAGTATAAAAAAAAAAAAAAAAAAAAAAAAAAAAAAAATATATATATATATATATATATATATATATATATATATATATATATATATATATATATATATATATATATATATATATATATATATATATATATATATATATATATATATATATATATATATATATATATATATATATATATATATATATATACATATATATATATATATATATATATATATATATATATGTATATATATATATATATATATATATATATATATATATATATATATATATATATATATATATATATATATATATATATATATATATATATATATATATATATATTTTCCCTGGGCATAGGGGAGAAAGAATACTTCCCACGTATTCCCTGCGTGTCGTAGAAGGCGATTAAAAGGGGAGGGAGCGGGGGGCTGGAAATCCTCCTCTCTTTTTTCTTTTTTTTTTTTTTAATTTTCCAAAAGAAGAAACAGAGAATTGGGCCAGGTGAGGGTATTCCCTCAAAGGCCCAGTCCTCTGTTCTTAACGCTACCTCGCTAAGCGGGAAATGGCGAATAGTTTGAAAGAAAAAAAATATATATATATACATATATCTGTCTCTATCTGTCTGTCTCTGTCTCTGTCTGTCTCTCTCTCTCTCTCTCTCTCTCTCTTTCTCTCTCTGTCTCTCTTCTCTCTCTCTCTCTCTCTCTCTCTCTCTCTCTCTCTCTCTCTCTCTCTCTCTCTCTCTCTCTCTCTCTCTCTCCCCTTCTGGCCCATTCCACCTACGGCTTCACGCGCAGCTGACTTATATCTTTAGACCCATCCCAATTTCACCCTCAAGGCCTTCCCCCTTCCAACTTAGCCCAACATCGTCTTGCGGCCGATCCCACCTTCGCTTTTAGGACTAGCTAACTCTTGCCTTAAATACCAGCACACCGTCGCCTTCTGGCCCCACCTAACTTCACCTTCTGGCCCCGCCTGCCTTTGCCTTCAGGCACATCACCCCCTCCCATTCAAACGCATTAAACCCTTATCTTCTCGCCTTTCCACACTTACCTACAAGACCATATTACCCTCACCTTCAGGCCTTTCTCATTCATACCTTTAGGCCCGCCCCCCTTTAGCCTTCTAGCCCAGCCAACTCTCATTGTCAGTCCTAGCCCAACCTAGTCTTCATTCCCATCTCATCTTCACCTTATGGTCGGGCCTAACCTCTCCTTCATACCCTCCCCATCCTCTTTTTCAATTCTATCCCACCCTCACCTTCAAACCCATCCTACCCTTGTTTTCTGGTCTATCTCACGCTAGCCTAGAAGCTCATCTTACCTCGCCTTTAGGCTCATTCCCACTCGCATATTGAGAGCCGCCCCCCTACGCTCTCTGACCAATGATATTCTCACTTTTACTCCTAGACAACCATTTCAATCACTTCCAACCCACATTAACCTTCTAACCCCGCCAAAACCTCACCTTTAACCCATCTCACTATCGCCTTCAGTATTTGGCCACCATCGTCTTCAAACCCATCCCACCATTGCCTTCTTACCAATTTCACTTTAACCTTCAGGCCAAGCTCACAGTCTCCTTTAGGCCCAGCTCATCCTAATCTACAGGCACGACCCACCTTCCCCTTCAGCCGATCCTGTCATCGCCTTTCCTGGCTACACTCGTATTCAGGGACATCCCAGCATCGACTTCTGGCCCAAACCTACCTCAAGTTCGCATTCAGGCCCTACCCACCCTCGTCTTCATGCCCATCCCACCTTTGCCTTCTGGATCATCCCTCCTTAGCTTTTATGTCAAGCTTGCATTCCCCCTCAGGCGCGGTTCATCCTCGTCGGCAGACCCATTCCATTTTCGACGTCTGACCCAGACCATGGAGGCCTTTTGGCCCAGCCCACGCTCGTCTTCAGGCATATCACAGCATTCCCATCAGGTCCATCCTACTAATGCCCTCAAACCTAGCTCAACCTCGCATTCAGGCCCATCCCACCCTATCATTCAGGCCAAGTCCATCTTCACTTTCTTCCCGAGCCCACCCTCATTTTCTTGCAGAGGTAACCACTTTTATAGGTCCATCCCACTCTCGCTGTCATGAAAAGCACACCCTCGCGGTTAGATCGGCCCATTATCACCATTAGGCCCATTCCACCCTCGCCTTCAGATCCACCTCATCCTCGCTTTCTGGACCATCCAAGCCTCACTTTCAGGGCCAGCCTACCCTCGCATTTTTTGTCTAGCTCTCCCTCGCCTTGAAGCAAATATTATCTTTGCCTAGAATTCTAGCCTATAAAAAAGTTAGATCTCTCTCTCTCTCTCTCTCTCTCTCTCTCTCTCTCTCTCTCTCTCTCTCTCTCTCTCTCTCTCTCTCTCTCTCTCTCTCTCTCTCTCTCTCTCTCTCTCTCTCCTTCGGGCCCATTGCAAAGACGCCTTAAGGCGCAGCCGACCTACATCTTTAGACCCATCCCACCTTTACCCTCAAGACCTTCCCGTTCCATCTCAGCCCATTGTCTTTTGGCCGATCCCACCTTCGCTTTTAGGACTAGCTAACCCTTGCCTTAAATACTAGCACACCGTTGCCTTCTAGCCCCACCTAACTTCACCTTCTGGCCCCACTTACCTTCGCCGTCAGGCACATCACACCCTCGCATTCAAACTCATTAAACCCTTATCTTCTCGCCTTTCCACACATACCTAGAAGACCATCTCACCCTCGCCTTCAGGCCTCTCCGAGCCACACCTTCAGTGTCGCCCCCCTTTCGCCTTCTAGCCTAGCCAACTCTCATTTTCAGTCCCAGCCCAACCTGGTCTTCATTCCCCTCTCATTTTAACCTTCTGGTCGGGCCCAACCTCTAATTCATACACTGCCCACCCTCTTTTTCAATGCTATCCCACCCTCGCCTTGAAGCCCATCCCACCCTAGCTCTCTGGCCCATCCTATCCTTGCCTAGAAGCTCATATTAATTTTCCTTCAGGCTCATTCCACTAGCATATTGAAGGCCGCCCCCTTCGCTCTCTCTCCCATGATATTCTTGCTTTTACTCCTAGACCACCATTGCAATATCTTCCAACCCATATTCACCTTTTAACCCCGTCCATACCTCTCCTTCAGACCCAGCCAATCTTCTTCAATTCAATCCAACCCTAATATTCATCCCATCTCGCCCATGCCTTCTTTCCCATCAAACCATCAAATACTAGCCATTTCACCAATGACTTCATTCCAACCCTCCTCCTCCTCCTATCCCAGCCAATGTTCGCGTTCAGTCGCATACCACACTCACCTTCAACCCATTTCACCATCGCCTTCAGTATTTGGCCACCATCGTCTTCAAACCCATCTTACCATTGCCTTCTTTCCCAATTGACCTTAACCTTCAGGTCAAGCTCACACTCTCCTTTACGCCCAGCTCATCCTCATCTACAGGCAGAACCCACCTTCTCCTTCCAGCCGAACCTGTACTCGCTTTCTTTTCCTGAATACACTCGTCTTCAGTTACATCCCACCTTCGGCTGGAAGGGGTAGATGGGTTGTGCCTGCAGACGAGGATGAGCTGGGCCTAAAGTAGAGTGTGATCTTGACTTGAAGGTTAAGGTCATATGTGCAAGAAGGCAATGGTGGGATGCGATTGAAGACGATGGTGGCCAAATACTGAAGGCGATGGTGAGATGGGTTGAAGGTGAGTGTGGTATGCGATTGAAAGCGAACGTGGGCTGGGATAGGAGGAGGAGGAGGGTTGGAAAGAAGTCGTTGGTGGGATGGGCCTGAAGGAAAGGGTGAGATAGGCTAGTATTAGAGGGTTGAATGGGAAAGAAGGCATGGGTGAGATGGGATGAATGTGAGGGTTGGATTGACTTAAAGAAAATGGGCTTAGTGTGAAGGAGAGGTTTTGGCGGGGTTAGAAGGTGAATGTGGGTTTGAAGGGATGGGAATGGTGGTCTAGTAGTAAAAGCGAGAACAGCCTGGGACAGAGAGCGAAGGGGGATGGCTCTCAATATGCGAGTGGAATGAGCCTATAGGCGACGCAATGAGAGCTTGTAGGCGAAGTTGGGATGGGCCAGAAAGCAAGGGTGGGATGGGCTTGAAGCCGAGGGGGGTATAGAATTGAAAAAGAGGGTGGGCAGGGTATGAAGGTGAGTTTGGGCCCGACAAGAAGGTGAAGATGAGAAGGGAATGAAGATTGTTTGGGCTAGGACTGAAAATGAGAGTGGGCTGGGCTAGAAGGCGAAAGGGGGGCGGGACTGAAGGAGTGTTTTGGAGAGGCCTGAAGGCGAGTGTGAGATGGTCTTGTAGGTAAGTGTGGAAAGACGAGGAGGTAAGGGTTTAGTGAGTTTGAATGGGAATTTGTGATGGGCCTGAAGGGGAAGGTAGGCGGGGCCAGAAAGTGAAGTTAGGTGGGGTTAGAAAGCGAAGGTGTGCTGGTATTTGAGGAAAGCGTTAGTTAGTCCTAAAAGGAAATGTGGGATAGGCCAAAAGACGGTGTAGTGCTGAGCTGGAAGGTGGAAGGTTGTGAGGGCGAGGGTGGGATGGGTGTAAAGATGTATGTCGGCTGCGCCTGAAGGCGTGGGTGGAATTGGCCAAAAGGAGAGAGAGAGAGAGAGAGAGAGAGAGAGAGAGAGAGAGAGAGAGAGAGAGAGAGAGAGAGAGAGAGAGAGAGAGAGAGAGAGAGAGAGAGAGAGAGAGAATGATTCAGTTTTTGTATGGGCTTGAAGGCAAGGGTGAGATGGGCTTGAAGACGAGGGAAAGATAGATAAAAAAGGCGACTGTGAACTGGCCGTAAAGGTGAGGCTAGGATGGTTCAGAAAGCGAGGGTGAGGTGGAGCTCAAGGCAAGAGCGGAATGGGCCTCAAGGTGATGAAGGTGATGGTGAGCCGATCTAACCGCGAGGGATTGCTTTTCATGACGGCGAGAGTGGAATTGGCCTGAGAAAGTGGTTACCTCGACCAGAAAATGAGGGTGGGTTCGGGAAGAAATTGAGTTTGGACTTGGCCTGAAGGCGAGAGTGGGATGGGCCTGAAGGCGAGGTTGACCTAGGTTTAAGGGCATTAGTAGGATGCACCTAACGGAAATGCTGTGATATGTCTGAAGACGGGGGTGAGCTGGGCCAAAAGGCCTCCATAGTCTGGTACAGAAGAAGAAAATGGAATGGTTCCGTAGACAAGGATAAGCTGTTCCTGAGGGTGAATGTAAGCTTGACATTATGGCTAAGGAGGTATGGGTCAGATGGCGAAGGTGGGATGTGCCCAAAGACGAAGGTGAGTAGAGCGTGAATGCGAGCTTGAGGTAGGCTTGGGCCAGAAGTCGATGGTGGGATGTCCCTGAAGAATAGTGTAGTCAGCAAAAGAATTCGAGGCCAGGTTCGGCTGGAAGGGGTTGATGGGTTGTGCCTGCAGACGAGGATGAGCTGGGCCTAAAGGAGTGTGTGAGCTTGACTTGAAGGTTAAGGTCATATGGGCAAGAAGGCAATGGTGGGATGCGTTTGAAGACAATGGTGGCCAAATACTGAAGTCGATGGTGAGATGGGTTGAAGGTGAGTGTGGTATGCGATTGAAAGCGAAGCTGGGCTGGAATAGGAGGAGGAGGAGAGTTTGAATGAAGTCGTTGGTGGGATGGGCCTGAAGGCAAGTGTGAGATAGGCTAGTATTAGATGGTTAGATGGGAAAGAAGGCATGTGTGAGATGGGATGAATGTGAGGGTTGGATTGACTTAAAGAAGATGGGCTTAGTGAGAAGGAGAGGTTTTGGCGGGGTTAGAAGGTGAATGTGGGTCTGAAGGGATGGGAATGGTGGTCTAGGAGTAAAAGCGAGAATAGCCTGGGACAGAGAGCGAAGGGGGGATGGCTCTCAATATTCGAGTGGTATAAGCCTGAAGGCGACGTAATGAGAGCCTGTAGACGAAGGTGGGATGGGCCAGAAAGCAAGGATGGGATGCGCTTGTAACCGTGGGGGTGGATAGAATTGAAAAAGAGGGTGGGCAGGGGATGAAGGTGAGGTTGGGCCCGACAAGAAGGTGAAGATGAGAAGGGAATGAAGACTAGTTTAGGCTAGGACTGAAAATGAGAGTGGGCTGGGTTAGAAGGCGAAAGGGGGGCGGGAATGAAGGAGTGTTTTTGAGAGGCGTGAAGGCGAGAGTGAGATGGTCTTGTAGGTAAGTGTGGAAAGGCGAGAAGGTGTGTTTAGTTCGTTTGAATGGGAATTTGTGATGGGCCTGCAGGGGAAGGTAGGCGGGGCCAGAAAGTGAAGTTCGGTGGGGCTAGAAAGCGAAGGTGTGCTGGTATTTGAGGCAAGGGTTAGTGAGTCCTGAAAGCAAATGTGGGATCGGCCAAAAGACGATGTGCTGAGCTGGAAGGTGGAAGGTTGTGAGGGCGAGGGTGGGATGGGTGTAAAGATGTAAGTCGGCTGCGCCTGAAATCGTGGGTGGAATGGGCGAAAAGGAGAGAGAGAGAGAGAGAGAGAGAGAGAGAGAGAGAGAGAGAGAGAGAGAGAGAGAGAGAGAATGATCTAGTTTTTGTATGGGCTAGAAGGCAAGGGTGAGATGGGCTTGAAGGCGAGGGAAAGATAGATAAAAAAGGCGACTGTTAGCTGGCCGTGAAGGTGAGGCTAGGACGGTTCAGAAAGCGAGGGTGAGGTGGAGCTGAAGGCTCGAGCGGAATGGGCCTCAAGGTGATGGTGAGCCGATCTAACCGCAAGGGTGTGCTTTTCATGACGACGAGAGTGGAATGTCCCTGAGAAGGTAGTCTCCTCGAACTGAAAATGAGTGTGGGTTCGGGAAGAAATTGAATATGGACTTGGCCTGAAGGCGAGGTTGACCTAGGTTTGAGGGTATTAGTATGATGCACCTAACGGAAATGCTGGGATATGCCTGAAGACGCGGGTGAGCTGGGCCAAAAGGCCTCCATGGTCTGGTACAGAAGAAAATGGAATGGTTCTGTAGACGAGGATTAGCTGTTCCTGAGGGTGAATGTAAGCTTGACATGACAACTAAGGATTGATGGGTCAGAAGGCGAAGGTAGGATGTGCCTAAAGACGAGGGTGAGTAGAGCGTGAATGCGAGCTTGAGGTAGGTTTGGGCCAGAAGTCGATGGTTAGGTTAGCCCAGCCCACCCTCATTTTCAGTCCTAGCCTAAACTAGTCTTCATTCCCTTCTCATCTTCACCTTCTTGTCGGGCCCAACCTCACCTTCATACCCTGCCCACCCTCTTTTTCAATTCTATCCCAACCACGGTTTCAAGCCAATCCCATCCTTGCTTTCTGGCCCATCCCACCTTCGCCTACAGGCTCTCATTACGTCGCCTTCAGGCTTATACCACTCGTATATTGAGAGCCATCCCCCTTCGATCTCTGTCCTAGGCTATTCTCGCTTTTACTCCTAGACCACCATTCCCATCCCTTCAGACCCACATTCACCTTCTAACCCCGTCAAAACCTCTCCTTCACACTAAGCCCATCTTCTTTAAGTCAATCCAACCCTCACATTCATCCCATCTCACCCATGCCTTCTTTCCCACCCAACCCTCTAATACTAGCCTATCTCACCCTTGCCATCAGGCCCATACCACCAACGACTTCATTCCAACTCTCCTCCTCCTCCTATTCCAGCACAGCTTCGCTTTCAATCGCATACCACACTCACCTTCAACCCATCTCACCATCGCCTTCAGTATTTGGCCATCATCGTCTTCAAACGCATCCAACCATTGCCTTCTTGCACATATGACCTGAACCTTCAAGTCAAGCTCACACTCTCCTTTAGGCCCAGCTCATCCTCGTCTGCAGGCACAACCCATCTACCCCTTCCAGCCGAACCTGTCCTGGAATTCTTTTCCTGACTATACTCGTCTTCAGGAACATCCCACCATCGACTTCTGGCCCAAACCTACCTTAAGCTCGCATTCACGCTCTACGCACCCTCGTCTTTAGGCACATCCTACCTTCGCCTTCTGACCCATCAATCCTTAGTTGTCATGTCAAGCTTACATTCACCCTCAGGAACAGCTAATCCTCGTCTACAGAACCATTCCATTTTCTTCTGTACCAGACCATGGAGGCCTTTTGGCCCAGCTCACCCGCGTCTTCAGGCATATCCCAGCATTTCCGTTAGGTGCATCATACTAATACCCTCAAACCTAGGTCAACCTCGCCTTCAGGCCAAGTCCATATTCAATTTCTTCCTGAACCCACACTCATTTTCAGTTCGAGGAGACTACCTTCTCAGGGACATTCCACTCTCGTCGTCATGAAAAGCACACCCTTGCGGTTAGATCGGCTCACCATCACCTTTAGGCCCATTCCGCTCGAGCCTTCAGCTCCACCTCACCCTCGCTTTCTGAACCGTCCTAGCCTCACCTTCACGGCCAGCTAACAGTCGCCTTTTTTATCTATCTTTCCCTCGCCTTCAAGCCCATCTCACCCTTGCCTTCTAGCCCATACAAAAACTAGATCATTCTCTCTCTCTCTCTCTCTCTCTCTCTCTCTCTCTCTCTCTCCTTTTCGCCCATTCCACCCACGATTTCAGGCGCAGCCGACTTACATCTTTACACCCATCCCACCCTCGCCCTCACAACCTTCCACCTTCCAGCTCAGCACATCGTCTTTTGGCCGATCCCACATTTGCTTTCAGGACTCACTAACCCTTGCCTCAAATACCAGCACACCTTCGCTTTCTAGCCCCACCGAACTTCACTTTCTGGCCCCGCCTACCTTCCCCTGCAGGCCCATCACAAATTCCCATTCAAACGAACTAAACACACCTTCTCGCCTTTCCACACTTACCTACAAGACCATCTCACTCTCGCCTTCACGCCTCTCAAAAACACTCCTTCATTCCCGCCCCCCTTTCGCCTTCTAACCCAGCCCACTCTCATTTTCAGTCCTAGCCTAAACTAGTCTTCATTCCCTTCTCATCTTCACCTTCTTGTCGGGCCCAACCTCACCTTCATCCCCTGCCCACCCTCTTTTTCAATTCTATCCACCCCCACGGTTACAAGCGCATCCCATCCTTGCTTTCTGGCCCATCCCACCTTCGTCTACAGGCTCTCATTACGTCGCCTTCAGGCTTATACCACTCGAATATTGAGAGCCATCCCCCCTTCGCTCTCTGTCCCAGGCTATTCTCGCTTTTACTCCTAGACCACCATTCCCATCCCTTCAGACCCACATTCACCTTCTAACCCCGCCAAAACCTCTCCTTCTCACTAAGCCCATCTTCTTTAAGTCAATCCAACCCTCACATTCATCCCATCTCACACATGCCTTCTTTCCCATCTAACCATCTAATACTAGCCTATCTCACACTTGCCTTCAGGCCCATCCCACCAACGACTTCATTCAAACTCTCCTCCTCCTCCTATTCCAGCCCAGCTTCGCTTTCAATCGCATACCACACTCACCTTCAACCCATCTCACCATCGACTTCAGTATTTGGCCACCATTGTCTTCAAACGCATCCCACCATTGCCTTCTTGCTCATATGACCTTAACCTTCAAGTCAAGCTCACACACTCCTTTAGGCCCAGCTCATCCTCGTCTGCAGGCACAACCCATCAACCCCTTCCAGCCGAACCTGGCCTCGAATTCTTTTGCTGACTACACTATTCTTCAGGGACATCCCACCATCGACTTCTGGCCCAAGCCTACCTCAAGCTCGCATTCACGCTCTACTCACCTTCGTCTTTGGGCACATCCCACCTTCGCCATCTGACCCATACCTCCTTAGCCATAATGTCAAGCTTACATTCACCCTCAGGAACAGCTTATCCTCGTCTACGGAACCATTCCATTTTCTTCTTCTGTACCAGACTATGGAGGCCTTTTGGCCCAGCTCACCCCCGTCTTCAGACATATCACAGCATTTCCGTTAGGTGCATCCTACTAATCCCCTTAAACCTAGGTCAACCTCGCCTTCAGGCCCATCCCACTCTCGCCTTCAGGCCAAGTCCAAACTCAATTTCTTCCCGAACCCACCCTCATTTTCTGGTCGAGGTAACCACTTTCTCAGGCCAATTCCACTCTCGCCGTCATGAAAAGCAATCCCTCGCGGTTAGATCGGCTCACCATCACCTTCATCACCTTGAGGCCCATTCCGCTCTTGCCTTGAGCTCCACCTCACCCTCGCTTTCTGAACCATCCTAGCCTCACCTTTACGGCCAGTTCACAGTCGCCTTTTTTTATCTATCTTTCCCTCGTCTTCAAGCCCATCTCACCCTTGCCTTCAAGCCCATACAAAAACTGAATCATTCTCTCTCTCTCTCTCTCTCTCTCTCTCTCTCTCTCTCTCTCTCTCTCTCTCTCTCTCTCTCTCTCTCTCTCTCTCTCTCTCTCTCTCTCTCTCTCCTTTTGGCCAATTCCACCCACGCCTTCAGGCGCAGCCGACATACATCTTTACACCCATCCCACCCTCGCCCTCACAACCTTCCACCTTCCAGCTCAGCACTACATCGTCTTTTGGCCTATCCCACATTTCCTTTTAGGACTAACTAACGCTTTCCTCAAATACCAGCACACCTTCGCTTTCTAACCCCACCTAACTTCACTTTCTGGCCCCGCCTACCTTCCCCTTCAGGCCCATCACAAATTCCCATTCAAACTCACTAAACCCTTACCTCCTCGTCTTTCCACACTTACCTACAAGACCATCTCACACTCGCCTTCAGGCCTCTCCAAAACACTCCTTCAGTCCCGCCCCCCTTTCGCCTTCTAGCCCAGCCCACTCTCATTTTCAGTCCTAGCCCAAACAATCTTCATTCCCTTCTCATCTTCACCTTCTTGTCGGGCCCAAACTCACCTTCATACCCTGCCCACCCTCTTTTTCAATTCTATACCCCCCTCGGCTTCAAGCCCATCCCACCCTTGCTTTCTGGCCCATCCCAACTTCGCCTACAAGCTCTCATTGCGTCGCCTATAGGCTCATTCCACTCGCATATTGAGAGCCATCCCCCTTCGCTCTCTGTCCCAGGCTGTTCTCGCTTTTACTACTAGACCACCATTCCCATCCCTTCAAACCCACATTCACCTTCTAACCCCGCCAAAACCTCTCCTTCACACTAAGCCCATTTTCTTTAAGTCAATCCAACCCTCACATTCATCCCATCTCACCCATGCCTTCTTTCCCATTCAACCCTCTAATACTAGCCTATCTCACCCTTTCCTTCAGGCACATCCCACCAACGACTTCTTTCCAACCCTCCTCCTCCTCCTATCCCAGCCCACGTTCGCTTTCAATCGCATACCACACTCACCTTCAACCCATCTTACAATCGCCTTCAGTATTTGGCCACCATCGTCTTCAATCGCATCCCACCATTGCCTTCTTGCACATATGACCTTAACCTTCAAGTCAAGATCACACTCTCCTTTAGGCCCAGCTCATCCTCGTCTGCAGGCACAACCCATCTACCCCTTCCAGCCGAACCTGTCCTCGAATTCTTTTCCTGACTACACTCGTCTTCAGGAACATCCCACCATCGACTTCTGGCACAAGCCTACCTCAATCTCGCATTCACGCTCTACTCACCCTCGTCTTTAGGCACATCCCACCTTCACCTTCTGACCCATCCCTCCTTACCCGTCATGTCAAGCTTACATTCACCATCAGGAACAGCTTATCCTCGTCTACAGAAATATTCCATTTTCTTTTGTACCAGACCATGGAGGCCTTTTGGCCCAGCTCACCCGCGTCTTCAGGCATATCCCAGCATTTCCGTTAGGTGCATCATACTAATACCCTCAAACCTAACCCAACCTCGCCTTCAGGCCAAGTCCATATTCAATTTCTTCCCGAACCCACCCTCACTTTCAGTTCGAGGAGACTACCTTCTCAGGGACATTCCACTCTCGCCGTCATGAAGAGCACACCCTTGCGGTTAGATCGGCTCACCATCACCTTGAGGCCCATTCCGCTCGAGCCTTCACCTCCACCTCACACTCGCTTTCTGAACCATCCTAGCCTCACCTTCACGGCCAGCTAACAGTCGCCTTTTTTATCTATCTTTCCCTCGCCTTCAAGCCCATCTCACCCTTGCCTTCTAGCCCATACAAAAACTAGATCATTCTCTCTCTCTCTCTCTCTCTCTCTCTCTCTCTCTCTCTCTCTCTCTCTCTCTCTCTCTCTCTCTCTCTCTCTCTCTCTCTCTCTCTCTCTATCTCTCTCCTTTTCGCCCATTCCACCCACGTTTTCAGGCGCAGCCGACTTACATCTTTACACCCATCACACCCTCGCCCTCACAACCTTTCACCTTCCAGCTCAGCACAACATCGTCTTTTGGCCGATCCCACATTTGCTTTCAGGACTCACTAACCCTTGCCTCAAATACCAGCACACCTTCGCTTTCTAGCCCCACCGAACTTAACTTTCTGGCCCCCCCTACCTTCCCCTGCAGGCCCATCACAAATTCCCATTCAAACGCACTAAACCCTTACCTTCTCGCCTTTCCACACTTACCTACAAGACCATCTCACTCTCGCCTTCACGACTCTCCAAAACACTCCTTCATTCCCGCCCCCCTTTCGCCTTCTAACCCAGCCCGCTCTCATTTTCAGTCCTAGCCTAAACTAGTCTTCATTCCCTTCTCATCTTCACCTTCTAGTTGGGCCCAACCTCACCTTCATCCCCTGCCCACCCTCTTTTTCAATTCTATCCACCCCCACGGTTACAAGCGCATCCCATCCTTGCTTTCTGGCCCATCCCACCTTCGTCTACAGGCTCTCATTACGTCGCCTTCAGGCTTATACCACTCGAATATTGAGAGCCATCCCCCCTTCGCTCTCTGTCCCAGGCTATTCTCGCTTTTACTCCTAGACCACCGTTCCCATCCCTTCAGACCCACATTCACCTTCTAACCCCGCCAAAACCTCTCCTTCTCACTAAGCCCATCTTCTTTAAGTCAATCCAACCCTCACATTCATCCCATCTCACACATGCCTTCTTTCCCATCTAACCATCTAATACTAGCCTATCTCACACTTGCCTTCAGGCCCATCCCACCAACGACTTCATTCAAACTCTCCTCCTCCTCCTATTCCAGCCCAGCTTCGCTTTCAATCGCATACCACCATCGACTTCAGTATTTGGCCATCATTGTCCTCAAACGCATCCCACCATTGCCTTCTTGCCCTTATGACCTTAACCTTCAAGTCAAGCTCACACACTCCTTTAGGCCCAGCTCATCCTCGTCTGCAGGCACAACCCATCAACCCCTTCCAGCCGAACCTGTCCTCGAATTCTTTTGCTGACTACACTATTCTTCAGGGACATCCCACCATCGACTTCTGGCCCAAGCCCACCTCAAGCTCGCATTCACGCTCTACTCACCTTCGTCTTTGGGCACATCCCACCTTCGCCATCTGACCCATACCTCCTTAGCCATAATGTCAAGCTTACATTCACCCTCAGGAACAGCTTATCCTCGTCTACGGAACCATTCCATTTTCTTCTTCTGTACCAGACTATGGAGGCCTTTTGGCCCAGCTCACCCCCGTCTTCAGACATATCGCAGCATTTCCGTTAGGTGCATCCTACTAATGCCCTTAAACCTAGGTCAACCTCGCCTTCAGGCCCATCCCACTCTCGCCTTCAGGCCAAGTCCAAACTCAATTTCTTCCCCAACCCACCCTCATTTTCTGGTCGAGGTAACCACTTTCTCAGGCCAATTCCACTTTCGCCGTCATGAAAAGCAATCCCTCGCGGTTAGATCGGCTCACCATCACCTTCATCACCTTGAGGCCCATTCCGCTCTTGCCTTGAGCTCCACCTCACCCTCGCTTTCTGAACCATCCTAGCCTCACCTTTACGGCCAGTTCACAGTCGCCATTTTTATCTATCTTTCCCTCGTCTTCAAGCCCATCTCACCCTTGCTTTCAAGCCCATAAAAAAACTGAATCATTCTCTCTCTCTCTCTCTCTCTCTCGTCTCTCTCTCTCTCTCTCTCTCTCTCTCTCTCTCTCTCTCTCTCTCTCTCTCTCTCTCTCTCTGTCTCTCTCTCTCCTTTTGGCCAATTCCACCCACGCCTTCAGGCGCAGCCGACATACATCTTTAGACCCATCCCACCCTCGCCCTCACAACCTTCCACCTTCCAGCTCAGCACTACATCGTCTTTTGGCCTATCCCACATTTCCTTTTAGGACTTACTAACGCTTTCCTCAAATACCAGCACACCTTCGCTTTCTAACCCCACCTAACTTCACTTTCTGGCCCCGCCTACCTTCCCCTTCAGGCCCATCACAAATTCCCATTCAAACTCACTAAACCCTTACCTCCTCGTCTTTCCACACTTACCTACAAGACCATCTCACACTCGCCTTCAGGCCTCTCCAAAACACTCCTTCAGTCCCGCCCCCCCTTTCGCCTTCTAGCCCAGCCCATTCTCATTTTCAGTCCTAGCCCAAACAATCTTCATTCCCTTCTCATCTTCACCTTCTTGTCGGGCCCAAACTCACCTTCATACCCTGCCCACCCTCTTTTTCAATTCTATACCCCCCTCGGCTTCAAGCCCATCCCACCCTTGCTTTCTGGCCCATCCTAACTTCGCCTACAAGCTCTCATTGCGTCGCCTATAGGCTCATTCCACTCGCATATTGAGAGCCATCCCCCTTCGCTCTCTGTCCCAGGCTGTTCTCGCTTTTACTACTAGACCACCATTCCCATCCCTTCAAACCCACATTCACCTTCTAACCCCGCCAAAACCTCTCCTTCACACTAAGCCCATTTTCTTTAAGTCAATCCAACCCTCACATTCATCCCATCTCACCCATGCCTTCTTTCCCATTCAACCCTCTAATACTAGCCTATCTCACCCTTTCCTTCAGGCCCATCCCACCAACGACTTCTTTCCAACCCTCCTCCTCCTCCTATCCCAGCCCACGTTCGCTTTCAATCGCATACCACACTCACCTTCAACCCATCTCACCATCGCCTTCAGTATTTGGCCACCATCGTCTTCAATCGCATCCCACCATTGCCTTCTTGTACATATGACCTTAACCTTCAAGTCAAGATCACACTCTCCTTTAGGCCCAGCTCATCCTCGCCTGCAGGCACAACCCATCTACCCCTTCCAGCCGAACCTGTCCTCGAATTCTTTTCCTGACTACACTCGTCTTCAGGAACATCCCACCATCGACTTCTGGCACAAGACTACCTCAATCTCGCATTCACGCTCTACTCACCCTCGTCTTTAGGCACATCCCACCTTCGCCTTCTGACCCATCCCTCCTTAGCCGTCATGTCAAGCTTACATTCACCATCAGGAACAGCTTATCCTCGTCTACAGAACCATTCCATTTTCTTTTGTACCAGACCATTGAGGCGTTTTGTCCCAGCTCACCCGCGTCTTCAGGCATATCCCAGCATTTCCGTTAGGTGCATCCTACTAATACCCTCAAACCTAACCCAACCTCGCCTTCAGGCCAAGTCCATATTCAATATCTTCCCGAACCCACCCTCATTTTCAGTTCGAGGAGACTACCTTCTCAGGGACATTCCACTCTCGCCGTCATGAAGAGCACACCCTTGCGGTTAGATCGGCTCACCATCACCTTGAGGCCCATTCCGCTCGAGCCTTCAGCTCCACCTCACACTAGCTTTCTGAACCATCCTAGCCTCACCTTCACGGCCAGCTAACAGTCGCCTTTTTTATCTATCTTTCCCTCGCCTTCAAGCCCATCTCACCCTTGCCTTCTAGCCCATACAAAAACTAGATCATTCTCTCTCTCTCTCTCTCTCTCTCTCTCTCTCTCTCTCTCTCTCTCTCTCTCTCTCTCTCTCTCTCTCTCTCTCTCTCTCTCTCTCTCTCTCTCCTTTTCGCCCATTCCACTCACTTTTTCAGGCGCAGCCGACTTACATCTTTACACCCATCACACCCTCGCCCTCACAACCTTTCACCTTCCAGCTCAGCACAACATCGTCTTTTGGCCGATCCCACATTTGCTTTCAGGACTCACTAACCCTTGCCTCAAATACCAGCACACCTTCGCTTTCTAGCCCCACCGAACTTAACTTTCTGGCCCCCCCTACCTTCCCCTGCAGGCCCATCACAAATTCCCATTCAAACGCACTAAACCCTTACCTTCTCGCCTTTCCACACTTACCTACAAGACCATCTCACTCTCGCCTTCACGAATCTCCAAAACACTCTTTCATTCCCGCCCCCCTTTCGCCTTCTAGCCCAGCCCACTCTCATTTTCAGTCCTAGCCTAAACTAGTCTTCATTCCCTTCTCATCTTCACCTTCTTGTCGGACCCAACCTCACCTTCATACCCTGCCCACCCTCTTTTTCAATTCTATCCCCCCCCCCCCCCCACGGTTTCAAGCGCATCCCATCCTTGCTTTCTGGCCCATCCCACCTTCGCCTACAGGCTCTCATTACGTCGCCTTCAGGCTTATACCACTCGAATATTGAGAGCCATCCCCCTTCGCTCTATGTCCCAGGCTATTCTCGCTTTTACTCCTAGACCACCATTCCCATCCCTTCAGACCCACATTCACCTTCTAACCCCGCCAAAACCTCTCCTTCTCACTAAGCCCATCTTCTTTAAGTCAATCCAACCCTCACATTCATCCCATCTCACACATGCCTTCTTTCCCATCCAACCATCTAATACTAGCCTATCTCACCCTTGCCTTCAGGCCCATCCCACCAACGACTTCATTCAAACTCTCCTCCTCCTCCTATTCCAGCCCAGCTTCGCTTTCAATCGCATACCACACGCACAGTCAACCCATCTCACATTCGCCTTCAGTATTTGGCCATCATCGTCTTCAAACGCATCCCACCATTGCCTTCTTGCCCATATGACCTTAACCTTCAAGTCAAGCTCACACACTCCTTTAGGCCCAGCTCATCCTCGTCTGCAGGCACAACCCATCAACCCCTTCCAGCCGAACCTGTCCTCGAATTCTTTGCTGACTACACTATTCTTCAGGGACATCCCACCATCGACTTCTGGCCCAAGCCTACCTCAAGCTCGCATTCACGCTCTACTCACCTTCGTCTTCGGGCACATGCCACCTTCGCCATCTGACCCATACCTCCTTAGCCATAATGTCAAGCTTACATTCACCCTCAGGAACAGCTTATCCTCGTCTACGGAACCATTCCATTTTCCTCTTCTGTACCAGACCATGGAGGCCTTTTGGCCCAGCTCACCCCCGACTTCAGACATATCGCAGCATTTCCGTTAGGTGCATCCTACTAATGCCCTTAAACCTAGGTCAACCTCGTCTTCAGGCCAAGTCGAAACTCAATTTCTTCCCGAACCCACCCTCATTTTCAGGTCGAGGTAACCACTTTCTCAGGCCAATTCCACTCTCGCCGTCATAAAAAGCAATCCCTCGCGGTTAGATCGGCTCACCATCATCTTGACGCCCATTCCGCTCTTGTCTTGAGCTCCACCTCACCCTCGCTTTCTGAACCATCCTAGCCTCACCTTTACGGCCAGTTCACAGTCGCCTTTTTTATCTATCTTTCCCTCGCCTTCAAGCCCATCTCACCCTTGCCTTCTAGCCCATACAAAAACTGATTCTCTCTCTCTCTCTCTCTCTCTCTCTCTCTCTCTCTCTCTCTCTCTCTCTCTCTCTCTCTCTCTCTCTCTCTCTCTCTCTCTCTCTCTCTCTCTCTCTCTCTCTCTCTCTCTCTCTCTCTCTCTCCTTTTGGCCCATTCCACCCACGCCTTCATGCGCAGCCGACATACATCTTTACACCCATCCCACCCTCGCCCTCACAACCTTCCACCTTCCAGCTCAGCACTACATCGTCTTTTGGCCGATCCCACATTTCCTTTTAGGACTAACTAACGCTTTCCTCAAATACCAGCACACCTTCGCTTTCTAACCCCACCTAACTTCACTTTCTGGCCCCGCCTACCTTCCCTTTCAGGCCCATCAGAAATTCCCATTCAAACTCACTAAGCCCTTACCTCCTCGTCTTTCCACACTTACCTACAAGACCATCTCACTCTCGCCTTCAGGCCTCTCCAAAACACTCCTTCAGTCCCGCCCCCCTTTCGCCTTCTAGCTCAGCCCACTCTCATTATCAGTCCTAGCCCAAACAATCTTCATTCCCTTCTCATCTTCACCTTCTTGTCGGGCCCAACATCACCTTCATACCCTGCCCACCATCTTTTTCAATTCTATCCCCCCCTCGGCTTCAAGCCCATCCCACCCTTGCTTTCTGGCCCATCCCAACTTCGCCTACAAGCTCTCATTACGTCGCCTACAGGCTCATTCCACTCGCATATTGAGAGCCATCCCCCTTCGCTCTCTGTCCCAGGCTGTTCTCGCTTTTACTACTAGACCACCATTCCCATCCCTTCAAACCCACATTCACCTTCTAACCCCGCCAAAACCTCTCCTTCACACTAAGCCCATCTTCTTTAAGTCAATCCAACCCTCACATTCATCCCATCTCACCCATGCCTTCTTTCATATTCAACCCTCTAATACTAGCCTATCTCACCCTTTCCTTCAGGCCCATCCCACCAACGACTTCTTTCCAAGCCTCCTCCTCCTCCTATCCCAGCCCACGTTCGCTTCCAATCGCATACCACACTCACCTTCAACCCATCTCACCATCGCCTTCAGTATTTGGCCACCATCGTCTTCAATCGCATCCCACCATTGCCTTCTTGCACATATGACCTTAACCTTCAAGTCAAGATCACACTCTACTTAAGGCCCAGCTCATCCTCGTCTGCAGGCACAACCCATCTACCCCTTCCAGCCGAACCTGTCCTCGAATTCTTTTCCTGACTACACTCGTCTTCAGGAACATCCCACCATCGACTTCTGGCACAAGACTACCTCAATCTCGCATTCACCCTCTACTCACCCTCGTCTTTAGGCACATCCCACCTTCGCCTTCTGACCCATCCCTCCTTAGCCGTCATGTGAAGCTTACATTCACCCTCAGGAACAGCTTATCCTCGTCTACAGACCATTCCATTTTCTTCTGTACCAGACCATTGAGGCGTTTTGGCCCAGCTCACCCGCGTCTTCAGGCATATCCCAGCATTTCCGTTAGGTGCATCCTACTAATAACCTCAAACCTAGCTCAACCTCGCCTTCAGGCCAAGTCCATATTCAATTTCTTCCCGATCCCACCCTCATTTTCAGTTCGAGGAGACTACCTTCTCAGGGACATTCCACTCTCGCCGTCATGAAAAGCACACCCTTACGGTTAGATCGGCTCACCATCACCTTGAGGCCCATTCCGCTCGAGCCTTCAGCTCCACCTCACCCTCGCTTTCTGAACCATCCTAGCCTCACCTTCAAGGCCAGCTAACAGTCGCCTTTTTTATCTATCTTTCCCTCGCCTTCAAGCCCATCTCACCCTTGCCTTCTAGACCATACAAAAACTAGATCATTCTCTCTCTCTCTCTCTCTCTCTCTCTCTCTCTCTCTCTCTCTCTCTCTCTCTCTCTCTCTCTCTCTCTCTCTCTCTCTCTCTCTCTCCTCTCTCTCTCTCTCTCTCTCTCTCTCTTCTCTCTCTCTCTCTCTCTGTCTCTCTCTCTCTGTCTCTCTCTCTCTCTCTCTCTCTCTCTCTCTCTCTCTCTCTCTCTCTCTCTCTTCTCTCTCTCTCTCTCTCTCTCTCTCTCTCTCTCTCTCTCTCTCTCTCTCTCTCTCTCTCTTCTCCTTTTCGCCCATTCCACCCACGTTTTCAGGCGCAGCCGACTTACATCTTTACACCCATCCCACCCTCGCCCTCACAACCTTTCACCTTCCAGCTCAGCACAACATCGTTTTTTGGCCGATTCCACATTTGCTTTCAGGACTCACTAACCCTTGCCTCAAATACCAGCACACCTTCGCTTTCTAGCCCCACCTAACTTCACTTTCTGGCCCCGCCTACCTTCACCTGAAGGCCCATCACAAATTCCCATTCAAACGCACTAAACCCTTACCTTCTCGCCTCTCCACACTTACCTACAAGACCATCTCACTCTCGCCTTCACGACTCTCCAAAACACTCCTTCATTCCCGCCCCCCTTTCGCCTTCTAGCCCAGCACACTCTCATTTTCAGTCCTAGCCTAAACTAGTCTTCATTCCCTTCTCATCTTCACCTTCTTGTCGGGCCCAACCTCACCTTCATACCCTGGCCACCCTCTTTTTAAATTCTATCCCCCCCCCCACGGTTTCAAGCGCATCCCATCCTTGCTCTCTGGCCCATCCCACCTTCGCCTACAGGCTCTCATTACGTCGCCTTCAGGCTTATACCACTCGAATATTGAGAGCCATCCCCCTTCGCTCTCTGTCCCAGGCTATTCTCGCTTTTACTCCTAGACCACCATTCCCATCCCTTCAGACCCACATTCACCTTCTAACCCCGCCAAAACCTCTCCTTCTCACTAAGCCCATCTTCTTTAAGTCAATCCAACCCTCACATTCATCCCATCTCACACATGCCTTCTTTCCCATCCAACCATCTAATACTAGCCTATCTCACCCTTGCCTTCAGGCCCATCCCACCAACGACTTCATTCAAACTCTCCTCCTCCTCCTATTCCAGCCCAGCTTCGCTTTCAATCGCATACCACACTCACCGTCAAATCATCTCACATTCGCCTTCAGTATTTGGCCATCATCGTCTTCAAACGCATCCCACCATTGCCTTCTTGCCCATATGACCTTAACCTTCAAGTCAAGCTCACACACTCCTTTAGGCCCAGCTCATCCTCGTCTGCAGGCACAACCCATCAACCCCTTCTAGCCGAACCTGTCCTCGAATTCTTTGCTGACTACACTATTCTTCAGGGACATCCCACCATCGACTTCTGGCCCAAGCCTACCTCAAGCTCGCATTCACGCTCTACTCACCTTCGTCTTCGGGCACATGCCACCTTCGCCATCTGACCCATACCTCCTTAGCCATAATGTCAAGCTTACATTCACCCTCAGGAACAGCTTATCCTCGTCTACGGAACCATTCCATTTTCCTCTTCTGTACCAGACCATGGAGGCCTTTTGGCCCAGCTCACGCCCGACTTCAGACATATCGCAGCATTTCCGTTAGGTGCATCCTACTAATGCCCTTAAACCTAGGTCAACCTCGTCTTCAGGCCAAGTCCAAACTCAATTTCTTCCCGAACACACCCTCATTTTCAGGTCGAGGTAACCACTTTCTCAGGCCAATTCCACTCTCGCCGTCATGAAAAGCAATCCCTCGCGGTTAGATCGGCTCACCATCATCTTGACGCCCATTCCGCTCTTGCCTTGAGCTCCACCTCACCCTCGCTTTCTGAACCATCCTAGCCTCACCTTTACGGCCAGTTCACAGTCGCCTTTTTTATCTATCTTTCCCTCGACTTCAAGCCCATCTCACCCTTGCCTTCTAGCCCATACAAAAACTGATTCATTCTCTCTCTCTCTCTCTCTCTCTCTCTCTCTCTCTCTCTCTCTCTCTCTCTCTCTCTCTCTCTCTCTCTCTCTCTCTCTCTCTCTCTCTCTCTCTCTCTCTCTCTCTCTCTCTCTCTCTCTCTCTTTCTCCTTTTGGCCCATTCCACCCACGCCTTCAGGCGCAGCCGACATACATCTTTACACCCATCCCACCCTCGCCCTCACAACCTTCCACCTTCCAGCTCAGCACTACATCGTCTTTTGGCCGATCCCACATTTCCTTTTAGGACTAACTAACGCTTTCCTCAAATACCAGCACACCTTCGCTTTCTAACCCCACCTAACTTCACTTTCTGGCCCCGCCTACCTTCCCCTTCAGGCCCATCACAAATTCCCATTCAAACTCACTAAACCCTTACCTCCTCGTCTTTCCACACTTACCTACAAGACCATCTCACTCTCGCCTTCAGGCCTCTCCAAAACACTCCTTCAATCCCGCCCCCCTTTCGCCTTCTAGCTCAGCCCACTCTCATTATCAGTCCTAGCCCAAACAATCTTCATTCCCTTCTCATCTTCACCTTCTTGTCGGGCCCAACATCACCTTCATACCCTGCCCACCATCTTTTTCAATTCTATCCCCCCCTCGGCTTCAAGCCCATCCCACCCTTGCTTTCTGGCCCATCCCAACTTCGCCTACAAGCTCTCATTACGTCGCCTACAGGCTCATTCCACTCGCACATTGAGAGCCATCCCCTTCGCTCTCTGTCCCAGGCTGTTCTCGCTTTTACTACTAGACCACCATTCCCATCCCTTCAAACCCACATTCACCTTCTAACCCCGCCAAAACCTCTCCTTCACACTAAGCCCATCTTCTTTAAGTCAATCCAACCCTCACATTCATCCCATCTCACCCATGCCTTCTTTCATATTCAACCCTCTAATACTAGCCTATCTCACCCTTTCCTTCAGGCCCATCCCACCAACGACTTCTTTCCAAGCCTCCTCCTCCTCCTATCCCAGCCCACGTTCGCTTCCAATCGCATACCACACTCACCTTCAACCCATCTCACCATCGCCTTCAGTATTTGGCCACCATCGTCTTCAATCGCATCCCACCATTGCCTTCTTGCACATATGACCTTAACTTTCAAGTCAAGATCACACTCTCCTTTAGGCCCAGCTCATCCTCGTCTGCAGCACAACCCATCTACCCCTTCAAGCCGAACCTGTCCTCGAATTCTTTTCCTGACTACACTCGTCTTCAGGAACATCCCACCATCGACTTCTGGCACAAGACTACCTCAATCTCGCATTCACGCTCTACTCACTCTCGTCTTTAGGCACATCCCACCTTCGCCTTCTGACCCATCCCTCCTTAGCCGTCATGTCAAGCTTACATTCACCCTCAGGAACAGCTTATCCTCGTCTACAGACCATTCCATTTTCTTCTGTACCAGACCATTGAGGCCTTTTGGCCCAGCTCACCCGCGTCTTCAGGCATATCCCAGCATTTCCGTTAGGTGCATCCTACTAATACCCTCAAACCTAGCTCAACCTCGCCTTCAGGCCAAGTCCATATTCAATTTCTTCCCGAACCCACCCTCATTTTCAGTTCGAGGAGACTACCTTCTCAGGGACATTCCACTCTCGCCGTCATGAAAAGCACACCCTTACGGTTAGATCGGCTCACCATCACCTTGAGGCCCATTCCGCTCGAGCCTTCAGCTCCACCTCACCCTCGCTTTCTGAACCATCCTAGCCTCACCTTCACGGCCAGCTAACAGTCGCCTTTTTTATCTATTTTTCCCTCGCCTTCAAGCCCATCTCACCCTTGCCTTCTAGACCATATTTTCAAAAACTAGATCATTCTCTCTCTCTCTCTCTCTCTCTCTCTCTCTCTCTCTCTCTCTCTCTCTCTCTCTCTCTCTCTCTCTCTCTCTCTCTCTCTCTCTCTCTCTCTCTCTCTCTCTCTCTCTCTCTCTCTCTCTCTCTCTCTCTCTCTCTCTCTCTCTCTCTCTCTCTCTCTCTCTCTCTCTCTCTCTCTCTCTTTCTCCTTTTCGCCCATTCCACCCACGTATTCAGGCGCAGCCGACTTACATCTTTACACCCATCACACCCTCGCCCTCACAACCTTCCACCTTCCAGCTCAGCACAACATCGTCTTTTGGCCGATTCCACATTTGCTTTCAGGACTCACTAACCCTTGCCTCAAATACCAGCACACCTTCGCTTTCTAGCCCCACCTAACTTCACTTTCTGGCCCCGCCTACCTTCCCCTGCAGGCCCATCACAAATTCCCATTCAAACGCACTAAACCCTTACCTTCTCGCCTCTCCACACTTACCTACAAGACCATCTCACTCTCGCCTTCACGACTCTCCAAAACACTCCTTCATTCCCGCCCCCCTTTCGCCTTCTATCCCAGCACACTCTCATTTTCAGTCCTAGCCTAAACTAGTCTTCATTCCCTTCTCATCTTCACCTTCTTGTCGGGCCCAACCTCACCTTCATACCCTGGCCACCCTCTTTTTAAATTCTATCCCCCCCCCCACGGTTTCAAGCGCATCCCATCCTTGCTTTCTGGCCCATCCCACCTTCGCCTACAGGCTCTCATTACGTCGCCTTCAGGCTTATACCACTCGAATATTGAGAGCCATCCCCCTTCGCTCTCTGTCCCAGGCTATTCTCGCTTTTACTCCTAGACCACCATTCCCATCCCTTCAGACCCACATTCACCTTCTAACCCCGCCAAAACCTCTCCTTCTCACTAAGCCCATCTTCTTTAAGTCAATCCAACCCTCACATTCATCCCATCTCACACATGCCTTCTTTCCCATCCAACCATCTAATACTAGCCTATCTCACCCTTGCCTTCAGGCCCATCCCACCAACGACTTCATTTAAACTCTCCTCCTCCTCCTATTCCAGCCCAGCTTCGCTTTCAATCGCATACCACACTCACCTTCAACCCATCTCACCATCGCCTTCAGTATTTGGCCATCATCGTCTTTAAACGCATCCCACCATTGCCTTCTTGCCCATATGACCTTAACCTTCAAGTCAAGCTCACACACTCCTTTAGGCCCAGCTCATCCTCGTCTGCAGGCACAACCCATCAACCCCTTCCAGCCGAACCTGTCCTCGAATTCTTTGCTGACAACACTATTCTTCAGGGACATCCCACCATCGACTTCTGGCCCAAGCCTACCTCAAGCTCGCATTCACGCTCTACTCACCTTCGTCTTCGGGCACATGCCACCTTCGCCATCTGACCCATACCTCCTTACCCATAATATGAAGCTTATATTCACCCTCAGGAACAGCTTATCCTCGTCTACGGAACCATTCCATTTTCTTCTTCTGTACCAGACCATGGAGGCCTTTTGGCCCAACTCACCCCCGTCTTCAGACATATCGCAGCATTTCCGTTAGGTGCATTCTACTAATGCCCTTAAACCTAGGTCAACCTCGCCTTCAGGCCCATCCCACTCTCGCCTTCAGGCCAATTCCAAACTCAATTTCTTCCCGAACCCACCCTCATTTTCAGGTCGAGGTAACCACTTTCTCAGGCCAATTCCACTCTCGCCGTCATGAAAAGCAATCCCTCGCGGTTAGAACGGCTCACCATCATCTTGACGCCCATTCCGCTCTTGCCTTGAGCTCCACCTCACCCTCGCTTTCTAAACCATCCTAGCCTCACCTTTACGGCCAGTTCACAGTCGCCTTTTTTATCTATCTTTCCCTCGCCTTCTAGCCCATCTCACCCTTGCCTTCTAGCCCATACAAAAACTTATTCATTCTCTCTCTCTCTCTCTCTCTCTCTCTCTCTCTCTCTCTCTCTCTCTCTCTCTCTCTCTCTCTCTCTCTCTCTCTCTCTCTCTCTCTCTCTCTCCTTTTGGCTCATTCCACCCACGCCTTCAGGCGCAGCCGACATACATCTTTACACCCATCCCACCCTCGCCCTCACAACCTTCCACCTTCCAGCTCAACACTACATCGTCTTTTGGCCGATCCCACATTTCCTTTTAGGACTAACTAACGCTTTCCTCAAATACCAGCACACCTTCGCTTTTTAACCCCACCTAACTTCACTTTCTGGCCCCGCCTACCTTCCCCTGAAGGCCCATCACAAATTCCCATTCAAACTCACTAAACCCTTACCTCTTCGTCTTTCCACACTTACCTACAAGACCATCTCACTCTCGCCTTCAGGCCTCTCCAAAACACTCCTTCAGTCCCGCCCCCCTTTCGCCTTCTAGCCCAGCCCACTCTCATTTTCAGTCCTAACCCAAACAATCTTCATTCCCTTCTCATCTTACCCTTCTTGTCGGGCCCAACCTCACCTTCATACCCTGCCCACCCTCTTTTTCAATTCTATCCCCCCCTCGGCTTCAAGCCCATCCCACCCTTGCTTTCTGGCCCATCCCACCTTCGCCTAGAAGCTCTCATTACGTCGCCTACAGGCTCATGCCACTCGCATATTGAGAGCCATCCCCCTTCGCTCTCTGTCCCAAGCTGTTTTCGCTTTTACTACTAGACCACCATTCCCATCCTTTCAAACCCACATTCACCTTCTAACCCCGCCAAATCCTCTCCTTCACACTAAGCCCATCTTCTTTAAGTCAATCCAACCCTCACATTCATCCCATCTCACCCATGCCTTCTTTCCCTACCAACCCTCTAATACTAGCCTATCTCACCCTTTCCTTCAAGCCCATCCCACCGACGACTTCATTCCAGCCCTCCTCCTCCTCCTATCCCAGCCCACGTTCGCTTTCAATCGAATACCACACTCACCTTCAACCCATCTCACCATCGCCTTCAGTATTTGGCCACCATCGTCTTCAATCGCATCGCACCATTGCCTTCTTGCACATATGACCTTAACCTTCAAGTCAAGCTCACACTCTCCTTTAGGCCCAGCTCATCCTCGTCTGCAGGCACAACCCATCTACCCCTTCAAGCCGAACCTGTCCTCGAATTCTTTTCCTGACTACACTCGTCTTCAGGGACATCCCACCATCGACTTCTGGCCCAAGCCTAACTCAAGCTCGCATTCACACTCTACTCACCCTCGTCTTTAGGCATATCCCACCTTCACCTTCTGACCCATCCCTCCTAAGCCGTCATGTCAAGCTTACATTCACCCTCAGGAACATCTTTTCCCCGTCTACAGAACCATTCCATTTTCTTCTTCTGTAACAGACCATGGAGGCCTTTTGGGCTAGCTTACCCCCGTCTTCAAGCATATGCCAGCATTTCCGTTAGGTGCATTTTATTAATACCCTCAAACCTAGCTCAACCTCGCCTTCAGGCCAAGTCCATATTCAATTTCATCCCGAACCCACCCTCACTTTCATGTCGAGGTAACTACCTGCTCAGGGACATTCCACTCTCGCCGTCATGAAAAGCAAACCCTTGCGGTTAGATCGGCTCCCCATCACCTTGAGGCCCATTCCGGTCGAGCCTTCAGCTCCACCTCACCCTTGCTTTCTGAACCATCCTAGCCTCACCTTCACGGCCAGCTCACAGTCGCCTTTTTTATCTATCTTTCCCTCGCCTTCAAGCCCATCTTACCCTTGCCTTCTAGACCATACAAAAACTAGATCATTCTCTCTCTCTCTCTCTCTCTCTCTCTCTCTCTCTCTCTCTCTCTCTCTCTCTCTCTCTCTCTCTCTCTCTCTCTCTCTCTCTCTCTCTCTCTCTCTCTCCTTTTGGCCCATTCCAACCACGTTTTTAGGCGCAGCCGACCTACATCTTTACACCCATCCCACCCTCGCCCTCACAACCTTCCACCTTGCAGCTCAGCACAACATCGTCTTTTGGCTTATCCCATATTTGCTTTTAGGAATCACTAACCCTTGCCTCAAATACCAGCACACCTTCGCTTTCTAGCCCCACCTAACTTCACTTTCTGGCCCCGCCTACCTTCCCCTTCAGGCCCATCACAGATTCCCATTCAAACGCACTAAACCCTTACTTTCTCGCCTTTCCACACTTACCTACAAGACCATCTCACTCTCGCCTTCAGGCCTCTCCAAAACACTTCTTCATTCACGCCCCCCTTATACCTTCTAGCCCAGCCCACTCTCATTTTCAGTCCTAGCCCAAACTAGTCTTCATTCCCTTCTCATCTTCACCTTCTTGTCGGGCCCAATCTCACCTTCATACCCTGCCCACCCTCTTCTTCAATTCTATCCCCCCCACAGTTTCAAGCCCATCCCATCCTTGCTTTCTGGCCCATCCCACCTTCGCCTACAGGCTCTCATCACGTCGCCTTCATGCTCATACCAATCGCATATTGAGAGCCATCCCCCTTCGCTCTCTGTCCCAGGCTATTCTCGCTTTTACTACTAGACCACCATTCCCATCCCTTCAAACCCACATTCACCTTCTAACCCCGCCAAAACCTCTCCTTCACACTAAGCCCATCTTCTTTAAGTCAATCCAACCCTCACATTCATCCCATCTCACCTATGCCTTGTTTCCCATCCAACCCTCTAATACTAGCCTATCTCACCCTTGCCTTCAGGCCAATCCCACCAACGATTTCATTCAAACTCTCCTCCTCCTCCTATTCCAGCCCAGCTTCGCTTTCAATCGAATACCACACTCACCTTCAACCCATCTCACATTCGCCTTAAGTATTTGGCCACCATCATCTTCAAACGCATCCCACCATTGCCTTCTTGCCCATATGACCTTAACCTTCAAGTCAAGCTCACACTCTCCTTTAGGCCCAGCTCATCCTAGTCTGCAGGCACAACCCATCAACCCCTTCCAGCCGAACCTGTCCTCGAATTCTTTGCTGACTACACTATTCTTCAGGGACATCCCATCATCGACTTCTGGCCGAAGCCTACCTCAAGCTCGCATGCACGCTCTACTCACCTTCGTCTTCGGGCACATCCTACCTTCGCCATCTGACCCATACCTCTTTAGCCATCATGTCAAGCATACATTCACCCTCAGGAACAGCTTATTATCGTCTACAGAACCATTCCATTTTCTTCTTCTGTACCAGACCATGGAGGCCTTTTGGCCCAGCTCACCCCCCTCTTCAGACATATCGCAACACTTCTGTTAGGTGCATCCTACTAATGCCCTTAAACATAGCTCAACCTCGCCTTCAGGCCCATCGCACTCTCGCCTTCAGGCCAAGTCCAAACTCAATCTCTTCCCGAACCCACCCTCATTTTCAGGTCAAGTTAACCACTTTCTCAGGCCAATTCCACTCTCGCCGTCATGAAAAGCAATCCCTCGCTGTTAGATCGGCTCACCATCACCTTCATCACCTTGAGGCCCATTCCACTCTTGCCTTCAGCTCCACCTCACCGTCGCTTTCTGAACCATCCTAGCCTCACCTTTACGGCCAGTTCACAGTCGCCATTTTTATCTATCTTTCCTCGCATTCAAGCTCATCTCACCCTTGCCTTCTAGACCATAGAAAAACCAGATCATTCTCTCTCTCTCTCTCTCTCTCTCTCTCTCTCTCTCTCTCTCTCTCTCTCTCTCTCTCTCTCTCTCTCTCTCTCTCTCTCTCTCTCTCTCTCTCTCTCTCTCTCTCTCTCTCTCTCTCTCTCTCTCTCTCTCTCTCTCTCTCTCTCTCTCTCTCTCTCTCTCTCTCTCTCTCTCTCTCTCTCCTTTTCGCCTATTCCACCCACGCCTTCAGGCGCAGTCGACGTACATCTTTAGACCCATCCCACCCTCGCCCTCACAACCTTCCACCTTCCAGCTCAGCCCTACATCGTCTTTTGGCCGATCCCACATTCGCTTTTAGGACTAACTAACCGTTGCCTCAAATACCAGGACACCTGCGCTTTCTAAACCCACCTAACTTCACTTTCTGGCCCCGCCTACCTTCCCCTTCAGGCCCATCACAAATTCCCATTCAAACGCAATAAACCCTTACCTCAACGCCTTTCCACACTTACCTAAAAGACCATCTCACTCTCGCATTCAGGCCTCTCCAAAATACTCCTTCAGTTCCGCCCCCCTTTCGCCTTCTAGCCCAGCCCACTCTCATTTTCAGTCCTAGCCCAAACTAGTCTTCATTCTTTCTCATCTTCACCTTCTTGTCGGGCCCAACCTCACCTTCATACCCTGCCCACACTCTTTTTCTACTCCTAGACCACCATTCCCATCGCTTCAAACCCACATTCACCTTCTAACCCCGCCAAAACCTCTCCTTCACACTCAGCCTATCTTCTTTAAGTCAATCCAACCCTCACATTCATCCCATCTCACTAATGCCTTTTTTCCCATCCAACCCTCTAATACTAGCCTAAATCACCATTGCCTTCAAGCCCATCCCACCAACGACTTCATTCCAACCCTCCTCCTCCTCCTATCCCAGCCCAGGCACGCTTTCAATCGCATACCACACTCACCTTCAACCCATCTCACCATCGCCTTCAGTATTTGGCCACCATCGTCTTCAATCGCATCCCATCATTGCCTTCTTGCACAGATGACCTTAACCTTCAAGTCAAGATCACACTCTCCTTTAGGCCCAGCTCATCCTCGTCTGCAGGCACAACCCATCTACCCCTTCCAGCCGAACCTGTCCTCGAATTCTTTTCCTGACTACAGTCGTCTTCAGAGACATCCCACCATCGACTTCTAGCACATGCCTACCTCAAGCTCGCATTCACGCTCTACTCACCCTCGTCTTTAGGCACATCCCACCATCGCCTTCTGACCCATCCCTCCGTAGCCGTCATGTCAAGCTTACATTCACCCTCAGGAACAGCTTATCCTCGTCTACAGAACCATTCCATTTTATTCTTTTGTACCAGACCATCGAGGTCTTTTGGCCCAGCTTACCCCCGTCTTCAGGCATATCCCAGCATTTCCGTTAGGTGCATCCTACTAATACCCTCAAACCCTCGCCTTCAGGCCAAGTCCATATTGAATTTCTTCCTGAACCCACCCTCATTTTCAGGTCGAGGAGACTACCTTCTCAGGGACATTCCACTCTCGCCGTCATGAAAAGCACACCCTTGCGGTTACATCGGCTCACCATCACCTTGAGGCCCATTCCGCTCGAGCCTTCAGCTCCACCTCATCCTCGCTTTCTGAACCATCCTAGTCTCACCTTCACGGCCAGCTCACAGTCGCCTTTTTAATCTATCTTTCCCTCGCCTTCAAGCCCATCTCACGCTTGCCTTCTAGCCCATACAAAAACTAGATCTCTCTCTCTCTCTCTCTCTCTCTCTCTCTCTCTCTCTCTCTCTCTCATCTCTCTCTCTCTCTCTCTCTCTCTCTCTCTCTCTCTCTCTCTCCTCTCATCTCTCTCTCTCTCATCCTCTCTCTCTCTCTCTCTCTCTCTCTCTCTCTCTCTCTCTCTCTCTCTCTCTCTCTCTCTCTCTCTCTCTCTCTCTCTCTCTCTCTCTCTCTCTCTCTCTCTCTCTCTCTCATCTCTCTCTCTCTCTCTCTCTCTCTCCTCTCTCTCTCTCTCTCTCTCTCTCTCTCTCTCTCTCTCTCTCTCCTCTCTCTCTCTCTCTCTCTCTCTCTCTCTCTCTCTCTCTCTCTCTCTCTCTCTCTCTTCTCTCTCTCTCTCTCTCTCTCTCTCTCTCTCTCTCTCTCTCTCTCTCTCTCTCTCTCTCTCTCTCTCTCTCTCTCTCTCTCTCTCTCTCTCTCTCTCTCTCTCTCCTCTCTCTCTCTCTCTCTCTCTCTCTCTCTCTCTCTCTCTCTCTCTCTCTCTCTCTCTCTCTCTCTCTCTCTCTCTCTCTCTCTCTCTCTCTCTCTCTCTCTCTCTCTCTCTCTCTCCTCTCTCTCTCTCTCTCTCTCTCTCTCTCTCTCTCTCTCTCTCTCTCTCTCTCTCTCTCTCTCTCTCTCTCTCTCTCTCTCTCTCTCTCTCTCTCTCTCTCTCTCCCCTTTTGGCCCATTCCACCCAAGCCTTCACGCGCAGCCGACCTACATCTTTAGACCTATCCCACCTTCGCCCTCACAACCTTCCACCATCCAGCTCAGCACAACATCGTCTTTTGGCCGATCCCACATTTCCTTTTAGGACTAACTAACCCTTGCCTCAAATACCAGCACACCTTCCCTTTCTAGCCCCACCTAACTTCACTTTCTGGCCCCGCCTACATTCCCCTTCAGGCCCATCACAAATTCCAATTCAAACGCACTAAACCCTTACCTTCTCGCCTCTCCACACTTACCTACAAGACCATCTCACCCTCGCCTTCAGGCTTCTCTCAAACACACCTTCAGGCCCACCCCCTTTCGCCTTCTAGCCTAGTCCACTCTCATTTTCAGTCCTAGCCCAAACTAGTCTTCATTCCCTTTTCATTTTCACCTTCTTTCCGGGCCCAACCTCACTTTCATACCCTGCCCACCCTCTTTTTCAATTCTATCCCCCCACCCTCGGCTTCAAGCACATCCCGCCCTTGCTTTCTGGCCCATCCCACCTTCGCCTACAAGCTCTCATTACGTCGCCTTCAGGCTCATACCACTCGCATATTGAGAGCCATCCCCCTTCGCTCTCTCTCCCAGGCTATTCTCGCTTTTACTCCTAGACCACCATTCCCATCCTTTCAAACCCACATTCACCTTCTAACCCCGCCAAATCCTCTCCTTCACACTAAGCCCATCTTCTTTAAGTCAATCCAACCCTCACATTCATCCCATCTCACCCATGCCTTCTTTCCCTACCAACCCTCTAATACTAGCCTATCTCACCCTTTCCTTCAAGCCCATCCCAGCGACGACTTCATTCCAGCCCTCCTCCTCCTCCTATCCCAGCCCACGTTCGCTTTCAATCGAATACCACACTCACCTTCAACCCATCTCACCATCGCCTTCAGTATTTGGCTACCATCGTCTTCAATCGCATCCCACCATTGCCTTCTTGCACATATGACCTTAACCTTCAAGTCAAGATCACACTCTCCTTTAGGCCCAGCTCATCCTCGTCTGCAGGCACAACCCATCTACCCCTTCAAGCCGAACCTGTCCTCGAATTTTTTTCCTGACTACACTCGTCTTCAGGGACATCCCACCATCGACTTCTGGCCCAAGCCTAACTCAAGCTCGCATTCACGCTCTACTCACCCTCGTCTTTAGGCATATCCCACCTTCACCTTCTGACCCATCCCTTCTAAGCCGTCATGTCAAGCTTACATTCACCCTCAGGAACATCTTATCCTCGTCTACAGAACCATTCCATTTTCTTCTTCTGTACCAGACCATGGAGGCCTTTTGGGCTAGCTTACCCCTGTCTTCAGGCATATGCCAGCATTTCCGTTAGGTGCATTTTATTAATACCCTCAAACCTAGCTCAACCTCGCCTTCAGGCCAAGTCCATATTCAATTTCATCCCGAACCCACCCTCACTTTCATGTCGAGGTAACTACCTGCTCAGGGACATTCCACTCTCGCCGTCATGAAAAGCAAACCCTTGCGGTTAGATCGGCTCCCCATCACCTTGAGGCCCATTCCGGTCGAGCCTTCAGCTCCACCTCACACTTGCTTTCTGAACCATCCTAGCCTCACCTTCACGGCCAGCTCACAGTCGCCTTTTTTATCTATCTTTCCCTAGCCTTCAAGCCCATCTCACCCTTGCCTTCTAGACCATACAAAAACTAGATCATTCTCTCTCTCTCTCTCTCTCTCTCTCTCTCTCTCTCTCTCTCTCTCTCTCTCTCTCTCTCTCTCTCTCTCTCTCTCCTTTTGGCCCATTCCACCCACGTTTTCAGGCGCAGCCGACCTACATCTTTACACCCATCCCACCCTCACCCTCACAACCTTCCACCTTGCAGCTCAGCACAACATCGTCTTTTGACTTATCCCATATTTGCTTTTAGGACTCACTCACCCTTGCCTCAAATACCAGCACACCTTCGCTTTCTAGCCCCACCTAACTTCACTTTCTGGCCCCGCCCACCTTCTCCTTCAGGCCCATCACAAATTCCCATTCAAACGCACTAAACCCTTACTTTCTCGCCTTTCCACACTTACCTACAAGACCATCTCACTCTCGCCTTCAGGCCTCTCCAAAACACTCCTTCATTCAAGCCCCCCTTATACCTTCTAGCCCAGCCCACTCTCATTTTCAGTCCTAGCCCAAACTAGTCTTCATTCCCTTCTCATCTTCACCTTCTTGTCGGGCCCAATCTCACCTTCATACCCTGCCCACCCTCTTTTTCAATTCTATCCCCCCCACAGTTTCAAGCCCATCCCATCCTTGCTTTCTGGCCCATCCCACCTTCGCCTACAGGCTCTCATCACGTCGCCTTCATGCTCATACCACTCGCATATTGAGAGCCATCCCCCTTCGCTCTCTGCCCCAGGCTATTCTCGCTTTTACTACTAGACCACCATTCCCATCCCTTCAAACCCACATTCACCTTCTAACCCCGCCAAAACGTCTCCTTCACACTAAGCCCATCTTCTTTAAGTCAATCCAACCCTCACATTCATCCCATCTCACCCATGCCTTGTTTCCCATCCAACCCTCTAATACTAGCCTATCTCACCATTGCGTTCAGGCCCATCCCACCAACGACTTCATTCCAACTCTCCTCCTCCTCCTATTCCAGCCCAGCTTCGCTTTCAATCGCATACCACACTCACCTTCAACCCATCTAACCATCGCCTTCAGTATTTGGCCACCATCGTCTTCAAACGCATCCCACCATTGCCTTCTTGCCCATGTGACCTTAACCTTCAAGTCAAGCTCACACTCTCCTTTAGGCCCAGCTCATCCTCGTCTGCAGGCACAACCCATCAACCCCTTCCAGCCGAACCTGTCCTCGAATTCTTTGCTGACTACACTATTCTTCAGGGACATCCCACCATCGACTTCTGGCCGAAGCCTACCTCAAGCTCGCATTCACGCTCTACTCACCTTCGTCTTCGGGCACATCCCACCTTCGCCATCTGACCCATACCTCCTTAGCCATCATGTCAAGCATACATTCACCCTCAGGAACAGCTTATCCTCGTCTACAGAACCATTCCATTTTCTTCTTCTGTACCAGACCATGGAGGCCTTTTGGCCCAGCTCACCCCCGTCTTCAGACATTTCGCAGCACTTCCGTTAGGTGCATCCTACTAATGCCCTTAAACCTAGCTCAACCTCGCCTTCAGGCCCATCCCACTCTCGCCTTCAGGCCAAGTCCAAACTCAATCTCTTCCCGAACCCACCCTCATTTTCAGGTCGAGGTAACCACTTTCTAAGGCCAATTCCACTCTCGCCGTCATGAAAAGCAATCCCTCGCTGTTAGATCGGCTCACCATCACCTTCATCACCTTGAGGCCCATTCCGCTCTTGACTTGATTTCCACCTCACCCTCTCTTTCTGAACCATCCTAGCCTCACCTTTACGGCCAGTTCACAGTCGCCATTTTTATCTATCTTTCCTCGCATTCAAGCTCATCTCACCCTTGCCTTCTAGCCCATACAAAAACTAGATCATTCTCTCTCTCTCTCTCTCTCTCTCTCTCTCTCTCTCTCTCTCTCTCTCTCTCTCTCTCTCTCTCTCTCTCTCTCTCTCTCTCTCTCTCTCTCTCTCCTTTTGGCCTATTCCACCCACGCCTTCAGGCGCAGTCGACGTACATCTTTAGTCCCATCCCACCCTCGCCCTCACAACCTTCCACCTTCCAGCTAAGCACTACATCGTCTTTTGGCCGATCCCACATTCGCTTTTAGGACTAACTAACCCTTGCCTCAAATACCAGGACACCTGCGCTTTCTAACTCCACCTAACTTCACTCTCTGGCCCCGCCTACCTTCCCCTTCAGGCCCATCACAAATTCCCATTCAAACGCAATAAACCCTTACCTCAACGCCTTTCCACACTTACCTAAAAGACCATCTCACTCTCGCATTCAGGCCTCTCCAAAACACTCCTTCAGTTCCGCCCCCCTTTCGCCTTCTAGCCCAGCCCACTCTCATTTTCAGTCCTAGCCCAAACTAGTCTTCATTCCTTCTCATCTTCACCTTCTTGTCGGGCCCAACCTCACCTTCATACCCTGCCCACACTCTTTTTCTACTCCTAGACCACCATTCCCATCGCTTCAAACCTACATTCACCTTCTAACCCCGCCAAAATCTCTCCTTCACACTAAGCCTATCTTCTTTAAATCAGTCCAACCCTCACATTCATCCCATCTCACTAATGCCTTCTTTCCCATCCAACCCTCTACTACTAGCCTATCTCACCATTGCCTTCAGGCCCATCCCACCGACGACTTCATTCCAACCCTCCTCCTCCTCCTATCCCAGCCCAGGCACGCTTTCAATCGCATACCACACTCACCTTCAACCCATCTCACCATCGCCTTCAGTATTTGGCCACCATCGTCTTCAATCGCATCCCATCATTGCCTTCTTGCACAGATGACCTTAACCTTCAAGTCAAGATCACACTCTCCTTTAGGCCCAGCTCATCCTCGTCTGCAGGCACAACCCATCTAGCCCTTCCAGCCGAACCTGTCCTCGAATTCTTTTCCTGACTACACTCGTCTTCAGAGACATCCCACCATCGACTTCTAGCACATGCCTACCTCAAGCTCGCATTCACGCTCTACTCACCCTCATCTTTAGGCACATCCCACCTTCGCCTTCTGACCCATCCCTCCTTAGCCGTCATGTCAAGCTTCCATTCACCCTCAGGAACAGCTTATCCTCGTCTACAGACCATTCCATTTTATTCTTTTGTACCAGACCATGGAGGTCTTTTGGCCCAGCTTACCCCCGTCTTCAGGCATATCCCAGCATTTCCGTTAGGTGCATCCTACTAATACCCTCAAACCCTCGCCTTCAGGCCAAGTCCATATTCAATTTCTTCCTGAACCCACCCTCATTTTCAGGTCGAGGAGACTACCTTCTCAGGGACATTCCACTCTCGCCGTCATGAAAAGCACACCCTTGCGGTTACATCGGCTCACCATCACCTTGAGGCCCATTCCGCTCGATCCTTCAGCTCCACCTCACCCTCGCTTTCTGAACCATCCTAGTCTCACCTTCACGGCCAGCTCACAGTCGCCTTTTTTATCTATCTTTCCCTCGCCTTCAAGCACATCTCACGCTTGCCTTCTAGCCCATACAAAAACTAGATCTCTCTCTCTCTCTCTCTCTCTCTCTCTCTCTCTCTCTCTCTCTCTCTCTCTCTCTCTCTCTCTCTCTCTCTCTCTCTCTCTCTCCCCTTTTGGCCCATTCCACCCACGCCTTCAGGCGCAGCCGACCTACATCTATCCCATCTTCGCCCTCACAACCTTCCACCATCCAGCTCAGCACAACATCGTCTTTTGGTCGATCCCACATTTCCTTTTAGGACTAACTAACCCTTGCCTCAAATACCAGCACACCTTCCCTTTCTAGCCCCACCTAACTTCACTTTCTGGCCCCGCCTACCTTCCCCTTCAGGCCCATCACAAATTCCAATTCAAACGCATTAAACCCTTACATTCTCGCCTTTCCACACTTACTTACAAGACCATCTCACCCTCGCCTTCAGGCTTCTCTCAAACACACCTTCAGGCCCACCCCCTTTCGCCTTCTAGCCTAGTCCACTCTCATTTTCAGTCCTAGCCCAAACTAGTCTTCATTCCCTTCTCATTTTCACCTTCTTTTCGGGCCCAATCTCACTTTCATACCTTGCCCACCCTCTTTTTCAATTCTATCTCACCCTCGCCTTCAAGCACATCCCACCCTTCCTTTCTGGCCCATCCCACCTTCGCCAACAAGCTCATATTACCTCGCCTGCAGGCTCATAACACTCGCATATTGAGAGCCATCCCCCTTCGCTCTCTGTCCCAGGCTATTCTCGCTTTTACTCCTAGACCACCATTCCTGTCACTTCCAACCCATATTCACCTTCTAACCCCGCAGAAACCTCTCCTTCATACCCAGCCCATCTTCTTTAAGTCAATCCAACCCTCACATTCATCCCATCTCACCCATGCCTTCTTTTACATCCAACGCTCTAATACTAGCCTATCTCATCCTTGCCTTCATTCCCATCCCACCAACGATTTCATTCCAACCCTCCTCCTCCTTCTATCCCAGCCCACGTTCGCTTTCAATCGCATACCAAACCCACCTTCAACCCATCTCACCATCGCCTTCAGTATTTGGCCACCATCGTCTTCAAACGCATCCCACCATTGCCTTCTTGCCCATATGACCTTAACCTTCAACTCAAGCTCACACTCTCCTTTAGGCCCAGCTCATCCTCGTCTGCAGGCACAACCCATCAACCCCTTCCAGCCGAAACTGTCCTCGAATTCTTTTCCTGATTAAACTCGTCTTCAGGGACATCCCACAATCGACTTCTGGCCCAAACCCGCACTCGTCTTCAGGCCCATCACACCTTCGCCTTTTGGCCCATCCCTCCTTAGCCGTTATGTCAAGCTTACAATCACCCTCAGAAACAGCTTATCCTCGTCTACAGAACCATTCCATTTTCTTCTTCTGTACCAGACAATGGACGCCTTTTGGCCCAGCCCACCCCGTCTTCAGGCATATCCCATCAATTCCGTTAGGTCCATCCTACTAATGCCCTCAAACCTATCTCAACCTCGCCTTCAGGCCCATCCCACACTAGCCTTTAGGCCAAGTCCATCTTCAATTTCTTCCCGAACCCTCCCTAATTTTCAGGTCGAGGTAACCACTTTCGCAGGCTCATTGCACTCTCGCCATCATGAAAAGCACACCCTCGCGGTTACATCGGCTCACCATCACCTTGAGGCCCATTCCGCTCGAGCCTTCAGCTCCACCTCACCCTCGCTTTTTGAACCAGCCTAGCCTCACCTTCACGGCCAGCTCACCGTCGACTTTTTTGTCTAGGTTTCGGTCGCCTTCAAGCCCATCTCACCCTTGACTTCTAAACCATACAATAACTAGATCATTCTCTCTCTCTCTCTCTCTCTCTCTCTCTCTCTCTCTCTCTCTCTCTCTCTCTCTCTCTCTCTCTCTCTCTCTCTCTCTCCTTTTGGCCCATTTCACCCACGCCTTAAGGCGCAGACGATATACATCTTTAGGCCCATCGCACCCTCGCCCTCACAACCTTCCACCTTCCAGCTCAGCAAAACATCGTCTTTTGGCCGATCTCACATTTGCTTTTAGGACTATTTAACCCTTGTCTCAAATACCAGCACACCTTCGCTTTCTAGCCCCACCTAACTTCACTTTCTGGCCCCGCCTACCTTCCCCTTCAGGCACATCACAAACTCCCATTCAAACGCACTAAACCTTTACCTTCTCGCCTTTCCACTCTTACCTACAAGACCATCTCACCCTCGCCTTCAGGCTTCTCTCAAACACACCTTCAGGCCCAGCCCCCCTTTCGCCTTCTACCCAAGTCCACTCTCATTTTCAGTCCTAGCCCAAACTAATCTTCATTCCCTTCTCATTTTCACCTTTTCGAGCCCAATCTCACTTTCATACCCTGCCCACCCTCTTTTTCAATTCTATCCCACCCTCGCCTTCAAGCACATCCCACCCTTCCTTTCTGGCCCATCCCACCTTCGCCTACAAGCTCATATTACCTCGCCTGCAGGCTCATAACACTCGCATATTGAGAGCCATCCCCCTTCGCTCTCTGTCCCAGGCTATTCTCGCTTTTACTACTAGACCACCATTCCTGTCACTTCCAACCCATATTCACCTTCTAACCCCGCCGAAACCTCTCCTTCACACCCAGCCCATCTTCTTTAAGTCAATCCAGCCCTCACATTCATCCCATCTCACCCATGCCTTCTTTCACATCCAACCCTCTAATACTAGCCTATCTCACCCTTGCCTTCAGGCCCATCCCACCAACGATTTCATTCCAACCCTCCTCCTCTTCCTATCCCAGCCCACGTTCGCTTTCGATCGCATACCACACTCACCTTCAACCCATCTCACCATCGCCTTCAGTATTTGGCCACCATCGTCTTCAAACGCATCCCACCATTGCCTTCTTGCCCATATGACAACCTTCAAGTCAAGCTCACACTCTCCTTTAGGCCCACCTCATCCTCGTCTGTAGGCACAACCAATCAACCCCTACCAGCCGAAACTGTACGCGAATTCTTTTCCTGACTACTCTCGTCTTCAGGGACATCCCACCATCGACATCTGGCCCAAACCTACCTCAAGCCCGCATTCAGTCTATACCAACCCTCGTCTTCAGGCCCATCCCACCTTCGCCTTCTGGCCCATCCCTCCTTAGCCGTCATGTCAAGCTTACAATCACCCTCAGGAACAGCTTAGCCTCGTCTACACAACCATTCCATTTTCTTCTTGTGTACCAGACCATGGACACCTTTTGGCCTAGCCCACCCCCGTCTTCAGGCATATCCCACCATTTCCGTTAGGTCCATCCTACTAATGCCTTCAAACCTAGCTCAACCTCGCCTTCTGGCCCATCCCACTCTAGCCTTCAGGCCAATTCCATCTTCGATTTCTTCCCGAACCCACACTCATTTTCAGGTCGAGGTAACCACATTCTCATGCCCATTCCACTCTCGCCGTCATGAAAAGCACACCCTTGCGGTTAGATCGGCTCACCATCACCTTCAGTCACATTCCACCATCGCCTTGAGCTCTACCTCACCCTCGCTTTCTGAACGATCCTAGCCTCACCTGCACGGCCAGCTCACCGTCACCTTTTTTGTCTAGCTTTCAATCGCCCTCAAGCCCATCTCACCCTTGACTTCTAACCCATACAATAACTAGATCTCTCTCTCTCTCTCTCTCTCTCTCTCTCTCTCTCTCTCTCTCTCTCTCTCTCTCTCTCTCTCTCTCTCTCTCTCTCTCTCTCTCTCTCTCTCTCTCTCTCTCTCTCTCTCTCTCACTCTTTCTCCTTTTGGCCTATTCCACCCACGCCTTCAGGCGCAGCCGACCTACATCTTTAGACCCATCCCACCCTCGCACTCACGAACTTCCACCTTCCATCTCAGCCCAACATCGTCTTTTGGCCGATCCCACATTTGCTTTTAGGACTAACTAACCCTTGCTTCAACTACCAGCACACCTTCGCTTTCTAGCCCCACCTAACTTCACTTTCTGGCCCCGCCTACCATCCCTTTCAGGCCCATCACAAACTCGCATTCAAACGCATTAAACCCTTACCTTCTCGCCTTTCCACACTTACCTAAAAGACCATCTCACACTCGCCTTCATGCCTCTCCCAAACACACCTTAAGGCCCACCCCCCTTTCGCCTTCTAGCCGAGTCCACTCTCATTTTCATTCGTAGCCCAAACTAGTCTTCATTATCTTCTCATATTCACCTTCTTGTCGGGCCCAATCTCACTTTCATACCCTGCCCAATCTCTTTTTGAATTCTATCCTACCCTCGCCTTCAAGCCTATCCAGCACTTGCTTTCTGGACCATCCCACCCTCGCCTACAAGCTCATCTTTCCTCGCCTTCAGGCTCATAACACTCGCATATTTAGAGCCACCCCCCTTCGCTCTCTGTCCCAGGCTATTCTCGCTTTTTCTCCTGAAGCACCATTACCATCACTTCCAACCCACATTCACCTTTTAACCCCGCCCAAACCTCTCCTTCACACCCAGCCCATCTTCTTTAAGTCAATCCAATACTCACATTCATCCCATCTCACCCATGCCTTCTTTCCCATCCAACCCTCAAATACTGACCAATCTCACCCTCGCCTTCAGGCCCATCCCACCATTGACTTCATTCCAACCCTCCTCCTTCTCCTATCCCAGCCCAGGTTCGTTTACAATCACATACCACACTCACCTTCAATCTATCTCACCATCGCCTTCAGTATTTGGCCACCATCGTCTTCAAACTCTTCCCACCATTGCCTTCTCGCCCATATGACCTTAACCTTCAAGTCAAGCTCACACTCTAATTTAGGCCCAGCTCACCTTGGTCTGCATTCACAACCCATCTTCCCCTTCCCGCCGAACCTGTCCTCGAAGTCTTTTCCTGACTACACTCGTCTTCAGTGACATCCCACCATCGACTTCTGACCCAAACCTACCTCAAGCTCCCATTCAGGCTCTACCAACCCTCGTCTTCAGGCCCATCCCACCTTCGCCTTCTGGCACATCCCTCCTTAGCTTTCATGTCAAGCTTACTTTTGCCGTCAGGAACAGCTCATTCTCGTCTAAAGCCACAATCCATTTTCTACTTCTGTACCAGACCATGGAGGCCTTTTGGCCCAGCCCACCCTCGTCTTCAGGCATATCCCAGCATTTCCGTCAGGTCCATCCTACTAATGCCATCAAACCTAACTCAACCTCGCCTTCAGGCCCATTCCACTTTAGCCTTCAGGCCAAGTCAATCTTCACTTTCTTCCCGAGCCTACACTCATTTTCAGGCCGAGTTAACCACATTCTCAGGCCCATTCCACTCTCGTTGACATGAAAAGCACATCCTCGCTGTTTGATCGGCTCACCATCACCTTGAGGCCCATTCCGCCCTCGCCTTCAGCTCCACCTCACCCTCGCTTTCTGAACCATCTTAGCCTCACCTGCACGGCCAGCTCACCGTCGACTTTTTTGTCTAGCTTTCCCTCGCCTTCAAATCCATCTCACCCTTGACTTCTAAACCATACAATAACTAGATCATTCTCTCTCTCTCTCTCTCTCTCTCTCTCTCTCTCTCTCTCTCTCTCTCTCTCTCTCTCTCTCTCTCTCTCTCTCTCTCTCTCTCTCTCTCTCTCTCTCTCTCCATCCTTTTGGCCCATTCCACCCACGCCTTCAAGCGCAGCCGACCTACATCTTTAGGCCCATATCACCCTCGCCCTCACAACCTTCCACCTTCCAGTTCAGTAAAACTTCGTCTTTCGGTCGATCCCACATTTGCTTTTAGGACTAACTAACCCTTGCCTCAAATACCAGCACACCTTTCTAGCCCACCTAACTTCACTCTCTCGCCCCGCATACCTTCACCTTCAGGCCCATCACAAACTCCCATTCAAACGCACTAAACCCTTATCTTCTCGCCTTTCCACTCTTACCTACAAGACCATCTCACCCTCGCCTTCAGGCTTCTCTCAAACACACCTTCAGGCCCACATCCCTTTCGCCTTCTAGCCTAGTCCACTCTCATTTTCAGTCCTAGCCCAAACTAGTCTTTATTCCCTTCTCATCTTCACCTTCTTGTCGGGCCCTACCTCACCTTTCCCTACCCGCCCAACCCCCTTTTTAAACCCCATCCTTTCCCTTAAATTCAAGCCTTTCCCCCTTGCTTTTTCTGGCCATCCCCCCCCCAAAGCTTTATCTTACCTCGCCCTTTAGGGTCATTCCCCTCGCAAAATTTAGAGCCACCCCCCTTCGCTCTCTTCCCCCCCGGGATTTCCCCCTTTTTCTCCCCAACCCACCATTCCCCTCACTTTTCCCAAAAAACATTTACCTTTTTAACCCCGGGCCCCAAAAATCTCCTTAAAACCCACCCCTCCCTTTTTTAAATCCCAACCAACACCAATTCCCTCCCAAATTTTACCCAAAGCCTTCTTTCCCCTCCAACCCCCAAATTCTAACCAAACTCCCCCCTAGCCCCTTTAGGGCCCCCTCCCACCAAACTCATTCCCAACCCCCCCTCCTTCCCCCTAACCCCCAGGTTTGTTTCAATTTTAAAAACCAACTCACCTTTCCCAACCCCTCTCAAACCCCCGCCTTCAGTAAAATTTTGGGCCCCCCTTTTGTCCCCCAAACCCTTCCCCCCATTTCTTCTTGCCCCCTATTTAAACCTTCAAATCAAGCTCACACTCTCCTTTTGCCCGCTCCCTTGTCTCCAACACAAACCCCCCTTCCCCTTCCCCCCGAACCCTTTTCCCCGAAATTTTTTTTCCGGGCCAAACCCCCGTCTTCAGGACAAACCCCACCATCGACTTTCTGCCCAAACCTACCTCAAGGCTCGCATTCAGGTCTACCCCCCCCGTCTTTTAGCCCAAACCACCTCGCCCTTCCCGGCCCCTCCCTCCTTTGCCTTCCCTGTCAAACTTACAAATTTTTCCCCCCAAAGGAAACAGTCATCCCGCAAAGGCCCCCTTTCCCTTTTCACTTCTGTCCAGACCCGGAGGCCTTTTTGGCCCCCCCACCCTTGTCTTTCCGGCATAAACCCCGCAAATTTTTCCCCAGTCCATCCTACTAATGCCCCCAAAAAAAAAAACTCAACCCGCTTTAGCCCCCCCCCTTTACCTTTAGGGCCCCAAATCCCCTTTTCACTTTCTTTCCCCCCAACCCCCCCCTCATTTTTTAGGCCGAAGAACCACTTTTTTCGGCCCCTTCCAATCTCCCGTTCATGAAAAGCACACCCTGGGGGTTTTTTTCCCCAACCCCTAAACCTTAGGCCCATTCCCAAACCCCCCCTTCACCCCACCCACTTTGCTTTTTTGAACCCCCTTTGCCTCACCTTCAGGGGCCCCTCACCGTCCCTTTTTTTTGGTTTTTTTTTTTGTTTTTTTTCCCCGCCTTTAAACCCAAACTCCCCCCTTTTCCTTTTAGCCCATAAAAAAAACCAAGGGCATTCCCTTTTTTTTCCCCTCTCCCCACCTCTCTCCTCTCCATCTCCCCTCCTCTCCTCTCCCCTCTCTTTTCTCTCTCTCCTTTTCCCCCTCAAAATCTCTCTTCCCCTTTTGGGCCCAATTTTCCCCCCACGCCCTTTAAACCGCAGCCCACCACATCTTTTTGACAATTTCCCCCTTCGCCCTCAAGACCTTCCCCCCTTCCAGCTCAGGCCCAAAATCGTCTTTTCCCGGAAAAACCCACCTTTTTTTTAGGAAAAAACTAAAACCCTTTTCCCTTTAAAACCAACCCACCCTTTCCGCCTTTTAGCCCAAAATAATTCACCTTCTTCCCCCCCTACCTTTGCCTTCGGGCCCAAAACACACCCCATTAAAAAGAAATTTAAAAAAAAACCTTCCCCTTTCCCAAAACTTTTCCTACAAAACCATTTTAAATTCGTTTCAGGCCTCTCCCCCCCACACCTTTAGGCCCCCCCCTTTCGGTTTTACCCAGCCCCCTCCATTTTCAGTTTTACCCCAAAAAAGGGCTTCATTCCCTCCTTTATCTTTACCTCTTTTGGGCCCAACCTCTCCTTTAAAACCCGGGCCCAAACCCTTTTTTCAAACAAACCCACCCTTGTTCAACCCTTTCCCCCCCTTTGGCCTTTTTTTGGCCCATCCCTCCCTCGCCTGGGAAATCCCTCTTAAAATTTCCCCCAAGGCCAATTTTATTCCACCCCCCTATTGAAGCCCCCCCCTTTTGCCCCTCTGTCCCAGGCTTTTTCTCGCTTTTACCCCAAACCAAATTTTTTTTCCCCTCACTTCCAAAAAACATTCTTTCTAACCCAACCCAAAACCCCTCCCTTTAACCAGCCCCCTTTCTTAAATCAATCCAACCCTCACATTTCCCATCTCACCCAAAGCCTTCTTTCCCAACCAAACCCCCAAAAAAACTAGCCATCTCACCCCGCCTTCAAGCCCCCCAACCCAAAGACTTCTTTTCCAAAAACCCCCCTCCCCCTTTTAAACCCACCCCAACGTTTTGCTTTCAATTGCAAACCCCCACTCACCTTCAAACCCCTCTCAAACCCCGCCTTCAGTTTTGGCCACCATCGTTTTCAAACCCCCCCCATTTTTTCTTGCCCAAAAAAAATTTAAATTTTCCTTCAGGTCAAGCTCACACTCTCCTTTAGGCCCGCTCATCCCCGTCTACAGGCCCCCAAAACCCAAAAATTTCCCCTTTCCCGCCCCAACCGGTCCGTTTTTTTAAAACTACACTTTCTTTTGGGACATTCAAACCCCGACTTTGGGCCCCAAAACCCACCCCCCCAAACTGCCTTTTAGGCTCTAACCCCCCCCCCCCCCGCTTTAGCCCATCCCACCCTTTTCCCCTGGCCCCTCCCTTTCCCGCCTTCAAATTTAAGCTTTCTTCGGCCCCCAGAACCAAACAAAAACCTGGCTAAAGGGCCCCTTCCCTTTTCGACTTCTGCCCCAAACCCTGGGGGCCTTTTGGCCCCCCAAACCCCCGTCCTTTAAACATAACCCAGCATTTCCCCTCAGGTCCATCTACTAATGCCCCCAAAAACCCAGCTCAAACCTCGCCTTCCCGGCCCCCCCCACCCAAAACCCTTTAAGGCAATTCCCCTCTTTCCTTTTTTCCCGAGCCCACCCACAATTTTTAGCCGAAGGGAACCACTTTCTCAACCCCCTTTTTAAAACTTCCCCCCGTCCCCTGAAAAGCACACCCCGCGGTTAATCCCCCACCATTACCCTTTAGGCCCATTCCTCCCTTTCCTTCAGCTCCCCTCAAAACCCCCGGGTTTTTGAACCATCCAAACCTCAAACCCCCAGGGGCCCGCTCAAACCCTCCCTTTTTGTTTAGCTTCCCCCACCTTTAAACCCATCTCACCTTTTTCTTCTAGAAAATACAAAAATAAAATTTTTTCCTCCCTCTCTCTCTCTCTCTCCCCTTTTCTTTTCTCTCCTCTCAACCTCTCCTCTCTCCATCCCTCTCTCTCTCCTTTTCCATTTTTCTCTCTCTCTCCTGGAAACCCTTCCCCACACCCTTCAAACGCAAAACAAACCCACACTTTAGGGGAGATCCCACCTTTGCCCTCAAAACCTTCCACCTTCCCCTTTAGCCCCCCCTCGTCCCCCTTGGGCCCCCCCCCAAATTTTAATTTTTGAACTAACTAACCCTTGCCTTAAATTCCAACCCCACCTTCGCCCTTTTTGCCCCAAAATAAAATTCACCTTTTTAAACCCGCCCTTTTTCACCCCCCCGCCTCCTTCCCCCTTCGGGCCCATCACACCCTGGGCATTCAAACGAAATTAAACCCAAAACCTTCCTCGCCTTTCCACACTTACCTAAAAAACCCAAATCTCACAATCCCCTTTTGGGCCCTCCCCCAAACCCATCCTTCAGTCTCGCCCCCCCTTTCCCCTTTTAAAATCCCACCACCCGCTCATTTCAGTTCAAAATCCCAACCTAGTTTTTTTCCCATTTCCCTTCTCATCTTCACCTTCTGTGGGGCCCCAAACCCTTTCCCTTCATACCCTCCCCAAAAACCCCTTTTTTTCAAATCTACCCCCCTTGAATTAAACCCCTTTCCCCACCCTTTTTTGGTGGCCCATCCCCCCTCGCCTAAGGCTCATTTTCCCTCGACTTCAGGTTTCATTCCACCGCATATTGAAAACCCTTTCCCCTTCTTCCCCATCCCGGATATTCTCATTTTTAAAACCCCTTTAAAACCACCTTTCCCATCATTTCCCAAACCCCCTTCCCAACCTTCAAACCCCAAGCCACAACCTCTCCTTCACATCACCCCCTTTTCTTTAAGTCAACCCCAACACTCACTTTTCATCCCACTAAACCAAAATGCATTTTTTCCCCCACCCAAACCCCTCAAATACTAGCCTTTTCTCACCCTCCCCTTTCAGGCCCATCGCACCAAGATTTCCCTTTCCCCAACCCTGCCCCCTCCTATCCCCCCTTTTTCGCTTTAAATCGCAAAACCAAAACTCACCTTCAACCCCATCTAAACCATCGCCTTCAGTATGGGCCCCCATCGTCTTCAAACCCATCCCACCTGTTTTTGCCTTCTTTTGCCCATATGACCTTATCCCCCCCCCCCCCTTTTTTCCAAAGGGGGGCATGCTCACACTCTCCTTTAGGCCCAGCTCATCCTCGTCTACAGGCACAACCCACCTTCCGCTTCCAGCCGATCCTGTCCCCGATTTTTTTTCCTGACTACACTCGTCTTGAGGGATATCCCCCCATCGACACCTGGCCCAAACCTACCTCAAGCTTGCATTCAGGCTCTACCCACATTTGTCTTCAGGCCCATCCCACCTTCACCTTCAGACCCATCCCTCCTTAGCCTTCATGTCAAATTTACATTCGCCCTCAGGAACAGCTGATCCTCGTCTAAGGACCCATTACATTTTCGAATTCTGGCCCAGAACATTGAGTCCTTTTGCCCCAGCCCATCCTCGTCTTCAGGCACATCCCAGCATTTCCGGCAGGTCCATCCTACTAATGCTCTCAAACCTAGCTCAACCTCGCCTCCAGGCCCATCCCACTCTAGCCTTCAGGCCAAGTCCATCTTCACTTTCTTCCCGAGCCCACCCTCTTTTTCAGACCGAAGTAACCACTCTCTCAGGCCCATTCAACTCTCACCGTCATGAAAAACACACTCTCGCGGTTAGATTCATCCCACTAAAGAAAACCATCACCTTCCAGGCTAATCCCAGCCTATCCTTCAGCTCCAACTTACACTCGTTTTCTGAACCATCCTAGCCTCACCTTCAGGGTTTAGCTCACCGTCACCTTTTTTGTTTAGCTTTCCCTAGCCTTCAAGCAAATCTCACCTTTGCATTGTAGCACATACAAAAACTAGATCTCTCTCTCTCTCTCTCTCTCTCTCAACATCTCTCATCTTCTCTCATCTCTCTCTCTCACTCTCTCTCGTCATCCTCTCTCCTCTCTCCTCATCTCTTCTCTTCCATCTCCTCTCTCTCATCTCTCTCTCACTCTCTCTCTCTCCTCTCATCTCTCATCTCTCTCTCTCTCTCTCCATCTCATCTCTCTCGCCTCTCTCCTCTCTCTCCTCTCTCTCTCTCGTCTTCTCTCTCTCTCCTCTCTCCACTCTCTCTCTCTCCTCTCTCTCAATCCTCTCTCTTCTCTCTCTCTCTCTCTCTCTCCCCCCCGTCTCTCTCTCTCTCTCTCTCTCTCTCTCTCTCTCCAGTCTCTCCTCTCTCTCTCTCATCTCATCATATCTCCTCTCTCTCAATCCTCTCTCTCTCTCCTCTCTCTCTCATCCTCTCTCTCTCTCACTCTCATCACTCTCTCTCCTCTCCTCTCCTCATCTCTCTCCTACTCTCTCTCATCTCACACACTCTCTCTCACTTCAGTCACTCTCTTCTCTCTCACTCTCTCCTGGCCAATTCCACACAACGCCTCAATCGCAGCGACCTACATCTTTAGCCAGATCCCGCCTTCGCCCTCAAGAAAACCTTACCACCTTCCAGTCAGCCCAACAAGTCCTTGGCCGATCCACCTTATAATTTTAGATCTAACTAACCCTTCCTTAAATACCAACCCAAATTCGCCTTCTAGCCCCCCATAACTTCAACCTCTATCCCGCCCACCTTTCGCCCTTCAGGGGCCCCTCACACCTTGCGCTTCAACGCATTAAACCCTACCTTCTCCGCCTTTCCACACTTACCTACGAGAAACCATTCTCACCTCGCCTTCAGCCCTCATCCCACCCCACACCTTCATTTCCCGCCCCGCTTTCGTCCGCCTTTATCCCAGCCCACTCTATCATTTTCAGATTCAATTTCCCAAACCTAGCTTCATTCCCTTCTCATCTTCACCTTTTTTGTCGCACCCAACCTCTCCCTTCAAACCCTGCCCACCCTCTTTTTCTAATTCTATCCCACCCTCGAATTCAAGCCCTTCCCACCCTTGCTTACTGGCCCATAACTCCCGAGCCTAGAAGCTCATCTTTCTTTGCCTTCAGGTTTATTAAAAACTCGCATATTTTAGAGCCCAACCCTTCCCCACCCCTCTCTACTAGGCTATTCCGCCTTTTTCTCCCAAAAAACCTTCCCCTCACTTCCCAAAAACCCCATTCCCTTCTAACCCGCCGAAACCTCTCCTTTTTACTCAGCCCCTTTTCTTTTAAATCAACCAAAAACTTCCCTTCATCCCATCTCACCAAAGCCCTTTTTTTCCCATCCAAACCCCCCAAATATTATCCTATTTAACCCTCGCCTTCAGGCCCTAGCACCAGCGACTTCATTCCAACCCTACTCCTCCTCCTATCCCAGCCCACGATAGCTTTCAATCGCATACCACACCACCTTCAAAGCATTTTTACCATCGCCTTCAGAATTTGCCACCATGTCCCTTGAAACCCATCCCACCATTGCCTTCTTGTTCTTGCCCCATTTTGACTTAAACCTCAGGTCAAGCTCAACACTCATACAACCTTTAGGCAAACTCATCCTCGTCTACAGGCAAAACCCACCTTCCCTTTCCAGCCGATACTGGTCCTGAATTTTTTTCCTGACAACACTCGTCTTCAGGGACATCACACCATCGACTTTCCTGGCCCAAACCTACCTCAAGCTCACATTCAGCTCTAAACCCACCCTCGTCTTCAGGCCCATCCCACCTTCACCTTCTGCCCATCCTCCTTATAGCCTTCATGTCAAGCTTACATCGTCCTCAGGAACATCTCATCCCTCGTCTAAGGACCCATTCCCATTTCGACTTCAGACCAAGACCATGGAGTCCTTTTGGCCCAGCCCATCCTCGTCTTCAGGCAAATCGCAGCAATTCCGGCAGGTCCATCCTACTAATGCCCTCAAACCTAGCCTCAAACCTCGCCTATTCAGCCACCCCATCTCCACTCAGGCCAAGTCCATCTTCGCTTTCTTCCCGGGGCCCCCCCCCTTTTTTTTTCAGACCGAAGAAACCTACTTTCCCCGGGAACCCATTCCACTCTCCTGTCAGAAAAGCAAACCCTCGCGTTAGACCCAAAAACCACACCCCACCTTCAGACCCTTTCCCAACCTATCCTTCACTCTAGGGCCCACACCCCGCTTTTTTGAACCTTAAAGCCCACCTTCAAAAAGCCAGCTCACCATCCCCCTTTTTTTTAGCTTTGGGCCTCGCCTTCAAGCCCCAAATCTCACCTTTCCCTTTCTAGCACACACAAAAAACTAATTCTCCTCCCATCTCTTCTCTCTAAATCTCCCTCTCTCCTCCCTCCCTCGCTCCCCTCTCTTTTCCCCCTTCCTCTCTCTCTCCTCTCCTCTCTCTCTCCTCTCTCCGGGACCATTCCACACAAGCCTTCAAGAGCAGACGACTACTCTTTGGGGCAGATCCCGACTTTGCCCACAAGACCTTCAACCTCCCATCACCCCAAAACATCGTCTTTTGGCCAATCCCAACACCCTTTCATTTTTAGAACTACTAACCCTTGCCTTAAATATACCCAAACCACCTTCGCCTTCAGCCCCACATAACTTCACCTTCTATCCCCGCCTACCTTCGCCTTCAGGCCCATCACACCTCGGCATTCAAACTGCATTAAACACTTACCTTCTCGCATTTCCCACACTTACCTACAAGACCATCTTTCACCATCGCCTTAGGCCTCCTCTCCACCCACACCTTCAGTCTCTCCCCCTTTCGCCTTTTATTCAGGCCATCTCTCATTTTCCAATTCTATCCCAAACTAGTCTTACATTCCGCTTCGCATCTTCACCTCCTTGTCGGGCCCAACCTCGTCCTTCATACCCTGCCCACACTCTTTTAACAATTCTATCCCACCTTGAATTCAAGCCCTTCCCACCCTTGCTTTCTTTCAGGCCCATCCCTCCCTCCGCCTTGAAGCTCATCTTACCATCGTCTCAGGCTCATTCCACTCGCTATATTGAGAACCATTCCCCTTCGTTCTCCTGTCCAGGCTATTCGCGCTTTTTTAACTCCTAGAACCACCATTCCCAACACTGTTCCAAACCATCATTCACCTGCTAACCCAGCACAACCTCTCCTTTAACACTCAGAGCCCCTCTTCTTTAAGTCAATCCAACAAATCACATTTATCCCCCTCTCACCAATGCCCCTTCTTTCCCCCTCCAACCCAAAAAAAACTACCCATTTCCCCTCGCCCCTTTAAAGGGCCCCCAAAACCAACAATTTCCCTTCCAAACCCCTCCTCCCTCCTATCCCCCGCCCACATCGCTTTTTAATCGCATCCACCAAATCACCTTCCAAAACCCTCTCACCATCGGGCCTTTAGTAAATTTGGCCCCCCATCGCTTAAAACCCCTCCCCCCCAATTTTTTTTCTTGCCCATTTTACCTTTAAACCCTTTAGGTCAAGCTCACACTCTCCTTTAGGCCCAGCTAATCCTATCTACAGGCACAACCCACCTTTCCCCATCCACCGAACCTGTCCCCGAATTTTTTCCTGACACACCGTCTTCAGGTAAAAAAAGGGATATCCCACCATCGACTTAATGGCCCATCCTCGTCCCTTCCAGGCATATCCCAGCATTTTTCCCTCAGGTCCATCCTACTCAATGCCCCTCAAACCTAGCACAACCTCGCCTTCAGGCCCATCCCCCCTCCAGGCCTTCAGGCAATCCATCTTCCCTTTCTTCCGCTGATCCACCCTCTTTTTTTAGACCGAAGTAACCACTTTCTCAGACCCCATTCCACTCTCGCCGTCATGAAAAACACACCTGCGTTGATCATCCACAATCACCTTGATGCCCATTCCACCACCCTATCATTCATTCTTCTCTACGTCACACTTCGCTTTCTGAACCCATTATAGCCTCACCTTCGAGCCAAGCGCAATAACCATCGCCTTTTTTTTTTTGTCTTTCGCTCGCCTTGAAGCACCATCTCACCTTTGCATTCTAGCACACAAAAAAAACTAGATCATTCTCTCTCTCCTCTCTCCATCTCTCCATCGTCTCTCTCTCTTCACTCTCATCTCATCGTCCTCTCTCTCTCTCTCCTCTCTCTCTCTCTCTCTCACAGATCACACTCTCTCTCATCACTGGCTATTCCCCACACGCCCCTTTAAGCGCAGACGGCCTAACATCTTTAGGCAGATCCTACCTTCGCCCTAAGAACCTTCCACCTTCCGCTCAGCCCAACATCGTCTTTTGGCCGATCCCACCTTTGATTCTAGAACTAACTAACACATGCCTTAAATACCAGCCCACGCCCAACCTTCGCTTCCAGCCATAACCAAACTTCACCTTCTATCCTCGCCTACATCGTCATTGGCCCCATCCACAAACTCCTATTCAACGCAATTAAACCCGTACCTTCCGCCTTGCCTTTCGCCTTCTATCCCAGCCCTCTCTCATTTTCCAGTTCTATCCCAACCGTAGTCTTCTTCCCTTCTAATCTTCACCTTCTTGTCGGGCCCAACCTCTCCCTCATACCCTGCTCAACCTCTTTTTCAATTCTATCTCACCCTTGAATTCCAAGCCCTTCCCACCCTTACTTTCTGCCCATTCCTCCCTGGCCTAGAAGCTCATCTTACCTCGCCTCAGGCTCATTCCACTCGCATATTGAGAGCTACTACCCCTTACGAATCTTTGTCCCAGGCTATTTTCGCTTTTACCTCCTAGACACCATTTCCATCACTATTTCCAGAACCACATTCACCTCTAAACCCAGCCCAAACCTCTCCTTCACACTCAGCCCCTCTTCTTTAAGTCAATACAACACTCACATCATCCCATCTCACCAATGCTTCGTTCCCATTCCGACACTCAGAAACACTACCTATTCACCCTCCGCCTTCAGCTCATCGCATCACGACTTCATTCCAACTCCTTCTCTTCTCCTATGCCCAAGCCCACGCTCGGCTTTCGAATCGCATACCACACCTCACCTTCAACCCATCGCACCATCGCCTCTGTATGTGGCCCCCATCGTCTTCAAATACTCCACCATTGCCCTCGTGCACATTTGAACCTAAACCTTCAGTCAAGCTCACACTCTCGCTTTGGGCCCCCAGCTAATCCTCCATCTACAGGCAACACACCCACCTTGACCCTCCAGCCGAAACCTTCCCCCGATTTTTTTTCCTGCCTACACCTCTTCAGTGGATATCCACCATCGCCTTCTGGCGCTAACCTACCTCAAGCTCGCATTCAGGCTACTACCCAGCCACGTCTTCCCATGCCAACCCACCTTCGTCGTCTAGCCCATCCCTCCTTGCCTTCATGTCAAGCTTACACTCGCCTCAGAAAAGCTCATCCACGTCTAAGGACCCTTTTCCATTTTTCGGCTTCTGACCGACCTATGGAGTCCTTTTGTGGCCCCAGCCATCCCTCGTCCTTCAGTGCATATCCCAGCATTTCCGTCAGGTTCCATTCCTACAATGCCCTCCAAACCTAGCTCAACCTCGCTTATCAGGCCCATCCCACACCACAATTTCAGGGCCAAGTCCATCTTCAATTATCTTCCGAGCCCACCCTCATTTTCAAACCGAAGAAACCACTTTCACAGGCCCATTTCAATCTCCCGTCATGAAATGCACACCCTCGTGGTTAATCATCCCACCACCACCTTCCAGGCCCATTCCACCCTATCCTAGCTCACCTCACATTCTGCTTTCTAAACCATCTAGCCTCACCTTCAGGGCCCTGCTCACCGTCAACCTTTTTTTAGCTTTCCCTCGCCTACAAGCACATCTCACCTTTGCATTCTACACAACAAAAAACAAATTCATTCTCTCTCTCTCCCCCCTCTCTCCTCTCTCTCTCTCTCTCTCTCTCTCTCTCATCACATACAAATCATCTCGTTCTCTCTTCTCTCTCTCGATCTCTCCTCTCTCTCTCTCTCTCTCTCTATCCTGGACCATTCCCACACACGCTTCGTCAAGCGCAGGCGACCTACATCTTTAGGCAGATCCCACCCTTCGCACCTCAAACCTTCTACCTTTCCAGTCAGCCAAACATCGTCCTTTTGGGCCGATCCCACCGTGATTTTAGAACTAAAATAACCCTTCCCTTAAATACTAGCCCACCTTCGCCTTCTAGCCCCAACATAAATTCACCTTCTATAACCGCCCTACCTTCGCCTTCAGGCCATCACATCCCGCACTCAAACGCATTAATCCCTAACCTTCTCGCCTTTCCACACCTTACCCTAAAAGACCATCTCACCTCGCCTCAGGCCTCCCACCCACAAACCTTCATTCCACCTGTTCCTCTTTCGTCTTGTAGCCCAGCCTCTCTCATTTTCAGTTCTATACAAACCTAGTCTTCATTCCCTTCTCCTCTTCACCTTCTTGTCGGCCCAACATCTTCATACCCTGCCCACCCCTCGAAATTTAAGCCCTTTCCACCCTTGCTTTTTTGGCCCATCCCTCCGCGCCTAGAAGCTCATCTTACCCCCGCCTTTAGGCCATTCCACTCGCATATTGAGAAACCCCAACCCCCCTTTACCTCGTCCCGGCTATTTTTCGCTTTTTCCCCCTAGACCACTATTCCCCCACTTCCCCAAAACCCCAATTTACCCCTTTTAACCCCTCGAAAACCTTTCCTTCCCCAAAATCAACCCCCCTTCTTTAAGTCAAACCAACACTCACATTCATCCCATCTCACCAATGCCTTCTTTCCCATCCAAACCCCCAAAAATACTAGCCCTTTTTCCGCCCCCCTTTCAGGCCCATCAAACCAACAATTTCTTTCCCCAACCCCCCCACCCCTATCCCAGCCCACTATCCCCTTTAAAACGCTTACCACACTCCCCTTCAACTCATCTCACCATCGCCTTCATTTTTTTGGGCCCCACCATCGCCCTTGGGAAACCCCACCCCCACCATTCCCTTTCTTCCCCAATTTGCCCTTTAACCTCGGGTCAACCCTAAACACACTCTCCTTTGGGCCCGGCTCAACCCGTCTACAGGCAAAACCCCCCTTTCCCTTTTCCCAGCCGAACCGGGCCCCTAAATTTCTTTCCTGACTACACTCGTCTTGGGGAATACCCCCACCTTTCGCTTCAGAACCAAACCTACCTCAAGCCCCCTTCGGGCCCTCAAACCCCCACTCGCTTAAAGGCCCCCCCCACCTTCACCCTTCTGGCCCATCCCCCCTTGGGCCTTCAGTTCAAGCTTAACATTTCGCCTCAGGAACAGCTCACCACGTTTTTAAGGACCGTTTTCCATTTTCGACTTCTGACCAGACCATGGAGTCCTTTTTGCACAGCCCACTATAGTCCTTCAGGCATATCCCAGCATGTTCCGTCAGGTCCATCCTACAAAATGAACTCAACTTAAGCCAACCTCGCCTTCGGGGCCCATCCCACTACAACCTTCAGGCCCAATTCATCATCACTTTCTTCCCAATTCACCCCGCTTTTTCAAACCGAATAACCACTTTCGCAGAACCCATTCCCTCTTCGCCGTCATGAAAAGCACAACCCTCGCGGTTACTCATCCACTATCACCTTCAGAGGCCCATTCCACCCTATCCTTCAGCTCCACCTCACACCGCTTTCTAACATTAGCCTCACCTCGGGGCCCAGCCCCCTCGCCTTTTTTTTTAGCTTTCCCAGCCTTAAGCACATCCACCTTTGCTTCTAGCACAAAAAAACTAGATCTTTCCCCCCCTCTCTCTCCCCCCCCCCCCAATCTCTCCTTCCCCTTTTTTTTTTTTTTTTTTTTTTTTTTTAACCATTTCCTCTCCCTCTCTCTCTTTTTCCCCCCATCTCTCCTTTCTCTTTCCCCCCCCCCTTCTCTCTCTCTCCCCCCTTTTTTTGGGCCTTTCCCCCACACGCCTTCAAGCGCAACCCCTTAATCTTTAAAGCAATCCCACCTTGCCCTCAAACCTTCCCCTTTCCAGCTCACCCCAAACACTCTTTTTGGCGACCCACCTTTGATTTTGAACAACAAACCCAAAAAGCCTTTTTAAATACCACCCCACCCCCCAACCTTTCCCCCTTCTACCAAAAAACTTCCCTTCATCCGCCTACCTTCGTCCCATCTGGCCCATCCACACTCCTATTCAAACCCGCATTAAACCCCGTACCTTTCCCCCCTTGCCTTTCCCCTTTATCCCACCCCTTCTTTTTCAGTTCTATCCCAACCTATCTTCATTCCCTTCTAATTTTCCCCCTTCTGTGGGGCCCCAACCCTTTTCCCCCATACCCTGCCAACCTCTTTTTCCAATTCTTTTCCCCCACCCTTGAATTCAAGCCCTTCCCACCCCTTTTTTTTGGGCCCTTTTCCCCCCGGCCTAAAGCTCTCTTACCCACCCTTCGGGCTCATTCCCTCGCATATTGAGACATCCCCCTTCGTTTTTCCCGGGGATTTCGTTTTCCCTTCCTAGACCACCTTTCCCCCATAAACTTAAAACCCACTTTCACCTTAAAAACCCACCCAACCTCTCCTTCACACTCGGGCCCCTCTTCTTTAGTCAATAAAACCCACTCACATTCATCCCATCTCCCCAATCCTTCTTCCCCATCCACCCAAAACTAGCCTATTTCACCCTCCCTTCAGGCCCATCGCACAACGACTTCTTTCCCAACCCCTTCTCCTCCTCCTATCCCAGCCCCCCTCGTTTTAAATCCATCCACACCACCTTCAAACCCATCCCACCACGCCTCGTATTGGCCCCCATCGTCTTCAAAAACATCCCACCTTGCCTTCTGCACATTTGACCTTTAAACCCTTTAGGTCAAGCTCACACTCTCCTTTAGGCATAGCTCATCCTCGTCTACAGGCAAAACCCACCTTCCCCTTCCAGCCGAACATGTCCCTAATTTTTTTCCTGACTACACTCGTCTTCAGGGACATCACACCATCGACTTCTGGCCCAAACCTACCTCAAGCTCACATTCAGGCTCTACCCACCCTCGTCTTCAGGCCCATCCCACCTTCACCTTCTGGCCCATCCCTCCTTAGCCTTCATGTCAAGCTTACATTCGTCCTCAGGAACAGCTCATCCTCGTCTAAGGACCCATTCCATTTTCGACTTCTGACCAAGACCATGGAGTCCTTTTGGCCCAGCCCATCCTCGTCTTCAGGCATATCGCAGCATTTCCGTCAGGTCCATCCTACTAATGCCCTCAAACCTAGCTCAACCTCGCCTTCAGGCCCACCCCACTCCAGCCTTCAGGCCAAGTCCATCTTCGCTTTCTTCCCGAGCCCACCCTCTTTTTCAGACCGAAGTAACTACTTTCTCAGACCCATTCCACTCTCGCTGTCATGAAAAGCAAACCCTCGCGGTTAGATCATACCACAGTCACCTTCAGAGCCATTCCACCCTATCCTTCAGCTCTACGTCACACTCGCTTTCTGAACCATTATAGCCTCACCTTCAGAGCCAGCGCACCATCGCCTTTTTTTTTTAGCTTTCGCTCGCCTTGAAGCACATCTCACCTTTGCATTCTAGCACACAAAAAAACTAGATCATTCTCTCTCTCTCTCTCTCTCTCTCTCTCTCTCTCTCTCTCTCTCTCTCTCTCTCTCTCTCTCTCTCTCTCTCTCTCTCTCTCTCTCTCTCTCCTGGCCTATTCCCCACACGCCTTCAAGCGCAGACGGCCTAAATCTTTAGGCAGATCCTACCTTCGCCCTCAAGACCTTCCACCTTCCAGCTCAGCCCAACATCGTCTTTTGGCCGATCCCACCTTTGATTTTAGAACTAACTAACACATGCCTTAAATACCAGCCCACGCCCACCTTCGTCTTCTAGCCATAACTAACTTCACCTTCTATCATCGCCTACCTTCGTCATCTGGCCCATCACACACTCCTATTCAAACGCATTAAACCCGTACCTTCCGCCTTGCCTTTCGCCTTCTATCCCAGCCCTCTCTCATTTTCAGTTCTATCCCAACCTAGTCTTCATTCCCTTCTAATCTTCACCTTCTTGTCGGGCCCAACCTCTCCCTCATACCCTGCTCAACCTCTTTTTCAATTCTATCTCACCCTTGAATTCAAGCCCTTCCCACCCTTACTTTCTGGCCCATTCCTCCCTGGCCTAGAAGCTCATCTTACCTCGCCTTCAGGCTCATTCCACTCGCATATTGAGAGCTACTCCCCTTCGATCTTTGTCCCAGGCTATTTTCGCTTTTACTCCTAGACCACCATTCCCATCACTTCCAAACCACATTCACCTTCTAACCCAGCCCAAACCTCTCCTTCACACTCAGCCCCTCTTCTTTAAGTCAATACAACACTCACATTCATCCCATCTCACCAATGCCTTCTTTCCCATCCGACACTCAAACACTAGCCTATTTCACCCTCGCCTTCAGGCTCATCGCATCAACGACTTCATTCCAACCCTTCTCCTCCTCCTATCCCAGCCCACGCTCGCTTTCAATCGCATACCACACTCACCTTCAACCCATCTCACCATCGCCTCTGTATGTGGCCCCCATCGTCTTCAAATACATCCCACCATTGCCTTCGTGCACATTTGACCTTAACCTTCAGGTCAAGCTCACACTCTCCTTTAGGCCCAGCTAATCCTCATCTACAGGCACAACCCACCTTCCCTTTCCAGCCGAACCTGTCCCCGATTTTTTTTCCTGACTACACTCGTCTTCAGGGATATCCCACCATCGACTTCTGGCGCAAACCTACCTCAAGCTCGCATTCAGGCTCTACCCAGCCACGTCTTCATGGCCATCCCACCTTCGTCGTCTAGCCCATCCCTCCTTAGCCTTCATGTCAAGCTTACACTCGCCCTCAGGAAAAGCTCATCCTCGTCTAAGGACCCATTCCATTTTCGACTTCTGACCCAGACCATGGAGTCCTTTTGGCCCAGCCCATCCTCGTCTTCAGGCATATCCCAGCATTTCCGTCAGGTCCATCCTACTAATGCCCTCAAACCTAGCTCAACCTCGCTTTCAGGCCCATCCCACTCCAGCATTCAGGCCAAGTCCATCTTCAATTTCTTCCCGAGCCCACCCTCATTTTCAAACCGAAGAAACCACTTTCACAGGCCCATTTCAATCTCGCCGTCATGAAAGCACACCCTCGTGGTTAGATCATCCCACCACCACCTTCAGGCCCATTCCACCCTATCCTTCAGCTCCACCTCACATTCGCTTTCTAAACCATCCTAGCCTCACCTTCAGGGCCTGCTCACCGTCACCTTTTTTGTTTAGCTTTCCCTCGCCTTCAAGCACATCTCACCTTTGCATTCTAGCACATACAAAAACTAGATCATTCTCTCTCTCTCCCTCTCTCTCTCTCTCTCTCTCTCTCTCTCTCTCTCTCTCTCTCTCTCTCTCTCTCTCTCTCTCTCTCTCTCTCTCTCTCTCTCTCTCTCCTTGGCCTGTTCCACACACGCCTTCAAGCGCAGGCGACCTACATCTTTAGGCAGATCCCACCTTCGCCCTCAAGACCTTCTACCTTCCAGTCAGCCAAACATCGTCTTTTGGCCGATCCCACCGTTGATTTTAGAACTAACTAACCCTTCCCTTAAATACAAGCCCACCTTCGCCTTCTAGCCCCACATAAATTCACCTTCTATCACCGCCTACCTTCGCCTTCAGGCCCATCACATCCTCGCACTCAAACGCATTAAACCCTTACCTTCTCGCCTTTCCACACTTACCTAAAAGACCATCTCACCCTCGCCTTCAGGCCTCCCACCCACACCTTCAGTCCACCTCCTCTTTCGTCTTGTAGCCCAGCCCTCTCTCATTTTCAGTTCTATACAAACCTAGTCTTCATTCCCTTCTCATCTTCACCTTCTTGTCGGGCCCAACATCTTCATACCCTGCCCACCCTCGAATTCAAGCCCTTTCCACCCTTGCTTTCTGGCCCATCCCTCCCGCGCCTAGAAGCTCATCTTACCTCGCCTTCAGGCTCATTCCACTCGCATATTGAGAGCCAACCCCCTTCACTCTCTGTCCCAGGCTATTTTCGCTTTTACTCCTAGACCACTATTCCCATCACTTCCAAACCACATTCACCTTCTAACCCCTCGAAACCTTTCCTTCACACTCAGCCCCTCTTCTTTAAGTCAATCCAACACTCACATTCATCCCATCTCACCAATGCCTTCTTTCCCATCCAACCCAAAAATACTAGCCCATTTCGCCCTCGCCTTCAGGCCCATCAAACCAACAATTTCATTCCAACCCTCCTCCACCTCCTATCCCAGCCCACTATCGCTTTCAATCGCATACCACACTCACCTTCAACTCATCTCACCATCGCCTTCAGTATTTGGCCACCATCGTCTTGAAACCCATCCCACCATTGCCTTCTTGCCCATTTGACCTTAACCTTCAGGTCAAGCTCACACTCTCCTTTAGGCCCAGCTCATCCTCGTCTACAGGCAAAACCCACCTTCCTCTTCCAGCCGAACCTGTCCCTGAATTTCTTTCCTGACTACACTCGTCTTTAGGGATATCCCACCATCGACTTCAGAACCAAACCTACCTCAAGCTCGCATTCAGGCTCTACCCACACTCGTCTTCAGGCCCATCCCACCTTCACCTTCTGGCCCATCCCTCCTTAGCCTTCAGTTCAAGCTTACATTCGCCCTCAGGAACAGCTCATCCTCGTTTAAGGACCGATTCCATTTTCGACTTCTGACCCAGACCATGGAGTCCTTTTGGCACAGCCCACCATAGTCTTCAGGCATATCCCAGCATTTCCGTCAGGTCCATCCTACTAATGAACTCAAACTTAGCCCAACCTCGCCTTCAGGCCCATCCCACTACAACCTTCAGGCCAAGTCCATCTTCACTTTCTTCCCAAGCACACCCTCTTTTTCAGACCGAAGTAACCACTTTCTCAGACCCATTCCACTCTCGCCGTCATGAAAAGCACACCCTCGCGGTTAGATCATCCCACTATCACCTTCAGGCCCATTCCACCCTATCCTTCAGCTCCACCTCACACTCGCTTTCTAAACCATCCTAGCCTCACCTTCAGGGCCAGCTCACCGTCGCCTTTTTTGTTTAGCTTTCCCTAGCCTTCAAGCACATCTCACCTTTGCCTTCTAGCACACACAAAAACTAGATCATTCTCTCTCTCTCTCTCTCTCTCTCTCTCTCTCTCTCTCTCTCTCTCTCTCTCTCTCTCTCTCTCTCTCTCTCTCTCTCTCTCTCTCTCTCTCTCTCTCTCTCTCTCTCTCTCTCTCTCTCTCTCTCTCTCTCTCTCTCTCTCTCTCTCTCTCTCTCTCTCTCTCTCTCTCCTGGCCTTTTCCTCACACGCCTTCAAGCGCAGACTACCTACATCTTTAGACAGATCCCACCTTCGCCCTCAAGACCTTCCACCTTCCAGCTCAGCCCAACATCGTCTTTTGGCCGATCCCACCTTTGATTTTAGAACTAACTAACCCTTGCCTTAAATACCAGCCCACCTTCGCATTTTAGCCCCATATAACTTCACCTTCTATCCCCGCCTACCTTCGCCTTCTGGCCCATCACACACTCGCATTCAAACACATTAAACCCTTACATTCTCACCTTTCCACACTTACCTACAAGACCATCTCATCCTCGCCTTCAGGCCTCTCCCACCCACACCTTCAGTCCCGCCCGCCTTTCGCCTTCTATCCCAGCCCTCTCATTTTCAGAACTATCCCAACCTAGTCTTCTTTCCCTTCTCATCTTCACCTTCTTGTCGGGCCCAACATCTCCTTCATACCCTGCCCACACTCTTTTCCAATTCTATCCCACCCTTGAATTCAAGCCCTTCCCACCCTTGCTTTGTGGCCCATCCCTCCCTCGCCTAGAAGCTCATCTTACCTCGCCTTCAGGCTCATTCCACTCGCATATTGAGAGCCCCTCCCCTTCGCTCTCTGTCCCAGGCTATTCTCGCTTATACTCCTAGACCAACATTCCCATCACTTCCAAACCACATTCACCTTCTAACCCAGCACAAACCTCTCCTTCACACTCAGCCCCTCTTCTTTAAGTCAATCCAACACTCACATTCATCCCATCTCACCAATGCCTTCTTTCCCATTCAACCCTCAAATACTAGCCTATCTCACCCTCGCCTTCAGGCCCATCGAACCAACGACTTCATTCCAACCCTCCTCCTCCTCATATCCCAGCCCATGTTCGCTTTCAATCGCATACCACACTCACCTTCAATCCATCTCACCATCGCCTTCAGTATGTGGCCCCCATCGTCTTCAAACCCATGAAACCATTGCCTTCTTGCCCATCTGACCTTAACCTTCAGGTCAAACTCACACTCTCCTTTAGTCCCAGCCCCATCCTCGTCTACAGGCACAACCCACCTTCCCCTTACAGCCGATACTGTCCCTGAATTTTTTTCCTGACTACACTCGTCTTGAGGGACATCCCCCCATCGACTTCTGGGCCAAACCTACCTCAAGCTAGCACTCAGGCTCTACCCACCTTTGTCTTCAGGCCCATCCCACCTTCGCCTTCTGGCCCATCCCTCCGAAGCCTTCATGTCAAGCTTACATTCGCCCTCAGGAACAGCTGATCCTCGTCTAAGGACCCATTCCATTTTCGACTTCTGACCAAGACCATGGAGTCCTTTTGGCCCAGCCCACCCTCGTCTTCAGGTATATCCCAGCAATTCCGTCAGGTCCATCCTACTAATGCCCTCAAACCTAGCTCAACTTCGCCTCCAGGCCCATCGCACTCCAGCCTTCAGGCCAAGTCCATCTTTACTTTCTTCCCGAGCCCACCCTCATTTTCAGACCGAAGTAACCACTTTCTCAGGCCCATTCCACTCTCGCCGTAACGAAAAGCACACCCTCGCGGTTAGATCATTCCACCATCACCTTCAGGCTCATTCCTCCCTATCCTTCAGCTCCACCTCACACTCGCTTTCTGAACCATCCTAGCCTCACCTTCAGAGCCAGCTCACCGTCGCCTTTTTTGTTTAGCTTTCCCTAGCCTTCAAGCACATCTCACCTTTGCATTCTAGCACATACAAAAACTAGATCATTATCTCTCTCTCTCTCTCTCTCTCTCTCTCTCTCTCTCTCTCTCTCTCTCTCTCTCTCTCTCTCTCTCTCTCTCTCTCTCTCTCTCTCTCTCTCTCTACTGGCCCATTCCACACACGCCTTCAAGCGCAGACGACCTGCATCTTTAGGCAGATCCCGCCTTCGCCCTCAAGACCTTCCACCTTCCAGTCAGCCAAACATCGTCTTTTGGCCAATCCTACCTTTGATTTTAGAACTAACTAACCCTTGCCTTAAATACCAACCCACCTTCGCCTTGTAGCCCCACATAACTTCACCTTCTATCCCCGCCTACCTTCGCCTTCAGGCCCATCACACCCTCGCATTCAAACGCATTAAACCCTTACCTTCTCGCCTTTCCACACTTACCTACAAGAACATCTCACCCTCGCCTTCAGGCCTCTCCCACCCACACCTTCAGTCCCGCCCCCCCTTTCGCCTCTCATACCAGCCATCTCTCATTTTCAGTTCTATCCCAACCTAGTCTTCATTCCCTTCTCATCTTCACCTTCTTGTCGGGCCCAACCTCTCCTTCATACCCTGCCCACCCTCTTTTTCAATGCTATCCCACCCTTGAATTCAAGCCCTTCCCACCCTTGCTTTCTGGCCCATCCCTCCTTCGCCTAGAAGCTCATCTTACCTCGCCTTCAGGCTCATTCCACTCGCATATTGAGAGCCACTCCCCTTCTTTCTTTATCCCAGGCTATTCTCGCTTTTACTCCTAGACCACCATTCCCATCACTTCCAAACCACATTTACCTTTTAACCCAGCCACAACCTCTTCTTCACACTCAGCCCCTCTTCTTTAAGTCAATCCAACACTCACATCCATCCCATCTCACCAGTGCTTTCTTTCCCATCCAACCCTCAAATACTAGCCTATCTCACCCTCGCATTCAGGCCCATCGCACCAACGACTTCATTGCAACCCTGCTCCTCCTCCTATCCCAGCCCACGTTCGCTTTCAATCGCATACCACACTCACCTTCAACCCATCTCACCATCGCCTTCAGTATGTGGCCCCCATCGTCTTCAAACCCATCCCACCATTGCATTCTTGCCCATTTGACAACCTTCAGGTCAAGCTCACACTCTCCTTTAGGCCCAGCTCATCCTCGACTACAGGCACAACCCACCTTCACCTTCCAGCCGATCCTGTCCCCGAATTTTTTACCTGACTACACTCGTCTTGAGGGATATCCCCCCGTCGACTTCTGGCCCAAACCTAGCTCAAGCTCGCATTCAGGCTCTACCCACCTTTGTCTTCAGGCCCATCCCACCTTCGCCTTCAGGCCCATCCCTCCTTAGCATTCATGTCAAGCTTACATTCGCCCTCAGGAACAGCTAATCCTCGTGCTAAGGACCCATTCCATTTTTGACTTCTGGCCCAGACCATGGAGTCCTTTTGGCCCAGCCCACCCTCGTCTTCAGGCACCTCCTAGTATTTCCGTCAGTTCCATCCTACTAATGCCCTCAAACTTACCTCAACCTCGCCTCCAGGCCAATCCATCTCTAGCCTTCAGGCCAAGTCCATCTTCAATTTCTTCCCGAGCCCACCCTCATTTTCAGACCGAAGTAACCACTTTCTCAGGCCCATTCCACTCTCGCCGTCATGAAAAGCACACTCTCGCGGTTAGATCATCCCACCATCATCTTCAGGCTCATTCCACCCTATCCTTCAGCTCCACCTCACACTCGTTTTCTGAACCATCCTAGCCTCACCTTCAGGGCCAGCTCACCGTCGCCTTTTTTGTTTAGCTTTCCCTAGCCTTGAAGCACATCTCACCTTTGCATTCTAGCACATACAAAAACTAAATCATTCTCTCTCTCTCTCTCTCTCTCTCTCTCTCTCTCTCTCTCTCTCTCTCTCTCTCTCTCTCTCTCTCTCTCTCTCTCTCTCTCTCCTAGCCCATTCCACGCACGCCTTCAAGCGCAGACGACCTACATCTTTAGGCAGATCCCGCCTTCGCCCTCAAGACCTTCCACCTTCCAGTCAGCCAAACATCGTCTTTTGGCCGATCACCCCTTTGATTTTAGAAATAACTAACACTTGCCTTAAATACCAGCCCACCTTCGCCTTCTAGCCCCACATAAATTCATCTTCTATCCCCGCCTACCTTCGCCTTCAGGCCCATCACACCCTCGCACTCAAACGCATTAAACCCTTACAATCTCGCCTTTCCACACTTACCTTCAAGACCATCTCACCCTCGCCTTCACGCCTCTCCCACCCACACCTTCAGTCCCCCCCCTCTTTCGCCTTCTAGCCCAGCCCTCTCTCATTTTCAGTTCTATCCCAACCTAGTCTTCATTCCCTTCTCATCTTCACCTTCTTGTCGGGCCCAACCTCTCCCTCATACCCTGCCCACCCTCTTTTTCAATTCTATCCCACCCTCGAATTCAAGCCCTTCCCACCTTTGCTTTCTGGCCCATCCCTCCCGCGCCTAGAAGCTCATCTTACCTTGCCTTCAGGCTCATTACACTAGTATATTGAGAGCCACCCCCCTTCGCTCTTTCTCCCAGGCTATTCTCACATTTACTACTAGACCACCATTCCCATCACTTCCAAACCACATTCACCTTCATAACCATGACCAAACCTCTCCTTCATACTCAGCCCTTCTTCTTTAAGTCAATCCAACACTCACATTCATCCCATCTATCCAATGCCTTCTTTCCCTCAAATACTTGCCTATTTCACCTTCGCCTTCAGGCCCTCGCACCTACGACTTCATTCCAACCCTCCTCCTCCTCCTATCACAGCCCATGATTGCTTTCAATCGCATACCACACCCACCTTCAACCCATCTCACCATCGCCTTCAGTATTTGGCCACCATCGTCTTCAAACCCATCCCACCATTGCCTTCTTGCCCATTCGAACTTAACCTTCAGGTCAAGCTCACACTCTCCTTTTGGCCCAGCTCATCCTCGTCTACAGGCACAACCCACCTTCCCCTTCCAGCCGAACCTGTCCCCGAATTTTTTTCCTGACTACACTCGTCTTCAGGGATATCCCACCATCGACCTCTGGCCCAAACCTAACTCAAGCTCGCATTCAGGCTCTACCCACACTCGTTTTCAGGCCCATCCCACCTTCCCCTTCTGGCCCATCCCTCCGAAGCCTTCATGTCAAGCTTACATTCGCCCTCAGGAACAGCTCATCTTTGTCTAAGGACCCATTCCATTTTCTACTTATGTCCCAGACCATTGAGTCCTTTTGGCCCAGCCCACCCTAGTCTTCAGGCATATCCCAGCATTTCCGTCAGGTCCATCCTACTATTAATGCCCTCAAACCTAGCTCAACCTCGCCTTCAGGCATATCCCACTCTAGCCTTCAGGCCAAGTTCATCTTCACTTTCTTCCCGAGCCAACCCTCATTTTCAGACCGAAGTAACCACTTTTTCAGGCCCATTCCACTCTCGCCGTCATGAAAAGCACACCCTCGCGGTTAGATCGGCCAATCATCACCTTCAGGCCCATTCCACCCTATCCTACAGCTCCACCTCATACTCGCTTTCTGAACCATCCTAGCCTCACCTTCAGGGCCATCTCACCGTCGCTTTTTTTTTTTTTTTAGCTTTCCCTCGCCTTCAAGCACATCTCACCTTTGCATTCTAGCCCATACAAAAACTAGATCATTCTCTGTCTCTCTCTCTCTCTCTCTCTCTCTCTCTCTCTCTCTCTCTCTCTCTCTCTCTCTCTCTCTCTCTCTCTCTCTCTCTCTCTCTCTTCTCTCTCTCTCTCTCTCTCTCCTTAGACCCATCCCACCTTCGCCAGCAAGACCTTCCACATTCCAGCTCAGAACAACAACGTCTGTTGGCCGATCCCACCTTTTCTTTTAGGACTAGCTAACTCTTGCCTTAAATACCAGCACACCTTCGCCTTCTAGCCCCAAAAAACTTCACCTTCTGGCCCCGCCTATCTTCGCCTTGAGGCACATCACACCCTTGCATTCAAACGTATTAAACTCTAACCTTCTCGCGTTTCCACACTTACCTACAAGGCCATCTCACCTTCGCCTTCCCAACCACACCTTCAGGCCCACCCCCCTGTCGACGTCTAGCCGAGCCCACTCTCAATTTTAGTCCTAGCCCAACCTATTCTTCATTCACTTCTCATCTTCACCTTCTTGTCGGGCCCAACCTCTCCTTCATACCCTGCCCACCCTCTTTTTCAATTCTATCCCTCACTCGAATTCCCCCTTCGCTTTCTGTCCCAGGCTATTCTCACTTTTACTCCTGGACCACCATTCCCATCACTTCCAACCCACATTCACCGTCTAACCCATCCCTAACCTCTGCTTCAGACCCAGTTTATCTTCTTCAAGTAAATCCAACACTCACATTTATCCCATCTCACACATGCCACAACCTCTCCTTCACACTCAGCCCTTCTTCTTTAAGTCAATGTAACACTCACATTCATCCCATCTCACCAATGCATTCTTTCCCATCCAACCCTCAAATACTAGCCTATCTCACCCTCGCCTTCAGGCGCATCCCACAAACGACTTCATTCCAACCCTCCTCCTCCTCCTATCCCAGCCCACGTTCGCTTTCAATCCCATACCACACTCACCTTCAACCCATCTATCCATCGCCTTCACTATTTGGCCACCATAGTCTTCAAACCCTTCTCAACATTGCCTTCTTGCCCATTTCACCTTAACCTTCAGGTCAAGCACACACTCTCCTTTAGGCCCAGCTCATCCTCGTCTACAGGCACAACCCACCTTCCCCTTCCAGACGAACATGTCCTCGAATTCTTTTCCTCACTACACTCGTTTTCAGGGACATCCCACAATCGACTTCTGGTCCATTCCTACAACAAGCTCTCATTCAGGCTCTACCCATCCACGTCTTCAGGCCCATCCCACCTTCGCCTTCTGGCCCATCCCTCCTTAGCCTTCATGTCAAGCTTACATCCTCCCTCAGACCCAGCTCATCCTCGTCTACAGAACCATTCCATTTTCGATTCTGAAACAGACCATGGAGGTCTTTTGGCCCAGCCCAACCTCGTCTTCAGGCATATCCAAGCATTCCCGTCAAGTCCATCCTACTAATGGCCTCAAACCTAGCTCAACCTCGCCTTCAGGCTCATCCCACCCTAGTCTTCAGGCCAAGTCCATCTTCACTTTTTTCCAGAGCCCACCCTCACTTTCAGGCCGAGGTATCCACTTTCTCAGGACCATTCCACTCTCGCCGTCATGAAAAGCACACCCTCGCGTTTAGATTGGCCCACTCTCAATTTCAGGCCCATTCCACCCTCGCCTTGAGCTCGACCTCACCCTCACTTTCTGAACCATCCTAGCCTCACCTTCACGGCCAGCACACCGTCGCCTTTTTTGTCTAGCTCTCCCTCGCCTTCAAGCACATCTCACCTTTGCCTTCTAGCCCATATAAAAATTAGATCATTCTCTCTCTCTCTCTCTCTCTCTCTCTCTCTCTCTCTCTCTCTCTCTCTCTCTCTCTCTCTCTCTCTCTCTCTCTCTCTCTCTCTCTCTCTCTCTCTGTCTATCTATCCCCTTCTGGCCCATTCCACCCACGCCTTCATGCGCAGCCGACCTACATCTTTAGACCCATCCCACCTTCGCCCTCAAGACCTTCCAGCTCAGCCCAACATCGTCTTTTCGCCGATACCACCTTTCCTTTTAGGACTAGATAACCCTTGCCTTAAATACAAGCACACCTTCGCCTTCTAGCCCGACGAAACTTTACCTTCTGGCACCGCCTACCTTCGCCTTCATTGATATCACACCCTCGCATTCAAACACATTAAACCCTTACATTCACGCCTTTCCACACTTACAAGACCATCTCACCCTCGCCTTCAGGCCCCTCCCACCAACACCTTCAGGCCCGCTCCCCTTCCGCCTTCTAGCTCAGCCCACTCCCATTTTTAGTCCTATCCCAACCTAGTCTTCATTCCCTTCTCATCTTCACCTTCTTCTCGGGCACAACCTCTCCTTCATACCCTTCACACCCTCTTTTTCAATTCTATCCCACCTTCGAATTGATGCCCATCCCACCCTTGATTTCTGGCCCATTCCACCTTCGCCTACAAGCTCAACTTACCTCGCCTTCAGGCTCATTCCACTCGCATATTGAGACCCGCCTCCCTTCGCTCTCTGTTCCAGGATATTCTCGCTTTTACTCCTAGACGACAATTCCCATCAATTACAACCCACATTCACCTTCTAACCAAGCCCAACACTATGAATCAGACCCAGCCCATCTTCTTCAAGTCAATCAAACCCACACATCCATCCCATCTCACCCATTCCTTCTTTCCCATCCAACTCTCAAATACTAGCCTATCTCACCGTCGTCTTCAGGCCCATCCTACCAACGACTTCATTCCAACCCTCCTCCTCCTCCTATGCTAGCCCACGTTAGCTTTCAGTCGCATACCTCACTCACCTTCAACCCATCTCACTATCGTCTTCAGTATTTGGCAACTATCGTCTTCAAACCCATCCCACCGTTGCCTTCTTACCCATTTGACCTTAACCTTCAGGTCAAGCTCACACTCTCCTTTAGGCCAGCTCATCCTCGACTACAGGCATAACCCACATTCCCCTTCCAGCCGAACCTGTCCTCGCCTTCTTTTCCTGACTACACTCGTTTTCAGGGACATCCCACCATCGACATCTGGCCCAAACCTACATCAAGCTCGCATTCAGGCTCTAACCACCCTCGTCTTCGGGCCCATCCCACCTTCGGCTTCTGGCCCATCCCTCCTTAGCCTTCATGTCAATCTTACATTCGCCCTCAGGCCCAGCTAATCCTCGCCTACAGACCCATTCCATTTTCGACATCTTACCCAGACCATGGAGGCCTTTTGGCCCATCCCACATTCGTCCTCAGGCATATCCCAGCATTCCCGTCAGGTCCATCCTACTAATGCCCTCAAACCTAGCTTAACCTCGTCTTCACGCCTATCCCACCCTAGCCTTCAGGCCAAGTCCATCTTCATTTCTTCCCGAGCGCACCCTCATTTTCAGGCTGAGGTAACCACTTTCTCAGTCTCATTCCAATCTCGCCGTGATGAAAAGTACACCCTCACGCTTAGATCGGCCTACCATCATTTTCAAGCAAATTCCACCCTCGCCTTCAGCTCCACCTCACCCTCGTTTTCTGAGCCATCCTAGTCTCACCTTCACGGCGAGCTCACCGTCGACCTTTTTGTCTAGCAATCCCTCGCCTTCAAGCCCATCTCACCTTTGCCTTGTAGCCCATACAAAAATTAGAGCATTCTCTCTCTCTCTCCCTCTCTCTCTCTCTCTCTCTCTCTCTCTCTCTCTCTCTCTCTCTCTCTCTCTCTCTCTCTCTCTCTCTCTCTCTAGACCCATCCCACCTTCGCCCTCAAGACCTTCCATCTTCCAGCTCATCCCAACATCGTCTTTTTGGCCAATTCCACCTTAGCTTTTAGGTCTAGCTAAACCTTCCCTTAAATAACAGCACACCTTCGCCTTCTAGCCCAACCTAATTTTACCTTCTGGCCCCGGCTACCTTCGCCTTCAGGCACTTCACACCCTCGCATTCAAACGCATTTAACCCTAACCTTCTCGCCTTTCCACACACACCTAGAAGACCATCTCACCCTCTCCTTCACACCTTTCCCATCCACACCTTCAGGCCCGCCCCCCTTTCGCCTTCTAGCCCAGCCCACTCTCATTTTTAGTCCTATCCCAGCCAAGTCTTCATTCCCTTCTCATCTTCACCTTCTTGTCGGGCCCAACCTCTCCTTCATAACCTACTCACACTTTTTTTCAAATCTATCCCACCCTCAAATTCAAGCCCATCCCACCTTTGCTTTCTGGCCAATCCCACACTCGCCTAGAAGCTCATCTTACCTCGCCTTCAGGCTCATTCCAATCTCATATTGAGAGCCACCCCCTTCGCTTTCTGTGCCAGGCTATTCTCGCTTTTACTCCTAGACCACCATTCCCATTACTTCCAACCCACATTCAACTTCTCACCCCGCCCAAACCTCTGCTTCAGACCCAGCCCATCTTCTTCAAGTGAATCCAACTCTCACATTCATCCCATCTTACCCATGCCTTCGTTCCCATAAAACCCTCGACTTCAGGCCCATCCCACGAACGACTTCATTGAAACCCTCCTCCTCCTCCTATCCCAGCCCACGTTCGCTTTCAGTCGCATTCCACACTCACCTTCAACCCATTTCACCATCGCCTTCCGTATTTGGCCACCATCGTCTTCAAACCCATCCCACAATTGCCTTCTTGCCCATTTGACCTTAACCTTCAGGTCAAGATCAAACTCTCCTTTAGTCCTAGCTCATACTCGTCTACAGGCACAACCCACCTTCCCCGTCCAGCCGAACCTGTACTCGCCTTATTTTCCTGACTACACTCGTCGTCAGGGACATCCCACCATCGACATTAGGCCAAAACCTACATCAAGCTCGCATTCAGGCTATACCCACCCTCGTCTTCATTCCCATCCCACCTTCGCCTTCTGGCCCATCCGTCCTTAGCCTTCATGTCAAGCTTACATTCGCCCTCAGGCCCAGCTAATCTTCGTCCACAGACCTATTCCATTTTCTTCTCACCCGGACCATGGAGGCCTTTTGGCCCAGCCCAAACTCGTCTTCAGGCATATCCCAGCATTCCCGTCAGGTCCATCCTACTAATGCCCTCAAACATAGATCAACCTCGCCTTCAGGCCCATCCCACCCTAGCATTAAGGCCAAGTCCATCTTCACATTCTTCCCGAGCACACCCTCATTTTCAGGCCGAGGTAACCACTTTCTCAGGCCCATTCCACTCTCGCCGTCATGAATAGCACAACCTCGCGGTTACATCGGCCCACCATCACTTTCAGCCAAATTCCACCCTCACCTTCACCTCTACCTCACCCTCGCTTTCTCAACCATCCTAGCCTCACCTTCACGGCCAGCTCACCGTCGCCTTTTTTGTCTAGCTCTCCTTCGCCTTCAAGCCTATCTCACCCTTGCCTTCTATCCCTTACAAAAATTAGATCATTCTCTCTCTCTCTCTCTCTCTCTCTCTCTCTCTCTCTCTCTCTCTCTCTCTCTCTCTCTCTCTCTCTCTCTCTCTCTCTCTCTCTCTCTCTCTCTCCTTCTGGCCCATTCCAACCACGCCTTTAGATCCATCTTTAGATCCATCGCACCTTCGCCCTAATGACCTTCTACCTTCCAGCTCACCCCAACATCGTCTTTTGGCCGATCCCACCTTTGCTTTTAGGACTAGCTAACCCTTGCCTAAAATACCAGCACACCTTCGCCTTCTAGCCCCCACTAACTTCACCTTCTGGCCCCGCCTACCTTCACCTCAAGGCACATCACACCCTCGAATTCAAATGTATTAAACCCTAACCTTCTTGCATTTCCACACTTCCGTATAAGACCATCTCACCCTCCCCTTCAGGCCTCTCCCACCCACACATTCAGACCCGCCCCCTTTCGCCTTCTAGCCCAGCCCACTCATCCTTTTCAATCCTAGCCCAACCTAGTCTTCATTCCCTTCTCATCTTCACCTTCTTGTCGGGCCCAGGCTCTCCTTCATAACCTGTCCACCCTCTTTTTCAAATCTTTACTACACTCGAATTCAAGCCCATCCTACCCTTGCTTTCTGGCCTAGCCCACACTCGCCTAGAAGCTCTTCTTACATCTTCTTCAGGCTCATTCCGCTCGCATATATTGAGAGCCGGCCACCTTCGCTCTCTGTCCCAGGCTATTGTCGCTTTTACTTCTAGACCACCGTTCCCATCACTTCCAACCCACATTCACCTTCTAACCCAGCCCAAACCTCTACTTCAGACCCAGTCCATCTCGTTCAAGTTAATCCAACACTCACGTTCATCCCATCCTACCCATGCCTTCTTTCCCATCCAATCCTGAAATACTAGCCTATCTTTCCCTCGCCTTCGCGCCCATCCCACTAACGACTTCATTCCAACCCTCCTCCCCCTATCCCAGCCCACGTTCGCTTTCAGTCGCATACCACACTCACCTTCAATTCATCTAACCATCGTCTTCAGTATTTGGCCACCATCGTCTTCAAACCCATCCCACCATTGCCTTCTTGCACATTTGACCTTAACCTTCAGGTCAAGCTCACACTCTCCTTTAGGCCCAGCTCATCCTCGTCTACAGGCACAACCCACCTTCCCCTCCAGCCGAACCTGTCCTCGCCTTCTATTCGGGACTACACTCGTCTTCAGGGACATCCCACCATCGACATCTTTCTCAAACCTACATCAAACTCGCATTCAGGCTCTACCCACCCTCCTCTTCAGGCCCATCCCACCCTCGCCTTCTGGCCCATCCCTCCTTAGCCTTCATGTCTAGCTTACATTCACCCTCAGGTCCAGCACATCCTCGTCTACAGACCCATTCCATTTCCTACTTCTGACCCAGACCATGGAGGCCTTTTGACACAGCCACCCTCGTCTTCAGGCATACCCCAGCATTCCCGTCAGGTCCATCCTACTAATGTCCTCAAACCTAGCTCAACCTCGCCTTCAGGCCCATCCCACCCTAGCCTTAAGGCCAAGTCCATCTTCACTTTCTTCCCGAGCACACCCTCATTTTCAGGCCGAGGTAACCACTTTCTAAGGCCCATTCCACTATCGTCGTCATGAAAAGCACACCCTAGCGGTTAGGTCGGCCAACCATCACTTTCAGGCAAATTCCACAGTCGCCTTCAGCTCCACCTTACCCTCGCTTTCTGAACCATCATAACCTCAACTTCACGGCCAGCTCACCGTCGCCTTTTTATTCAAGCTCTCCCTCGCCTTCAAGCCCATATCTCCTTTGCCTTCTAGACGATACAAAAATTAGATATCTCTCTCTCTCTCTCTCTCTCTCTCTCTCTCTCTCTCTCTCTCTCTCTCTCTCTCTCTCTCTCTCTCTCTCTCTCTCTCTCTCTCTCTCTCTCTCTCTCTCTCTTCTGGCCCATTCCACCCATTCCTTCACGCGCAGCCGACCTACATCTTTAGACCCATCCCACCTTCGCCCTCAAGACCTTCCACCTTCCAGCTCAGCCCAACATCGTATTTTGGCCGATCCCACCTTTGCTCTTAGGACTAGGTAACACTTGCATTAAATACCAGCACACCTTCGCCTTCTATCCCCACCTAACTTCACTTTCTGGCCCTGCCTACCTTAGGCTTCAGGCACATCGCACCCTCCCATTCAAACGCATTAAACCGTAAACTTCTCGGATTCCACACCTACTTACAAGACCATCTCACCTCGCCTTCAGGCCTCTCCCACACACACCTTCAGGCCCGCCCCCCTTTCGCATTCTAGCCCAGCCCACTCTCATTTTCAGTCCTAGCCCAGCCTAGTCTTCATTCCCTTCTCATCTTCACCTTCTTGTCGGGCCAAACCTCTCCTTCATACCCTGCCCACACTCTTTTTCAATTCTATCCCACCCTCGAATTCAAGCCCATCCCATCCTTGCTTTCTGGCCCATCGGATTCACCCTCGCCTAGAAGCTCATCTTACCTCGCCTTCAGGCTCATTTCACTCGCATATTGAGAGACGCCTCCCTTCGCATTCTGTCCCAGGCTATTCTCTCTTTTAATCCTAGACCACCAATCCCATTACTTCCAGCCCACATTCACCTTCTAACCCGGCCCAAACCTCTGCTTCAGACCCAACCCATCTTCTTCAAGTCAATCCAACCCTCACATTCATCCTATGTCCCCCATGCCTTCTTTCCCATCCAACACTGAAATACTAGCCGAGCTCACCCTCTCTTCAGGCACATCCCACCAACGACTTCATTCAAACACTCCTCCTCCCCCTATCCCAGCCCACGTTCGCTTTCAGTCGCATACCACACTCACCTTCAACCCATCTCACCATCGCCTTCAGTATTTGGCCACCATCGTCTTCAAACCCATCCCACCATTGCCTTCTTGCCCATTTGAAATTAACCTTCAGGTCAAGCTCACACTCTCCGTTAGGCCCAGCTCATCCTCGTCTACAGGCACAACCCACCTTTCCCCTCCAGCCGAACCTGTCCTCGCCTTCTTTTCCTGACTACACTCGTCGTCAGTGACATCCCACCATCGACATTAGGCCAAAACCTACATAAAGCTCGCATTCAGGCTCTACCCACCCTCGTCTTCAGTCCCATCCCACCTTCGCGATTTGGCGCATCCGTCCTTAGCCGTCATGTCAAGCTTACATTCGGCTTCAGGCCCAGCTAATTCTCGTCTACAGACCCATTCCATTTTCGGCTTACGACTAAGACCATGGAAGCCTTTTGGCCCAGCCCACCCTCGTCTTCAGACATATCCCAGCATTCCCGTCAGGTCCATCCTATTAATGTCCTCAAACCTAGATCAACCTCGCCTTCAAGCCCATCCCACCCTAGCCTTCAGGCCAAGTCCATCTTCACTTTCTTCCCGAGCACACCCTCATTTTCAGGCCTAGGTATACACTTTCTCAGGCCCATTCCACTCTCGCCGTCATGAAAAGCACATCCTTGCGGTTAGATCGGCCCACCATCACTTTCAGGCAAATTCCAGTGTCGCCTTCACCTCCACCTCACCCTCGCTTTCTGAGCCATCCTAACCTCACCTTCACGGCCAGCTAACCGTCGTCTTTTTTGTCTAGCTCTCCCTCGGCTTCAAGCCCATCTCACCTTTGCCTTCTAGCCCATACAAAAATTAGATCTCTCTCTCTCTCTCTCTCTCTCTCTCTCTCTCTCTCTCTCTCTCTCTCTCTCTCTCTCTCTCTCTCTCTCTCTCTCTCTCTCTCTCTCTCTCTCTCTCTCTCTCTCTCTCTCTCTCTCTCTCTCTCTCTCTCTCTCTCTCTCTCTCTCTCTCTCTCTCTCTCTCTCTCTCTCTCTCTCTCTCTCTCTCTCTCTCTCTCTCTCTCTCTCTCTCTCTCTCTCTCTCTCTCTCTTCTCTCTCTCTCTCTCTCTCTCTCTCTCTCTCTCTCTCTCTCTCTCTCTCTCTCTCTCTCTCTCTCTCTCTCTCTCTCTCTCTCTCTCTCTCTCTCTCTCTCTCTCTCTCTCTCTCTCTCTCTCTCTCTCTCTCTCTCTCTCTCTCTCTCTCTCTCTCTCTCTCTCTCTCTCTCTCTCTCTCTCTCTCTCTCTCTCTCTCTCTCTCTCTCTCTCTCTCTCTCTCTCTCTCTCTCTCTCTCTCTCTCTCTCTCTCTCTCTCTCTCTCTCTCTCTCTCTCTCTCTCTCTCTCTCTCTCTCTCTCTCTCTCTCTCTCTCTCTCTCTCTCTCTCTCTCTCTTCTATCCCATTCCACCCACGCCTTCAGGCGCAGCCGACCTATATCTATAGACCGATCCCACCTTCACACTCAAGACCTTCCACCTTCCAGCTAACCCCAACATCGTCTATTCGCCGATCCCACCTTTGCTTTCAGGACGAGCTAACCCTTGCCTTAAATACCAGCACACCTTCGACTTCTAGCCCCACCTAACTTCACCTTCTGGCCCCGCCTACCTTCGCCTTCAGGGATATCACACCCTCGCATTCAAAGGCATTAAACCCTAACCTTCTCCCCTTTCCACACTTATCTACAAGACCATGTCATCCTCGCCTTCACACCTCTCGCACCCACACCTTCAGACCCTCCACATTCCGCCTTCTCGCCCAGCTTACTCTCATTTTCAGTACTAGCCCAACCTAGTCTTCATTCCCATCTCATCTTCACCTTCTTGTCGGGCACAACCTCTCCTTCATACCCTGTACACCCTCTTTTTCAATTCTATCCCACCATCGAATTCAAGCCCATCCCACCCTTGCTTTCTGGTCCATCCCACAATCGCCTAGCACCTCATCTTACCTCGCCTTCAGGCTCATTCTATTGGCGTATTGAGACCCTCCCCCATTCGCTCTCTGTCCTTGGCTATTCTCGCTACTACTCCTAGACCACCATTCCCATCACTTCCAACCCACATTCACCTTCTAACCCAGCCCAACACTATGAATCAGATCCAGCCCATCTTCTTCAAGTCAATCCAACCCTCACATTCATCCCATCTCACCCATGCCGTCTTTCCCATCCAACCCTCAAATACTATCCAATCTCACCCTCGCCTTCAGGCCCATTCCACCAACGACTTCATTCCAACCCTATTCCTCCTCCTATGCAAGCCCAGGTTCGCTTTCAATCGCATACCACAATCACCTTCAACCCATCTCACCATCGCCTTCATTATTTGGCCACCATCGTCTTCACACCCGTCCAACCATTGCCTTCTTGCCCATTTGACCTTAACATTTAGGTCAATCTCATACTATCCTTTAGGCCCAGCTCATCCTCGTCTACAGGCACAACCCACCTTCATTTTGCAGCCGAACCTGTCCTCGCCTTCTTTTCCTGACTACACTCTTCTTCAGGGTAATCTCACCATCGACATTTTCCCCAAACCTACATCAAGCTCGCATTCAGGCTATACCCACCCTCGTCTTCAGGCACATCCCACCTTCGCCTTCTGGCACATCCCTCCTTAGCCTTCATGTCAAGCTTACATTCGCCCTCAGGTCCAGCTCATCCTCGTCTACAGACCCATTGGATTTTCGACTTTTGACCCAGAACGTAGAGGCCTTTTGGCCCAGCCCACCCTCGTCTTCAGGCATATCTCAGCATTCCCATCAGGTCAATTCGACTAGTGCCCTCAAACCTAGCTCAACCTCGCCTTCAGGCCCATCCCACCCTAGCCTTCAGGCCAAGTCTATCTTCACTTTCTTCCCGAGCCCACCCTCATTTTCTGGCCGAGGTAACCACTTTCTGAGGCCCATTCCACTCTCGCCGTCATGAAAAGCACACCCTCGCGGTTAGATCGGCCACCATCACTTTCAGGCAAATTCCACCCTCGCCTTCAGCTCCACCTCACCCTCGCTTTCTCAACCATCCTAGCCTCATCTTCACGGCCAGCTCACAGTCGCCTGTTTTGTCTAACTCTCCCTCGCCTTGAAGCCCATCCCACCTTTGCCTTCAAGCACATACAAAAATTACATCTCTCTCTCTCTCTCTCCTTTCTTTCCTTCCTTTTGGCCCAATCCACACACGCCTTCAGGCGCACGAGACCTACATATTTAGACCCATCCCACCTTCGCCCTCAAGACATTCCAGCTCAGCCGAACATCGTTTTTTGGTCGATACCACCTCTGCTTTTAGGACTAGGTAACCCTTACCTTAAATACCAGCACACCTTCGCCTTCTAGCCCCACGAAACTTCACCTTTTGGCCCCGGCTAACTTCGCCTTCAGGCACATCACACCCTCGCATTCAAACGCATCAAACCCTTACCTTCACGCCTTTCCAAACTTACTTACAAGACCATCTCACGCTCGGCTTCAGGCCTCTCCCACCAACACCTTCAGGCCCGTCCCCCTTTCGCCTTCTAGCCCAGCCCACTCTCATTTTCAGTCCTAGCCCAACCCAGTCTTTATTCCCTTCTCATCTTCACCTTCTTCTCAGGTACAACCTCTCCTTCATACCCTGCACACCCTCTTTTTCAATTCTATCCCACCATCGAATTCAAGCCCATCCCACCCTTGCTTTCTGGCCCATCCCACCCTCGCCTAGAAGCTCATCTTACTTCGCCTTCAGGCTCATTCCACTCACATGTTGAGAGCCGCCCCCATTCGCTCTCTGTCCCAGGCTATTCTCGCTATTACTCCTAGACCACCATTCCCATCACTTCCAACCCAAATTCCCCTTCTAACCCAGCCCAACACTATGAATCAGACCCAGCCCATCTTCTTCAAGTCAATCAAACCCTCACATTAATCCCATCTCACAAATGCCTTCTTTCCCATCCAACCCTCAAATACTAGCCTATCTCATCCTCGCCTTCGTGCCCATCCCACCAACGACTTCATTCCAACCCTCCTCCTCCTCCTATCCCAGCCCATGTTAGCTCTCAGTCGCATACCACACTCACCTTCAACCCATCTCACCATCGCCTTCAGTATTTGGCAACAATCATCTTCAAACCCATCCCACCGTTGCGTTCTTGCCCATTTGACCTTAACCTTCAGGTCAAGCTCACATTCTCCTTTAGGCCAGCTCATCCTCGTCTACAGGCACAACCAACCTTCCCCCTTGCAGCCGAACCTGTCCTTGCCTTCTTTTCTTGACTACACTCGTCTTCAGGTACATCCAACCATCGACATCTGGCCCAAACCTACATCAAGCTCGTATTTAGGCTCTAACTACCCTCGTCTTCGGGCCCATCCACCTTCGGCTTCTGGCTCATCCCTCCTTAGCCTTCATGTCAATCTTACATTCACTCTCAGGTCCAGCTAATCCTCGCCTACAGACTCATTCCATTTTCGACTTCTGACACTGACCATGGAGGCCTTTTGGCCCAGCCCACCCTCTTCCTCAGGCATATCCTAGCATTCCCGTCAGGTCCATCCTACTAATGCCTTCAAACCTAGCTCAACCTCGCCTTCAAGACCATCCCACCCTAGCCTTCAGGCCAAGTCCATCTTAAATTTCTTCCCGAGCCCACAATCATTTTCAGGCCGAGGTAACCACTTTCTCAGGCCCATTCCACTCTCGCCGTCATGAAAAGCACACCCTCGCGGTTAGATCGGCCAACCATCACTTTCAGGCAAATTCCACCCTCGCCTTCAGCTCCACCTCACCCTCGCTTTCTGAACCATCCTAGCCTCACCTTCACGGCCAGTTAACCGTCGCCTTTTTTGTCTAGCTCTTCCTCGCCCTCAAGCACGTCTCACCTTTGCCTTCTAGCCCATACATATATTAAATCATTCTCTCTCTCTCTCTCTCTCTCTCTCTCTCTCTCTCTCTCTCTCTCTCTCTCTCTCTCTCTCTCTCTCTCTCTCTCTCTCTCCTTCCTTCCTTCCTTACTTTTGGCTCAATCCAACCTCGCCTTCAGACGCAGCCGACCTACATCTTTAGACCCATCCCACCTTCGCCCTCATGACCTTCCAGCTCAGACCAACATCGTCTTTTGGTCGATACCCCCTCTGCTTTTAGGACTAGATAACCCTTGCCTTAAATACCAGCACACCTTCGCCTTCTAGCCACACGAAACTTCATCTTCTTCCCCCGGCTACCTTCGCCTTCAGGCACATCACACCCTCGCATTCAAGCGCATTAAACCCTTACCTTCACGTATTTCCACACTTACAAGACCATCTCTCCCTCGCCTTCAGGCCTCTCCCAACAACTCATTCAGGCCCGCCCCCGTTTCGCCTTCTAGCCCCGCCCATTCTCATTTTCAGTCCTAGCCCAACCTAGTCTTCATTCCCTTCTCATCTTCACATTCTTGTCAGGCACAACCTCTCCTTCATACCCTGCACACCCTCTTTTTCAATTCTATCCCACCCTCGAATTAATGCCCATCCCACCTTTGCTTTCTGTCCCATCCCACAATCGCCTAGAACCTCATCTTACCTCGCCTTCAGGCTCATTCCACTGGCATATTGAGAGCCGCCACCATTCGCTCTCTGTCCCTGGCTATTCTCGCTATTACTCCTAGACAACCATTCCCATCACTTCCAACCCATACTCACCTTCTAACCCAGCCCAACACTATGAATCAGACCCAGCCCATCTTCAAGTCAATCCAACCCTCACATTAATCCCATCTCACCCTCAAATACTATCCAATCTCACCCTCGCCTTGAGGCCCATTCCACCAACGACTTCATTCCAACCCTCCTCCTCCTCCTATCCAAGCCCACGTTCGCTTTCAATCGCATACCACACTGACCTTCAACTCATCTCACCATCGCCCTCATTATTTGGCCACCATTGTCTTCAAACCCGTCCAACCATTGCCTTCTTGCCCATTTGACCTTAACATTTAGGTCAAGCTCACACACTCCTTTAGGCCCAGCTCATCCTCGTCTACAGGCACAACCCACCTTCCCCTTCCAGCCGAACCTGTCCTCGCCTTCTTTTCCTAACTACACTCGTCTTCAGGGACATTTCACCATCGACATATGGCCCAAACCTACATCAAGCTCGCATTCAGGCTATACGCACCCTCGTCTTCAGGCACATCCCACCTTCGCCTTCTGGCCCATCCCTCCTTAGCCTTCATGTCAAGCTTACATTCGCCCCCAGATCCAGCTTATCCTCGTCTACAGACCCATTGCATTTTCGAATATTTGACCCAGAACTTAGAGGCCTTTTGGCCCAGCCCACCCTCGTCTTCAGGCATATCCCAGCATTCCCGTCAGGTCAATACGACTAGTGACCTCAAACCTACCTCAACCTCGCCTTCAGGCCCATCCGACCCTAGCCATCAGGCCAAGTCTATCTTCACTTTCTTCCCGAGCCCACCCTCATTTTCTGGCCGAGGTAACCACATTCTCAGGCCCATTCCACTCTCGTCCTCATGAAAAGCAGACACTCGCGGTTAGATCGGCCCACCGTCACTTTCAGGCAAATTCCACCCTCGCCTTCACCTCCACCTCACCCTCGCTTTCTCAACCATCTTAGCCTCACCTTCACGGCCAGCTCACCGTCGCCTGTTTTGTCTAGCTCTCCCTCGCCTTGAAGCCCATCTCACCTTTGCCTTCACGCACATACAAAAATTAGATCTCTCTCTCTCTCTCTCTCTCTCTCTCTCTCTCTCTCTCTCTCTCTCTCTCTCTCTCTCTCTCTCTCTCTCTCTCTCTCTCTCTCTCTCTCTCTCTCTCTCCTTCCTTCCTTCCTTCCTTCTGGCCCAATCCACACACGCCTTCAGGCGCACCCGACCTACTTCTTTAGACCAATCCCACCTTCTCCCTCAAGACCTTCCAGCTCAGCCCAACATCGTCTTTTCGTCGATACCATCTCTGCTTTTAGGACTAGACAAACCTTGCCTTAAATACCAGCACACCTTCGCCTTCTAGCCCCACGAAACTTCACCTTTTGGCCCCGGCTAACTTCGCCTTCAGGCACATCACACCCTCGCATTCAAACGCATTAAACCCTTACATTCACGCCTTTCCAAAATTTCTTACAAGACCATCTAACGCTCGCCTTCAAGCCTCTCCCACCAACACCTTCAGGCCCGCCCCCCTTTCGCCTTCTAGCCCAGCCCACTCTCATTTTCAGTCGTAGCCCAACCTAGTCTTCATTCCCTTCTCATCTTCAACTTCTTGTCAGGCAAAACCTCTCCTTCATACCCTGCACACCCTCTTTTTCAATTCTATCCCACCCTCGAATTCAAGCCCATCCCACCCTAGCTTTCTGGCTCATCCCACCCTCGCCTAGAAGCTCATCTTCCTTCGCCTTCAGGCTTATTCCACTCACATATTGAGAGTCGCCTCCATTCGCTCTCTCTCCCAGGCTTTTCTCGCTATTACTCCTAGACGACCATTCCCATCACCTCCAACCCACATTCCCCTTCTAACCCAGCCCAACATTATGAATCAGACCCAGCCCATCTTCTTAAAGTCAATCAAACCTTCACATTCATGCCATCTCACCAATGCCTTCTTTCCCATCCAACCCTCAAATACTAGCCTATCTCATCCTCGCCGTCAGGCCCATCCCACCAACGAGTTCATTCCAACACTCCTCCTCCTCCTATCCAAGCCCATGTTAGCTTTCAGTCGCATACCACACTCACCTTCAACCCATCTCACCATCGCCTTCAGTATTTCGCAACAATCGTCTTCAAAACCATCCCACCGTTGCCTTCTTGCCCATTTCACCTTAACCTTCAGGTCAAGCTCACACTCTCCTTTAAGCCAGCTTATCCTCGTGTACAGGCACAACCCACCTTCCCCCTCCAGCCGAACCTGTCCTCGCCTTCTTTTCCTGACTACACTCGTCTTCAGGGACATCCCACCATCGACATCTGGCCCAAACCTACTTCAAGCTCGCATTTAGGCTCTAACCAAAATCGTCTTCGGGCCCATCCCACCTTCGGCTTCTGGCCCATCCCTCCTTAGCCTTCATGTCAATCTTAAATTCGCCCTCATGCCCAGCTAATCCTCGCCTACAGACCCATTCCATTTTCGACTTCTGACAGACCATGGAGGCCTTTTGGCCCAGCTCACCTTCGTCCTCAGGCATATCCCAGCATTCCCGTCATGTCCATCCTACTAATGCCCTGAAACCTGGCTCAACCTCGCCTTCAAGACCATCCCACCCTAGCCTTCAGGCCACGTCTTCACTTTCTTCCCGAGCCCACAATCATTTTCAGGCCGAGGTAACCACTTTCTCAGACCCATTCCACTCTCGCCGACATGAAAAGCACACCCTCGCGGTTAGATCGCCCAACCATCACTTTCAGGCAAATACCACCCTCGCCTTCAGCTCCACCTCACCTTCGCTTTCTGAACCATCTTAGTCTCACCTTCACGGCCAGCTAACCGTCGCCTTTTTTGTCTAGCTCTCCTTCGCCCTTATCCATGTCTCACCTTTGCCTTCTAGCCCATACAAATATTAAATCTCTCTCTCTCTCTCTCTCTCTCTCTCTCTCTCTCTCTCTCTCTCTCTCTCTCTCTCTCTCTCTCTCTCTCTCTCTCTCTCTCTCTCTCTCTCTCTCTCCTTCTTTCCTTCCTTCCTTCCTTCCTTCTGGCTCAATCCAACCTCGCCTTCAGGCGCAGCCGACCTACATCTTTAGACCCATCCCACCTTCGCCCTCAAGACCTTCCACCTTCCAGCTCAGCCCAACATCGTCTTTTGGTCGATACCACCTCTGCTTTTAGGACTATATATCCCTTGCCTTAAATACCAGTACACCTTCGCCTTCTAGCCCCACGCCTTCAGGCACATCACACCCTCGCATTCAAACGCATTACACCCTTACGTTCACGCCTTTCCACACTTAGTTACAAGACCATCTTACCCTCGCCTTCAAGCCTCTCCCACCAACTCCTTTAGGCCCGCCCACCTTTCGCCTTCTAGCAAAGCCGACTCTCATTTTCAGTCCTAGCCCAACCTAGTCTACATTCCCTTCTCATCTTCACCTTCTTGTCAGGCACAACCTTTCCTTCATACCCTGCACAACCTCTTTTTCAATTCTATCCCACCCTAGAATTCAAGCCCATCCCACCCTTGCTTTCTGGCCCATCCCAAAATCGCCTAGAACCTCATCTTACCTCGCCTTCAGGCTCATTCCACTGACATATTGAGAGCCACACCCATTCGCTCTCTGTCCCTGGCTATTCTCGCTATTACTCCTAGACCACCATTCCCATCAATTCCAACCCACATTCACCTTCTAACCCGGCCCAACACAATGAATCAGACCCAGCCCATCTTCTTCAAGTCAATCCAACCCTCACATTCATCTCATCTCTTCCATGCCGTCTTTCCCATCCAACCCTCAAATACTATCCAATCTCACCCTCGCCTTCAGGCCCATTCCACCAACGACTTCATTCCAAACCTCCTCCTCCTCCTATCCCAGCCCACGTTCGCTTTCAATCGCATACCACACTGACCTTCAACCCATCTCACCATCGCCTTCATTATTTGACCACCATCGTCTTCAAACCCGTCCATCCATTGCCTTCTTGCCAATTTGACCTTAAGCTTCAGGTCTAGCTCACACTATCCTTTAGGCCCAGCTCATCCTCGTCTACAGGCACAACCCACCTTCACCTTCCAGCCGAACCTGTCCTCGCCTTCTTTTCCTGACTACACTTGTCTTCAGGGACATCTCACCATCGACATCTGGACCAAACCTACATCAAGCTCGCATTCAGGCTATACTCACCCTCGTCTTCAGGAACATCCCACCTTCGACTTCTTGCCCATCCCTACTTAGCGTTGATGTCAAGTTTACATTCGCATTCAGGTCCAGCTCATCCTCGTCTACAGACCCATTGCATTTTCGACTTTCGACCCAGACCTTAGAGGCCTTTTGGCCCAGCCCACCCTCGTCTTCAGGTATATCCCAGAATTCCCGTCAGGTCCATTCGACTAGTGCCCTCAAACCTAGCTCAACCTCGCCTTCAGGCCCATCCCACCCTAGAATTCAGGCCAACTCCATCTTCACTTTCTTCCCGAGCCCACCCTCATTTTCTGGCCGAGGTAACAACTTTCTCTCTGGCCGAGGTAACCACTCTCGCCGTCATGAAAAGCACACCCTCGCGGTTAGATCGGCCAACCATCACTTTCAGGCAAATTCCACCCTCGCCTTCAGCTCCACCTCACCCTCGCTTTCTCAACCATCCTAGCCTCACCTTCACGGCCAGCTCAACGTCGCCTGTTTTGTCTAGCTCTCCCTCGCCTTCAAGCCCATCTCACCTTTACCTACAAGCGCATACAAAAATTGGATCATTCTCTCTCTCTCTCTCTCTCTCTCTCTCTCTCTCTCTCTCCTTCCTTCCTTCCTTCCTTCTGGCCCAATCCACCCACGCCTGCAGGCGCAGCCGACCTACATCTTTAGACACATCCCACCTTCGCACTCAAGACTTTCAAGCTCAGCCCAACATCGTCTTTTGGTCGACACTACCTCTGCTTTTAGGACTAGATAACCCTTGCCTTAAATACCAGCACACTTTCGCCTTGTAACCCTACGAAACTTCATGCCCCGGCTAACTTCGCCTTCAGGCACATCACAACCTCGCATTCAAACGCATTGAACCCTTACGTTCACGCCTTTCCACACTTACAAGACCATCTCACCCTCGCCTTCAGGCCTCTCCCACCAAGACCTTCAGGCCTGCCCCCCTTTCGCCATCTAGCCCAGCCCACTCTCATTTTCAGTCCTAGCCCAACCTAGTCTTCATTCCCTTCTCATCTTCACATTCTTGTCAGGCACAACCTCTCCTTCATACCCTGCACACCCTCTTTTTTAATTCTATCCCACCCTCGAATTCAAGCCCATCCCACCCTTGCTTTCTGCCCCATCCCACAATCGCCTAGAACCTCATCTTACCTCGCCTTCAGGCTCATTCCACTGGCATATTGAGAGCCGCCCCCATTCGCTCCTCTGTCCCAGGCTATTCTCGCTGTTACACCTAGACCACCATTTCTATCAATTCCAACCCACATTCACCTTCTAACCCAGCCCAACACTATGAATCAGACCCAGCCCATCTTCTTCAAGTCAATCCAACCCTCACATTCATCCCATCTCACCCATGCCGTCTTTCCCATCCAACCATCAAATACTATCCAATCTCACCTTCGCCTTCAGGCCCATTCCACCAACGACTTCATTCCAACCCTCCTCCTCCTCCTATCCCAGCCCACGTTCGCTTTCAATCGCATACCACACTGACCTTCAACCCATCTCACCATCGCCTTCATTATTTGGCCACCATCGTCTTCAAACCCGTCCAACCATTGCCTTCTTTCCCATTTGATATTAACATTTAGGTCAAGCTCACACTATCCTTTAGGCCCAGCTCATCCTCGCCTAGAGGCACAACCCACCTTCCCGTTGCACCGGAACCTGTCCTCGCCTTCTTTTCCTGACTACACTCGTCTTTAGGGACATCTCACCATCGACATATGGCCCATTCATCGACATATGGCTCGCATTCAGGGTATACCCACCCTCGTCTTCAGGCACATCCCACCTTCGCCTTCTGGCCCATCCCTCCTTAGCCTTCATGTCAAGCTTACATTCGCCCTCAGGTCCAGCTCATCCTCGTCTACAGACCCATTCCATTTTTGACTTTTGACCCAGACCTTAGAGGCCTTTTGGCCAAGCCCACCATCGTCTTCAGGCATATCCCAGCATTCCCGTCAGGTCCATTCGACTAGTGCCCTCAAACCTAGCTAAACCTCGCCTTTAGGCCCATTCCACCCTAGCCTTCAGGCCAAGTCCATCTTCACTTTCTTCCCGAACCCACCCTCATTTTCTGGCCGAGGTAACCACTTTACCAGGCCCATTCCACTCTCGCCGTCATGAAAAGCACACCCTCGCGGTTAGATTGGCCCACCATCACTTTCAGCAAATTTCACCCTCGCCTACAGCTCCACCTCACCGTCCGATTCCCAACCATCCTAGCCTCACCTTCACGGCCAGCTTAACGTCGCCTGTTTTGTCTAGCTCTCCCTCGCCTTCAAGCCCATCTCACCTTTGCCTTCAATCACATACAAAAATTGGATCATTCTCTCTCTCTCTCTCTCTCTCTCTCTCTCTCTCTCTCTCTCTCTCTCTCTCTCTCTCTCTCTCTCTCTCTCTCTCTCTCTCTCTCTCTCTCTCTCTCTCTCTCTCTCTCTCTCTCTCTCTCTCTCTCTCTCTCTCTCTCTCTCTCTCTCTCTCTCTCTCTCTCTCTCTCTCTCCTTCCAACTTGCCCATTCCTCCCACGCCTTTAGGCGCACCCGACCTACATCTTTAGACCCATCCCACCTTCGCCCTCAAGACTTTCCACCTTCCAGCTCAGCCCAACATCGTCTTTTAACCAATCCCACCTTCCCTTTTAGGAATAGCTAACCCTTGCCTTAAATACAAGCACACCTTCACCTTCTAGCCCCACCTAACTTCACCTTCTGGCCCCGCCTACCTTCGCATTCAAGCACATCACACCCTCCCATTCAAACGCATTAAACCCTTACCTTCTAGCCTCTCCACACTTACCTACAAGACCATCTCACCCTCGCCTTCAGGCCTCTCCTACCCACACTTTCAGGCCCGCCCCCCTTTCGCCTTCTAGCCCAGCCCACTCTCATTTTCAGTCCTAGCCCAACCTAGTCTTCATTGCCTTCTGATCTTCACCTTCTTGTCAGGCTCAATCTCTCCTTCATACCCTGCCCACCCTCTTTTTCAATTCTATCCCACCCTCGAATTCAAGCCCATTCCACCCTTGCTTTCTGGCCCATCCCTCCCTCGCTTAGAAGCTCATCTTACCTTGCCTTTAGGCTCTTTCCACTCGCATATTGAGAGCAGCCCCCTTTCGCTCTCTGTCCCAGGATATTCTCGCTTTTACTCATAGACCACCATTCCCATCACTTCCAACCCACATTTACCTTCTAAGCCAGCCCAAACCTCTGCTACAGACCCAGCCCATCTTCTTCATGTCAATCCAACCCTCACATTCATTCCATCTCGCCCATGACTTCTTTCCCATCCAACCCTCAAATACTAACCAATCTCACCCTCCCTTCAGGCACATTCCACCAACGACTTCATTCCAACCCTCCTCCTCCTCCTATCCAAGCCCACGTTCGCTTTCAGTCGCATTCCACAGCCACCTTCAACCCGTCTCACCATCGCCTTCAGTATTTCGCCACCATCGTCTTCAAACCCATCCCACCCTTGCCTTCTTGCCCATTTGACCTTAACCTTCAGGTCAAGCTCACACTCTCCTTTAGGCCCAGCTCATCCTCGTCTACAGGCACAACCCACCTTCCCCTTCCAGCAGAACCTGTCCTCGCCTTCTTTTCCTGATTGCACTCGTCTTCAGTGACATCTCACCATTGACATCTGAACCAAACCTACATCAAGCTCGCCTTCAGCCTCTACCCACCCTCGTCTTCAGGCCCATCCAACCTTCGCCTTCTGGCCCATCCCTCCTTAGCCTTCATGTCAAGCTTACATTCGCCCTCAGGTCCAGCTCATCCTCATCTAAAGACACATTCCATTTTTGACTTCTGACCCAGACCATGGAGGCGTTTCGGCCCAGCCCACCCTCGTCTTCAGGCATATCCCAGCATTCAAGTCAGGTCCGTTCTACTAATGCCCTCAAACCTAGCTCAACCTCACTTTCAAGCCCATTCCACCCTAGCCTTCAAGTCAAGTCCATCTTCACTTTCTTCCCGAGAACACACTCATTTTCAGGCCGAGGTAACCTTTCTCAGGCCCATTCCACTCTCGCCGTCATGAAAAGCGCATCGCGTTTAGATCGGCCCACCATCACTTTCATGCAAATTCCACCATCGCCTTCAGCTCCACCTCACCCTCTCTTTCAGAACAATCCTAGCCTCACTTTCAAGGCCAGCTCAACGTCGCCTTTTTTGTCCAGCTCTCCCTCGCTTTCAAGCCCATCTCAACTTTGCCTTCTAGACCATACAAATATTAGATCATTCTCTCTCTCTCTCTCTCTCTCTCTCTCTCTCTCTCTCTCTCTCTCTCTCTCTCTCTCTCTCCTCTCTCTCTCTCTCTCTCTCTCTCTCTCCCCTTCTGGCCCATTCCACCCACTCCTTCACGCATAGCCGGCCTACATCTTTAGACCCATCCTACCCTCGCCCTCAACACCTTCCACCATCCAGCTCAACCCAGCATCGTCTTTTGGCTTATCTCACCTTTGCTTTTAGGGCTAGCTAACACTTACCTTAAATACCAGCACACCTTCGCCTTCTAGCCCCACCTAACTTCACCTTCTGGCCCCGCCTACCTTCGCCTTCAGGCACATCACACCCTCGTATTCAAACGCATTAAACCGTAACCTTCTCGCATTTCCATACTTACCTACAAGAGCATCTCACACTCGCCTTCAGGCCTCTCCCACACACAACTTCAGGCCCGCCCCCCTTTCGCCTTCTAGTCCAGCCCACTCTCATTTTCAGTCCTAGCCCCAACTAGTCTTCATTTCCTATTCATCTTCACCTTCTTGTCGGGCCCAACCTCTCCTTCGTACCCTGCCCACCCTCTTGTTTCAATTCTATCCCACCCTCGAATTCAAGCCCATCCACAACCTTGCTTTCTGGCCAAATCCCACAATCGCCTAGAACCTCATCTTACCTTCGCCTTCAGCTCATTACCACTGGCATATTGAGAGCCGCCCCCATTCGCTCCTCTGCCCAGCTATTTTTCCTTTCTTTACTCCTAGACCACCATCCCATCACTCCAACCCACATTCACCTCTACCCAGCCCACACCTCTGCTTCAGACTCAACCCATCTTCTTCAAATCAATCCAACCCTCATAATCATCCCAGTTTACCCATGCCTCTTTCCTATCATCCTGAAATACAGCCAATCTAGCCCTCGAATTCAGGCCCACCCACCAACAACTTCATTCCACCCTCCTCCTCCTCCTATCCAACCACGCTCGTTCATCGCATACCCCTCATGTCAAGCTTACATTCGCCTTCAGTCCAGCTCACCCGTCTAAAACCATTCCATTTTTGACTTCTGACCCAGACCATGAGCGTTTCGGCCCAGCCCACCCTCGTCTTCAGGCATATCCCAGCATTCAAGTCAGGTCCGTTCTACTAATGCCCTCAAACCTAGCTCAACCTCACTTTCAAGCCCATTCCACCCTAGCCTTCAAGTCAAGTCCATCTTCACTTTCTTCCCGAGAACACACTCATTTTCAGGCCGAGGTAACCTTTCTCAGGCCCATTCCACTCTCGCCGTCATGAAAAGCGCATCGCGTTTAGATCGGCCCACCATCACTTTCATGCAAATTCCACCATCGCCTTCAGCTCCACCTCACCCTCTCTTTCAGAACAATCCTAGCCTCACTTTCAAGGCCAGCTCAACGTCGCCTTTTTTGTCCAGCTCTCCCTCGCTTTCAAGCCCATCTCAACTTTGCCTTCTAGACCATACAAATATTAGATCATTCTCTCTCTCTCTCTCTCTCTCTCTCTCTCTCTCTCTCTCTCTCTCTCTCTCTCTCTCTCTCTCCTTCTCTCTCTCTCTCTCTCTCTCCCTTCTGGCCCATTCCACCCACTCCTTCACGCATAGCCGGCCTACATCTTTAGACCCATCCTACCTCGCCCTCAACACCTTCCACCATCCAGCTCACCCAGCATCGTCTTTTGGCTTATCTCACCTTTGCTTTTAGGGCTAGCTAACACTTACCTTAAATACCAGCACACCATCGCCTTCTAGCCCCACCTAACTTCACCTTCTGGCCCCGCCTACCTTCGCCTTCAGGCACATCACACCCTCGTATTCAAACGCATTAAACCGTAACCTTCTCGCATTTCCATACTTACCTACAAGAGCATCTCACACTCGCCTTCAGGCCTCTCCCACACACAACTTCAGGCCCGCCCCCCTTTCGCCTTCTAGTCCAGCCCACTCTCATTTTCAGTCCTAGCCCCAACTAGTCTTCATTTCCTATTCATCTTCACCTTCTTGTCGGGCCCAACCTCTCCTTCGTACCCTGCCCACCCTCTTGTTCAGTTCTATCCCACCCTCGAATTCAAGCCCATCACAACCTTGCTTTCTGGCAAATCCCACCCTCGCCTAGAAGCTCATCTTACCTTGCCTTCACGCTCATTACACTCGCATATTGAGAGCCACCCCCCTTCGCTCTCTGCCCCACGCTATTCTTCCTTTTACTCCTAGACCACCATTCCCATCACTTCCAACCCACATTCACCTTCTTACCCAGCCCACACCTCTGCTTCAGACTCAACCCATCTTCTTCAAATCAATCCAACCCTCATAATCATCCCATGTTACCCATGCCTTCTTTCCTATCAATCCCTGAAATACTAGCCAATCTAGCCCTCGAATTCAGGCCCATCCCACCAACAACTTCATTCCAACCCTCCTCCTCCTCCTATCCAAGCCAACGCTCGTTTTCAGTCGCATACCACACTCACGTTCAACACATCTCACCATCGCCTTCAGTATTTGGCCACCATCGTCTTCAAAACCATCCCACCATTGCCTTCTTGCCCATTTGACCTGAACCTTCAGGTCAAGCTCACACTCTCCTTTAGGCCCAGCTCATCCTCGTCTACAGGCACAACCAAGCTTCCCTCTCCAGCCGAACCGGTCCTCACCTTCTTTTCATGACTACACTCGTCTTCAGGGACATCCCACAATCGACAACTGGCCCAAACCTACATCAAACAAACACCAAACTACATCAAATTACACCAACTACTTCATTCCAGCCCTCCTCCTCCTCCTATCCCAGCCCACGTTCGATTTAATTCGCATACCACACTCACCTTCGACCCATCTCACACCATCGCCTTCAGTATTTGGCCACCATCGTCTTCAAACCCATCCTTTAGACCCAGCTCATCCTCGTCTACAGGCACAACCCACCTTCCCCCTACAGCCTAACCTGTCATCGCCTTCTTTTCCTGACGACACTCGTCTTGAGGAACATCCCATCATCGACATCTGACCCAAACCTACATGAAACTCGCATTTAGGCTCTACCCACCTTCGTCTTCAGGCCCATTCCACCTTCGCTTTCTGGCCCATCACTCCTTAGCCTTCATGTAAAGCTTACATTCACCTTAAGGTCCAGCACGTCCTCGTATGCAAACCCATTCCATTTCCTACTTCTGACCCCGACCATGGAGGCCTTTTGGCCCAGCCCACCCTCGTCTTCAGGCATATCCCAGCATTCCCGTCAGGTCCATCATACTAATGTCCTCAAACCTAGCTCAACCTCGCCTTCAGGCCCATCCCACCCTAGCCTTCAGGCCAAGTCCATCTTCACTTTCTTCCCGAGCACACCCTTATTTTCAGGCCGAGGTAACCACTTTCTCAGGCTCATTCCACTCTCACCGTCATGAAAAGCACACCCTCGCGGTTAGATCGGCCCACCATCACTTTCAGGCAAATTCCACCCTCGCCTTCAGCTCCACCTCACGCTCGCTTTCTGAACCATCCTAGCCTCACCATCTCGGCCAGCTCACCGTCGCCTTTTTTGTATAGCTCCCCCTCGCCCTCAATCCCATCTCACCTTTGCCTTCAAGCGCATACATATATTAGATCATTCTCTCTCTCTCTCTCTCTCTCTCTCTCTCTCTCTCTCTCTCTCTCTCTCTCTCTCTCTCTCTCTCTCTCTCTCTCTCTCTCTCTCTCTCTCTCTCTCTCTCTCTCTCTTTTCCTCTCTCTCCCTCCCTCTCTCAATCTCTCCTTCATACCCTGCACACCCTCTTTTTCAATTCTATTCCACCCTCGAATTCAAGCCCATCCCACCCTTGCTTTCTGGCCCATCCCAGACTCGCCTAGAAGGTCATCTTACCTTGCCTTTAGGCTCTTTCCACTCGCATATTGAGAGCAGCCCCCTTTCGCTCTCTGTCCCAGGCTATTCTCGCTTTTACTCATACACCACCATTCCCATTACTTCCAACCCACATTCACCTTCTAAGCCAGCCCAAACCTCTGCTACAGACCCAGCCCATCTTCTTCATGTCTATCCAACCTTCACATTCATCCCATCTCACCCATGACTTTTTCCCATCCAACCCTGATATACTAGCTAATCTCTCCCTTCAGGCACATTCCACCAACGACTTCATTCCAACCCTCCTCCTCCTCCTATCCAAGCCAACGCTCGCTTTCAGTCGCATACCACACTCACCTTCAACCCATCTCACCATCGCCTTCAGTATTTGGCCACCATCGTCTTCAAACCCATCCCACCATTGCCTTCTTGCCCATTTGACCTTAACCTTCAGGTCAAGCTCACACTCTCCTTTAGGCCCAGCTCATCCTCGTCTACAGGCACAACCCACCTTCACCTTACAGCCGAACCTGTCCTCTCCTTTTCCTGATTGCACTCGTCTTCAGTGACATCTCGTCATTGACATCTGGCCTAAACCTATATCAAGCTCGCCTTCAGCCTCTACCCATCCTCGTCTTCAGGCCCATGCCACCTTCGCCATCTGGCCCATCCCTCCTTAGCCTTCATGTCAAGCTTACATTCGCCTTCAGGTCCAGCTCATCCTCGTCTAAAGACCCATTCCGTTTTCGACTTCTGACCCAAAGCATGGAGGCGTTTTGTCTAAGCCCACCCTCGTCTTCAGGCATATCCCAGCATTCAAGTCAGGTCCATTCTACTAATGCCCGCAAACCTAGCTCAACCTCACTTTCAGACCCATTCCACCCTAGCCTTCAAGTCAAGTCCATCTTCATTTTCTTCCCGAGCCCACACTCATTTTCAGGCCGAGGTAACCACTTTCTCAGGCCCATGAAAAGCGCACCCTCGCGTTTAGATCGGCCCACCATCACTTTCAGGCAAATTCCACACACGATTTCAGCTCCACCTCACCCTCTCTTTCTGAACCATCCTAGCCTCACTTTCACGGCCAGCTCATCGTCGCCTTTTTTTGTCTAGCTCTCCCTCGCTTTCAAGCCCATCTCTACTTTGCCTTCGAGACCATACAAATATTAGATTATCCTCTCTCTCTCTCTCTCTCTCTCTCTCTCTCTCTCTCTCTCTCTCTCTCTCTCTCTCTCTCTCTCTCTCTCTCTCTCTCTCTCTCTCTCTCTCTCTCTCTCTCTCTCTCTCTCTCTCTCTCTCTCTCTCTCTCTCTCTCTCTCTCTCTCTCTCTCTCTCTCATCTCTCTCTCTCTCTCATCTCTCTCTCTCTCTCTCTCTCTCTCTCTCTCTCTCTCTCTCTCTCTCTCTCTCTCTCTCTCTCTCTCTCTCTCTCTCTCTCTCTCTCTCTCTCTCTCTCTCTCTCTCTCCTCTCTCTCTCTCTCTCTCTCTCTCTCTCTCTCTCTCTCTCTCTCTCTCTCTCTCTCTCTCTCTCTCTCTCTCTCTCTCTCTCTCTCTCTCTCTCTCTCTCTCTCTCTCTCTCTCTCTCTCTCTCTCTCTCTCTCTCTCTCTCTCTCTCTCTCTCTCTCTCTCTCTCTCTCTCTCTCTCTCTCTCTCTCTCTCTCTCTCTCTCTCTCTCTCTCTCTCTCTCTCTCTCTCTCTCTCTCTCTCTCTCTCTCTCTCTCTCTCTCTCTCTCTCTCTCTCTCTCTCTCTCTCTCTCTCTCTCTCTCTCTCTCTCTCTCTCTCTCTCTCTCTCTCTCTCTCTCTCTCTCTCCCCCTTCTGGCCGATTCCACCCACTCCTTCACACGCAGCCGGCCTACATCTTTAGACCCATCCCACCTTCGCCCTCAAGACCTTCCACCTTCCAGTTCAGCCCAGCATCGTCTTTTGGCCGATCTCAGCTTTGCTTTTAGGGCTATCTAACACTTGCCTTAAATACCAGCACACCGTAGCTTTCTAGCCCCACCTAACTTCACCTTCTGGCCCCGCCTACCTTCGCCTTCATTCACGTCACACCCTCGCATTCAAACGCATTAAACAGTAACCTTTTCGCATTTCCATACTTACCTAGAAGAACATCTCACCCCCGCCTTCAGACCTCTCCTACACACAACTTCAGGCCCGCCCCCCTTTCGCCTTCTAGTCCAGCCCACTCTCATTTTCAGTCCTAGCCCAACCTATTCTTCATTCCCTACTCATCTTCACCTTGTCGGGCCTAACCTCTCCTTCATACCCTGCCTACCCTCTTTTTCAATTCTATCCCACCCTCGAATTCAAGCCCATCCCAACCTTGCTTTCTGGCAAATCCCACCCTCGCCTAGAAGCTCATCTTACCTTGCCTTCACGCTCATTACACTCGCATATTGAGAGCCACCCCCCTTCGCTCTCTGCCCCACGCTATTCTTCCTTTTACTCCTAGACCACCATTCCCATCACTTCCAACCCACATTCACCTTCTTACCCAGCCCACACCTCTGCTTCAGACTCAACCCATCTTCTTCAAATCAATCCAACCCTCATAATCATCCCATGTTACCCATGCCTTCTTTCCTATCAATCCCTGAAATTCTAGCCAATCTAGCCCTCGAATTCAGGCCCATCCCACCAACAACTTCATTCCAACCCTCCTCCTCCTATTCCAGCCCACGTTCGATTTCAGTCGCATACCACACTCACGTTCAACACATCTCACCATCGCCTTCAGTATTTGGCCACCATCGTCTTCAAAACCATCCCACCATTACCTTCTTGCCCATTTGACCTGAACCTTCAGGTCAAGCTCACACTCTCCTTTAGGCCCAGCTCATCCTCGTCTACAGGCACAACCAAGCTTCCCTCTCCAGCCGAACCGGTCCTCACCTTCTTTTCATGACTACACTCGTCTTCAGGGACATCCCACAATCGACATCTGGCCCAAACCTACATCAAACAAACACCAAACTACATCAAATTACACCAACTACTTCATTCCAGCCCTCCTCCTCCTCCTATCCCAGCCCACGTTCGATTTAATTCGCATACCACACTCACCTTCGACCCATCTCACCATCGCCTTCAGTATTTGGCCACCATCGTCTTCAAACCCATCCTTTAGACCCAGCTCATCCTCGTCTACGGGCACAACCCACCTTCCCCCTACAGCCTAACCTGTCATCGCCTTCTTTTCCTGACGACACTCGTCTTGAGGAACATCCCATCATCGACATCTGACCCAAACCTACATGAAACTCGCATTTAGGCTCTACCCACCTTCGTCTTCAGGCCCATTCCACCTTCGCTTTCTGGCCCATCACTCCTTAGCCTTCATGTAAAGCTTACATTCACCTTAAGGTCCAGCACGTCCTCGTATGCAAACCCATTCCATTTCCTACTTCTGACCCCGACCATGGAGGCCTTTTTGCCCAGCCCACCCTCGTCTTCAGGCATATCCCAGCATTCCCGTCAGGTCCATCATACTAATGTCCTCAAACCTAGCTCAACCTCGCCTTCAGGCCCATCCCACCCTAGCCTTCAGGCCAAGTCCATCTTCACTTTCTTCCCGAGCACACCCTTATTTTCAGGCCGAGGTAACCACTTTCTCAGGCTCATTCCACTCTCACCGTCATGAAAAGCACACCCTCGCGATTAGATCGGCCCACCATCACTTTCAGGCAAATTCCACCCTCGCCTTCAGCTCCACCTCACGCTCGCTTTCTGAACCATCCTAGCCTCACCATCTCGGCCAGCTCACCGTCGCCTTTTTTGTATAGCTCCCCCTCGCCCTCAATCCCATCTCACCTTTGCCTTCAAGCGCATACATATATTAGATCATTCTCTCTCTCTCTCTCTCTCTCTCTCTCTCTCTCTCTCTCTCTCTCTCTCTCTCTCTCTCTCTCTCTCTCTCTCTCTCTCTCTCTCTCTTTTCCTCTCTCTCCCTCCCTCTCTCAATCTCTCCTTCATACCCTGCACACCCTCTTTTTCAATTCTATTCCACCCTCGAATTCAAGCCCATCCCACCCTTGCTTTCTGGCCCATCCCAGACTCGCCTAGAAGGTCATCTTACCTTGCCTTTAGGCTCTTTCCACTCGCATATTGAGAGTAGCCCCCTTTCGCTCTCTGTCCCAGGATATTCTCGCTTTTACTCATACACACTCATTCCCATTACTTCCAACCCACATTCACCTTCTAAGCCAGCCCAAACCTCTGCTACAGACCCAGCCCATCTTCTTCATGTCTATCCAACCTTCACATTCATCCCATCTCACCCATGACTTCTTTCCCATCCAACCCTGATATACTAGCCAATCTCTCCCTCCCTTCAGGCACATTCCACCAACGACTTCATTCCAAGCCTCCTCCTCCTCCTATCCAAGCCAACGCTCGTTTTCAGTCGCATACCACACTCACCTTCAACCCATCTCACCATCGCCTTCAGTATTTGGCCACCATCGTCTTCAAAACCATCCCACCATTGACTTCTTGCCCATTTGACCTTAACCTTCAGGTCAAGCTCACACTCTCCTTTAGGCCCATCTCATCCTCGTCTACAGGCACAACCAAGCTTCCCCCTCCAGCCGAACCGGTCCTCACCTTCTTTTCATGACTACACTCGTCTTCAGGGACATCCCACAATCGACATCTGGCCCAAACCTACATCAAACAAACACCAAACTACATCAAATCACACCAACTACTTCATTTTAGCCGTACTCCTCCTCCTATCCCAGCCCACGTTCGATTTAATTCGCATACCACACTCACCTTCGACCCATCTCACACCATCGCCTTCAGTATTTGGCCACCATCGTCTTCAAACCCATCCTTTAGACCCAGCTCATCCTCGTCTACAGGCACAACACACCTTCCCCCTACAGCCTAACCTGTCATCGCCTTCTTTTCCTGACGACACTCGTCTTGAGGAACATCCCATCATCGACATCTGGCCCAAACCTACATGAAACTCGCATTTAGGCTCTACCCACCTTCGTCTTCAGGCCCATTCCACCTTCGCTTTCTGGCCCATCACTCCTTAACCTTCATGTAAAGCTTACATTCACCTTAAGGTCCTGCACGTCCTCGTATGCAAACCCATTCCATTTCCTACTTCTGACCCTGACCATGGAGGCCTTTTGGCCCAGCCCACCCTCGTCTTCAGGCATATCCCAGCATTCCCGTCAGGTCCATCATACTAATGTCCTCAAACCTAGCTCAACCTCGCCTTCAGGCCCATCCCACCCTAGCCTTCAGGCCAAGTCCATCTTCACTTTCTTCCCGAGCACACCCTTATTTTCAGGCCGAGGTAACCACTTTCTCAGGCTCATTCCACTCTCACCGTCATGAAAAGCACACCCTCGCGGTTAGATCGGCCCACCATCACTTTCAGGCAAATTCCACCCTCGCCTTCAGCTCCACCTCACGCTCGCTTTCTGAACCATCCTAGCCTCACCATCTCGGCCAGCTCACCGTCGCCTTTTTTGTATAGCTCCCCCTCGCCCTCAATCCCATCTCACCTTTGCCTTCAAGCGCATACATATATTAGATCATTCTCTCTCTCTCTCTCTCTCTCTCTCTCTCTCTCTCTCTCTCTCTCTCTCTCTCTCTCTCTCTCTCTCTCTCTCTCTCTCTCTCTCTCTCTCTCTCTCTCTCTCTCTCTCTCTTTTCCTCTCTCTCCCTCCCTCTCTCAATCTCTCCTTCATACCCTGCACACCCTCTTTTTCAATTCTATTCCACCCTCGAATTCAAGCCCATCCCACCCTTGCTTTCTGGCCCATCCCAGACTCGCCTAGAAGGTCATCTTACCTTGCCTTTAGGCTCTTTCCACTCGCATATTGAGAGCAGCCCCCTTTCGCTCTCTGTCCCAGGCTATTCTCGCTTTTACTCATACACCACCATTCCCATTACTTCCAACCCACATTCACCTTCTAAGCCAGCCCAAACCTCTGCTACAGACCCAGCCCATCTTCTTCATGTCTATCCAACCTTCACATTCATCCCATCTCACCCATGACTTCTTTCCCATCCAACCCTGATATACTAGCTAATCTCTCTCTTCCTTCAGGCACATTCCACCAACGACTTCATTCCAACCCTCCTCCTCCTCCTATCCAAGCCAACGCTCGCTTTCAGTCGCATACCACACTCACCTTCAACCCATCTCACCATCGCCTTCAGTATTTGGCCACCATCGTCTTCAAACCCATCCCACCATTGACTTCTTGCCCATTTGACCTTAACCTTCAGGTCAAGCTCACACTCTCCTTTAGGCCCAGCTCATCCTCGTCTACAGGCACAACCCACCTTCACCTTACAGCCGAACCTGTCCTCTCCTTTTCCTGATTGCACTCGTCTTCAGTGACATCTCGTCATTGACATCTGGCCCAAACCTATATCAAGCTCGCCTTCAGCCTCTACACATCCTCGTCTTCAGGCCCATGCCACCTTCGCCATCTGGCCCATCCCTCCTTAGCCTTCATGTCAAGCTTACATTCGCCTTCAGGTCCAGCTCATCCTCGTCTAAAGACCCATTTCGTTTTCGACTTCTGACCCAAAGCATGGAGGCGTTTTGTCTAAGCCCACCCTCGTCTTCAGGCATATCCCAGCATTCAAGTCAGGTCCATTCTACTAATGCCCTCAAACCTAGCTCAACCTCACTTTCAGGCCCATTCCACCCTAGCCTTCAAGTCAAGTCCATCTTCACTTTCTTCCCGAGCCCACACTCATTTTCAGGCCGAGGTAACCACTTTCTCAGGCCCATTCCACTCTCGCTTTCATGAAAAGCGCACCCTCGCGTTTAGATCGGCCCACCATCACTTTCAGGCAAATTCCACCCACGATTTCAGCTCCACCTCACCCTCTCTTTCTGTACCATCCTAGCCTCACTTTCACGGCCAGCTCAACGTCGCCTTTTTTTGTCTAGCTCTCCATCGCTTTCAAGCCCATCTCTACTTTGCCTTCTAGACCATACAAATATTAGATTATTCTCTCCTCTCTCTCTCTCTCTCTCTCTCTCTCTCTCTCTCTCTCTCTCTCTCTCTCTCTCTCTCTCTCTCTCTCTCTCTCTCTCTCTCTCTCTCTCTCTCCCTTCTGGCCGATTCCACCCACTCCTTCACACGCAGCCGGCCTACATCTTTAGACCCATCCCACCTTCGCCCTCAAGACCTTCCACCTTCCAGCTCAGCCCAGCATCGTCTTTTGGCCGATCTCAGCTTTGCTTTTAGGGCTATCTAACACTTGCCTTAAATACCAGCACACCGTAGCTTTCTAACTTCACCTTCTGGCCCCGCCTACCTTCGCCTTCAGGCACGTCACACCCTCGCATTCAAACGCATTAAACAGTAACCTTCTCGCATTTCCATACTTACCTAGAAGAACATCTCACCCCCGCCTTCAGGCCTCTCCTACACACAACTTCAGGCCCGCCCCCCTTTCGCCTTCTAGTCCAGCCCACTCTCATTTTCAGTCCTAGCCCAACCTATTCTTCATTCCCTACTCATCTTCACCTTGTCGGGCCTAACCTCTCCTTCATACCCTGCCTACCCTCTTTTTCAATTCTATCCCACCCTCGAATTCAAGCCCATCCCAACCTTGCTTTCTGGCAAATCCCACCCTCGCCTAGAAGCTCATCTTACCTTGCCTTCACGCTCACTGCACTTGCATATTGAGAGCCGCCCCCCTTCGCTCTCTGTCCCACGCTATTCTCCCTTTTACTCCTAGATCACCATTCCCATCACTTCCAACCCACATTCACTTTCTAACCCAGCCCACTCCTCTGCTTCAGACTCAACCCATCTTCTTCAAGTCAATCCAACCCTCATAATCATCCCATGTTACCCATGCATTCTTTCCTATCAATCCCTGAAATACTAGCCTATCTAACCCTCGCCTTCAGGCCCATCCCACCAACTATTTCATTCCAACCCTCCTCCTCCTCCTATCCCAGCCCACGTTCGATTTTAGTCGCATACCACACTCACGTTCAACACATCTCACCATCGCCTTCAGTATTTGGCCACCACCCTCTTGAAACCCATCCCACCATTGCCTTCTTGCCCATTTGACCTGAACATTCAAGTCAAGCTCACACTCTCCGTTAGGCCCAGCTCATCCTCGTCTACAGGCACAACCCACCTTCCCCCTCCAGCCGAACCGGTCCTCACCTTCTTTTCATGACTACACTCGTCTTCAGGGACATACCACCATCGACATCTTGCCCAAACCTACATCAAACCAACACCAAACTACATCAGATCACACCAACTACTTCATTCCAGCCCTCCTCCTCCTCCTATACCAGCCTACGTTCGATTTCATTCGCATACCACACTCACCTTCAACCCATCTCACCATCGCCTTCAGTATTTGGCCACCATCGTCTTCAAACCCATCCCACCATTGCCTTCTTGCCCATTTGACCTTAACCTTCAGGTCAAGCTCACACTCTCCTTCAGTCCCAGCTCATCCTTGTCTACAGGCACAGCCCACCTTCCCCCTACAGCCTAACCTGTCCTTGCGTTCTTTTCCTGACTACACTCGTCTTGAGGGACTTCCCATCATCGTCATCTGACCCAAACTTACAACAAACTCGCATTTAGGCTCTACCCACCTTCGTCTTCAGGCCCATTCCACCCTCGCTTTCTGGCCCATCCCTCCTTAGCCTTCATGTAAAGCTTACATTCATCTTAAGGTCCAGCACATCCTCGTATACAAACCCATTCCATTTCGTACTTCTGACCCAGACCATGGAGGCCTTTTTGCCCAGCCCACCCTCGTCTTCAGGTATATCCCAGCATTCCCGTCAGGTCCATCTTACTAATGTCCTCAAACCTAGCTCAATCTCGCCTTCAGGCCCATTCCACCCTAGCCTTCAGGCCAAGTCCATCTTCACTTTCTTCCCGAGCATACCCTTATTTTCAGGCCGAGGTAACCACTTTCTCAGGACCATTCCACTCTCGCGGTCATGAAAAAAAAAAAAACCTCACGGTTAGATCGGCCCACCATCACTTTCATGCAAATTCCACTGTCGCCTTCAGCTCCACCTCACCCTCGCTTTGTGAACCATCCTAACTTTACATTCACGGCCAGTTCACCGTCGCCTTTTTTTGTCTAGCTCTCCCTCGCCTTCAACCCCTTTTTTCTCCTTTGCCTTCTAGCCCATACAAAAATTAGATCTCTCTCTCTCTCTCTCTCTCTCTCTCTCTCTCTCTCTCTCTCTCTCTCTCTCTCTCTCTCTCTCTCTCTCTCTCTCTCTCTCTCTCTCTCTCTCTCTCTCTCCCTCACTCTGTCTCTCTCCTTCTGCCCCATTCCACCCATGCCTTCAGGAGCAGCCGACCTAAATTTTTACATCCATCCCACCTTCGCCCTCAAGACCTTCCACCTTCCAGCTCAGCCCAACATCGTCTTTTGGCCGATCCCACCTTTGCTTTTAGGACTAGCTAACCCTTGCCTAAAATACCAGCACACCTTCGCCTTCTAACACCACCTAACTTCACCCTCTGGCCCCACTTACCTTCGTCTTCAGGCACATCACACCCTCGAATTCCAACGCATTAAACCGTAACCTTCTCGCCTTTCAACACTTACCTACAAGACCATCTCACCCTCGCCTTCAGGCTTCTCCCACCCACACCTTTTGGCCCGCTGCCCTTTCGCCTTCTAGCCCTGCCCACTCTCATTTTCAGTCCTAGCCCAACCTAGTCTTCATTCCGTTCTCATCTTTACCTTCTTGTCGGGCCCAACCTTTCCTTCATACCCTGCCCACCCTCTTTTTCAAACCTATCCCACCCTCGAATATGAGCCCATCCCACCCTTGCTTTCTGGCAAATCCCACCCTCACCTAGAACCTCATCTTACCTCGCCTTCAGGCTCATTTCACTTCCATATTGAGAGCCGCCCCCCTTCGCTCTCTGTCCCAGGCTATTCTTGCTTTTTCTCCTAGACCACCATTCCCATCACTTCCAACACACATTAACCTTCTAACCCAGCCAAACCTCTGCTTAGGACCAAACCCCTCTTCTTAAAGTCAATCCAACCCTCATATTCATCCTACCACATAAATGCCTTCTTTCCCATCCAACCCTGAAATTCTGGCTTACCTCACCCCCGCATTCAGGCCCATCCCACCAACAGACTTCATTCCAACCCTCCTCCTCCTCCTATCCCAGCCAACGTTCGCTTTCTGTCGCATACCACTCTCACCTTCAACCCATCTCACCATCGCCTTCAGTACTTGGCCACCATCGTCTTCAACCCCTTTTCTCCATTGCCTTCTTGCCCATTTGACCTTAACCTTCAGATCAAGCTCACACTCTCCTTTAGTCCCAGTTCATCCTCGTCTACAGGCACAACCCAGGTTCTCCTCCCAGCCGAACCTGTCCTCGCCTTCTTTTCCAGACTACACTCATCTTCAGGGACATCCCTCTATCGACTTCTGGCCCAAACCTACTTCAAGCTTGCATTCAGGCTCTACCCACCCTCGTCTTCAGGTCCATCCCACCTTCGCCTTCTGACACATCCCTCCTTTGCATTCATGTCAGGATTACATTTGAACTCAGGCCCAGCTCATACTCGTCTACAGACACATTCCATTTTCGACTTCTGACCCAGACCATAGAGGCCCTTTGGCCCAGCCCACCCTCGTCTTCAGGCATATCCCAGCATTCCCGTCAAGTCCATCCTACTAATGCCCTCAAACCTAGCTCAACCTCGCCTTCAGGACCATCCCACCCTAGAATTCAGGCCAAGCCCATCTTCACTTTCTTCCCGAGCCCACCCTCATTTTCAGGCCAAGGTAACCACTTTCTCAGGCCCATTCCACTCTCGCCGTCATGTAAAGCACAACCTCCCGGTTAGATCGGCCCAAAATCAATTTCAGGCAAATTCCACCCTCGCCTTCAGCTCCACCTCACCCTGGCTTTCTAAACCATTCTATCCTCACCATCTCGGCCAGCTCACCGTCGGCTTTTTTGTTTAGCTACCCCTCGCCCTCAATCCCATCTCACCTTTGCCTTCAAGCGCATACATAAATTAGATCATTCTCTCTCTCTCTCTCTCTCTCTCTCTCTCTCTCTCTCTCTCTCTCTCTCTCTCTCTCTCTCTCTCTCTCTCTCTCTCTCTCTCTCTCTCTCTCTCTCTCTCTCCCCTCCCCCCTCTCTCTTCACCCTCCTCTCTCTCTCTCTCTCTCTCTCTCTCTCTCTCTCTCTCTCTCTCTCTCTCTCTCTCTCTCTCTCTCTCTCTCTCTCTCTCTCTCTCTCTCTCTCTCTCTCTCTCTCTCCCACTTCTTGCCCATTCCATCCACGCCTTCACGCGCAGTTCACCTACATCTTTAGACCCATCCCACCTTCCCCCTCAAGACCTTCCACCTTCCAGCTCAGCCCAACATCGTCTTTTGGCCGATCCCACCTTTGCTTTTAGGACTAGCTAACACTTACCTTAAACACCTGAACACCTTCGCCTTCCAGCCCCACATAACTTCACCTTCTGGCCTCGCCTACCTTCGCCTTCAGGCACATCACACCCTCGCACTCAAACGCATTAACCCGTAACCTTCTCGCCTTTCCACCCTTACCTACAAGACCATCTCACCCTCGCCTTCAGGACTCTCCAACACACACCTACAGGCTCGACCCCCTTTCGCCTTGTAGCCCAGCCCACTCTCATTTTCAGTGCTAGCCCAACCTAGTCCTCATTCCCTTCTCATCTTCACCTTGTCGGGCCCAACCTCTCCTTCATACCCTGCCCAACCTCTTTTTCAATTCTATACCACCTTCGAATTCAAGCCCATCCCAACCTTGCTTTCTGGCAAATCCCACCCTCGTCTAGAAGCTCATCTTACCTCACCTTCAGGCTCATTCCACTCGCATATTGAGAGTCGCCATCCTTCACTCTCTGTCCCAGTCTATTCTCGCTTTTACTCCTAGACCACTATTCCCATCACTTCCAACCCACATTCACCTTCTAACCCAGCCCAACTCTCTGCTTCAGACCCACCCCATCTTCTTCAAGTCAATCCAACCCTCATATTCATCCCATCTCACCCATGCCTTCTTTCCCATCCAACCCTGAAATACTAGCCCGTCTCACCCTCGCCTTCAGGCCCATCCAACCCACGACTTCATTCCAACCCTCCTCCTCCTCCTATCCCAGCCCACGTTCACTTTCAGTCGCATACCACTCTCACTTTCAACCCATCTCACCATCGCCTTCAGTATTTGGCCACCATCGTCTTCAAACCCATCCCACCATTGCCTTCTTGCCCATTTGACCTTAACTGCAGGTCAAGCTCACACTCTCCTTTAGGCCCAGCTCATCCTCGTCCACAGGCACAACCCACCTTCCCCTTCCAGCCGAACCTATCCTCGAATTCTTTTCCTGACTACATTCGTCGTCAGGGACATCCCACCATCGACATTAGGCCGAAACCTACATCAAGTTCGCATTAAGGCCCTAACCACCCTCGTCTTCAGGCCCATCCCACATTCGCCTTCTGGCCCATCCCCCCTTAGCCTTCATGTCAAGCTTACATTCGCCCTCAGGCCCAGCCCATCCTCGTCTACAGACCCATTTCATTTTCGACTTTTGACCAAGACCATGGAGGCCTTTTGGCGCAGCCCATGCTCGTCTTCAGGCATATCCCAGCATTCCCGTCAGGTCCATCCTGCTAATGCCCTCAAACCTAGCTCAACCTCGCCTTCAGACCCATCAAACACTAGCCTTCAGGCAAAGTCCATCTTCACTTTCTTCCCGAGCCCACCCTCATTTTCAGGCCGAGGTAACAACTTTCTCAGGCCCATTCCTCTCTCCCCGTCATGAAAAGCACACCCTCGCGGTTAGATCGGCCCACCATCAGTTTCACGCAAATTCCACCCTCGCCTTAAGCTCCACCTCACCCTCGCTCTCTGAACCATCGTAGCCTCACCTTCAAGGGCAGCTCACCGTCGCCTTTTCTGTCAAGCTCTCCCTCGCCTTCAAGCCCATATCACATTTGCCTTCTAGCCCATACAAAAATTAGATCATTCCTCTCTCTCTCTCTCTCTCTCTCTCTCTCTCTCTCTCTCTCTCTCTCTCTCTCTCTCTCTCTCTCTCTCTCTCTCTCTCTCTCTCTCTCTCTCTCTCTCTCTCTCTCTCTCTCTCCACCCCCCCCCCCTTCTGGCCCATTCCACCCATGCCTTAAGGCGCAGCCGACCTACATCTTTAGATCCCTCCCACCTTCGCCCTCAAGACCTTCCACCTTCCAGCTCACACCAACATCGTCTTTTGGCCGATCCCACCTTTGCTTTTAGGACTAGCTAACCCTTGACTAAAATACCAGCACACTCTCGCCTTGTAGCCTCACTTAACTTCACCTTCTGGCCCCGCCTACCTTCGCCTTCAGGCATATCACACCCTCGCATTCTAACGCATTATACCCTAACCTTCTCGCCTTTCCAAACTTACCTAAAAAACCATCTCACCCTCGCCTTCAGGCCTCTTTCACCCACACCTTCAGGCCCGCCCCCCATTCGCCTTCTAGCCCAGCCCACTCTCATTTCAGTCCTAACCCAAACTAGTTTTCATTCCGTTCTCATCTTTAACTTCTAGTCGCGCCCAACCTCTCCTCCATACCCTACCCAACCTCTTTTTCAAACATATTCCACCCTTGAATTCAAGCCCATCCCACCCTTGCTTTCTGGCAAATCCCACCCTCGCCTAGAAGCTCATCTTACCTCGCCTTCAAGCTCATCCCACTCCCATATTGAGAGCCGCCCCCCTTCGCTCTCTGACCCAGGCTATTCTCGCTTTTACTCCTAGACCACTATTCCCATCACTTCCAACCCACATTAACCTTCTAACCCAGCCCAACTCTCTGCTTCAGACCCACCCCATCTTCTTCAAGTCAATCCAACCCTCATATTCATCCCATCTCACCCATGCCTTCTTTCCCATCCAACCCTGAAATACTAGCCCGTCTCACCCTCGCCTTCAGGCCCATCCAACCCACGACTTCATTCCAACCCTCCTCCTCCTCTTATCCCAGCCCACGTTCGCTTTCAGTCGCATACCACTCTCACTTTCAACCCATCTCACCATCGCCTTCAGTATTTGGCCACCATCGTCTTCAAACACATCCCACCATTGCCTTCTTACCCTTTTGACCTTAACCTTCAGGTCAAGCTCAAACTCTCCTTTAGGTTCAGCTCATCCTCGTCTACAGGCACAACCCAGCTTCTCCTTCCAGCCGAAACTATCCTCGAATTCTTTTCCTGACTACATTAGTCGTCAGGGACATCCCACCATCGACATTAGGCCGAAACCTACATCAAGTTCGCATTAAGGCCCTAACCACCCTCGTCTTCAGGCCCATCCCACACTCGCCTTCTGGCCCATCCCTCCTTAGCCTTCATGTCAAGCTTACATTCGCCCTCAGGCCCAGCTCATCCTCGTCTACAGACCCATTTCATTTTCGACTTTTGACCAAGACCATGGAGGCCTTTTGGCGCAGCCCATGCTCGTCTTCAGGCATATCTCAGCATTCCCGTCAGGTTCATCCTGCTAATGCCCTCAAACCTAGCTCAACCTCGCCTTCAGGCCCATCAAACCCTAGCCTTCAGGCCAAGTCCATCTTCACTTTCTTCCCGAGCCTACCCTTATTTTCAGGCCGAGGTAACAACTTTCTCAGGCCCATTCCTCTCTCCCCGTCATGAAAAGCACACCCTCGCGGTTAGATCGGCCCACCATCAGTTTCACGCAAATTCCAAACTCACCTTCAGCTCCACCTTACCCTCGCTCTCTGAGCCATCGTTGCCTCACCTTCAAAGGTAGCTCACCGTCGCCTTTTTTGTCAAGCTCTCCCTCGCCTTCAAGCCCATATCACATTTGCCTTCTAGCCCATACAAAAATTAGATCATTCGCTCTCTCTCTCTCTCTCTCTCTCTCTCTCTCTCTCTCTCTCTCTCTCTCTCTCTCTCTCTCTCTCTCTCTCTCTCTCTCTCTCTCTCTCCCTTATGGCCCATTCCACCCATGCTTTCAGGCGAAGCCGACCTACATCTTTAGATCCATCCCACCTTCGCCCTCAAGACCTTCCACCTTCCAGCTCACACCAACATCGTCTTTTGGCCGATCCCACCTTTACTTTTAGGACTAGCTAACCCTTGACTAAAATACCAGCACATTTTCGCCTTCTAGCCTCACCTAACTTCACCTTCTGGCCCCGCCTACCTTCGCCTTCAGGCATATCACACTCTCGCATTCAAACGCATTATATATACCCTAACCTTCTCGCCTTTCCAAACTTACCTAAAAAACCATCTCACACTCGCCTTCAGGCCTCTTTCACCCACACCTTCAGGCCCGCGCCCCTTTCGCCTTCTAGCCCAGCCAACTCTCATTTTCAGTCCTAGCCCAAACTAGTCTTCATTCCTTTCTCATCTTTAAGTTCTAGTCGGGCCCAACCTCTCCTTCATACACTACCCACCCTCTTTTTCAAACCTCTCCCACCCTCGAATTCAAGCCCATCCCACCCATGCTTTCTGGCAAATCCCACCCTCGCCTAGAAGCTCATCTTACCTCGCCTTCAAGCTCATCCCACTCCCATATTGAGAGCCGCCCCCCTTCGCTCTCTGACCCAGGCTATTCTCGCTTTTATTCTTAGACCACCATTCCCATCACTTCCAACCCACATTCACCTTCTAACCCAGCCCAAACCTCTGCTTCAGACCCAACCCATCTTCTTCAAGTCAATCCAACCCTCATATTCATCCTATCTCACCCATGCCTTCTTTCCCATCCAACCCTGAAATACTAGCCGATCTCACCCTCGTGTTCACGCCCATCCCACAAACGACTTCATTCCAACCCTCCTCCTCCTCCAATCCCAGCCCACGTTCGCTTTCTATCGCATACCACTCTCACCTTCAACCCATCTCACCATCGCCTACAGTATTTGGCCACCATCGTCTTCAAACCCATCCCACCATTGCCTTCTTGCCCATTTGACCTTAACCTTCAGGTCAAGCTCACACTCGCCTTTAGTCCCAGTTCATCCTCGTCTAGAGGCACAACCCAGCTTCCCCTTCTAGCCGAAACTGTCCTCGCCTTATTTTCCGGACTACACTCGTCTTCAGGGACATCCCACTATCGACTTCTGGCCCAAACCTACATCAACCTCGCATTCAGGCTCTAACCACCCTCGTCTTCAGGCCCATCCTACCTACGCCTTCTGACACATCCCTCCTTTACATTCATGTCAAGCTTACATTCGTCCTCAGGCCCAGCTCATCCTCGTCTACAGATCCATTCCATTTTCGACTTCTGATCCCACCCTCGTCTTCAGGCATATCCCAGCATTCCAGTCAGGTCCATCCTACTAATGCCCTCAAACCTAGCTTAACCTCGCCTTCAGGCCCATCTCACCCGAGACTTCAGGCCAAGTCCATCTTCACTTACTCAGGCCCATTCCACTCTCTCCGTCATGAAAAGCACATCCTCGCGGTTAGATCGGCCCACCTTCAATTTCAGGCATATTCCACCCTCGCCTTCAGCTCCACCTCAACCTCGCTTTCTGAACAATCCTAGCCTCCCCATCACGGCCAGCTCACCGTCGCCTTTTTTGTCTAGCTCTCCCTCCCCTTCAAGTACATCTCATCTCATACATAAATTATCTCTCTCTCTCTCTCTCTCTCTCTCTCTCTCTCTCTCTCTCTCTCTCTCTCTCTCTCTCTCTCTCTCTCTCTCTCTCTCTCTCTCTCTAGCCAAATCCACCCACGCCTTCAGGCGCAGCCGACCTACTTCTTTAGACCCATCCCACCTTCGCCCTCATGACCTTCCAGCTCAGCCCAACATCGTCTTTTGGCCGATACCACCTCTGCTTTTAGGACTAGATAACCCTTGCATTAAATACCTGCACACCTTCGCCTTCTAGCCCCACGAAAGTTTACCTTCTGACCCCGCCTACCTTCGCCTTCAGGCACATCACACATTCAAGCACATCTCGCATTCAAGCGCATTAAACCCTTACCTTCACGCCTTTCCACACTTACTTACAAGACCATCTCACCCTCGCGTTCAGGCCTATCCCACCAACACCTTCAGGCCCGCCCTTTCGCCTAGCCCAGCCCACTCTCATTATCAGTCCTAGCCCAACCTAGTCTTCAGTCCCTTCTCATCTTCACCTTCTTGTCAGGCACAGCCTCTACTTCATACCCTGCACACCCTCTTTTTCAATTCTATCCCCCACTCGAATTCAAGCCCATCCCACCCTTGCTTTCTGGCCCATCCCACCCACGCCTAGAAGCTCATCGTACTTCCCCTTCAGTCTCATTCCACTCGCATAATGAGAGCCGCCACCATTCGCTCTCTGTCCCAGGCTATTCTCGCTTTTACTCCTAGACCACCATTCACCTTCTAACCCAGCCCAACACTATGAATCAGACCCAGCCCATCTTCTTGAAGTCAATCAAACCCTCACATTCAACCCATCTCACCCATTCCTTCATTCCCATCCAACCCTTAAATACTAGCCTATCTCACCGTCGCCTTCAGGCCCATTACTTCAACGACTTCATTCCAACCCTCCTCCTCCCCCTATCCCAGCCCACGTTAGCTTTCAGTCGCATACCACACTCGCCTTCAACCCATCTCACCATCGCCTTCAGTATTTGGCAACTATCGTCTTCAAACCCATCCAACTGTTGCCTTCTTGCCCATTTGACCTTAATCTTGAGTTCAAGCTCACACCCTCCTTTAGGCCAGCTCATCCTCGTCTATATGAACAACCCACCTTCCCCTTCCAGCCGAACCTGTCCTCGCCTTCTTTTCCTGATTACACTCGTCTTCAGGGATATCCCACCATCGACATCTGGCCCAAACCTACATCAAGCTCGCATTCAGGCTCTAACCACCCTCGTCTTCGGGCCCATCCCACCTTCGGCTTCTGGCAAATCCCTACTTAGGATTCATATCAAGCTTGAATTCGCCCTCAGGCCCAGCTAGTCCTCGCCTACAGACCCATTCCATTATCGACTTCTGACACAGACCATGGAGGCGTTTTGGCCCAGCCCACCCTCGTCCTCAGGCATATCCCAGCATTCCCGTCAGGTCCATCCTACTAATGGCCTCAAACCTAGCTCAACCTCGCCTTCAGGCACATCCAACCCTAGCCTTCAGGCCAAGTCCATCTTCACTTTCTTCCGAAGCCCAACCTCATTTTCAGGCCGAGGTAACCACTTTCTCAGGCCCATTCCACTCTCGCCGTCATGAAAAGCACACCCTCGCGGTTAGATCGGCCCACCATCACTTTCAGGCAAATTCCACCCTCGCTTTAAGCTCCACCTCACCTTCGTTTTCTGACCCATACTAGCCTCACCTTCACGGCCAGCTCACCGTCGCCTTTTTGTCTAGCTCTCCCTCGCCTTCAAGCCCATCTCACCTTTGCCTTCTAGCCCATACAAAAATTAGATCATTTCTCTCTCTCTCTCTCTCTCTCTCTCTCTCTCTCTCTCTCTCTCTCTCTCTCTCTCTCTCTCTCTCTCTCTCTCTCTCTCTCTCTCTCTCTCTCTCTCTATCTACCTCCTTCTGTCCTATTCCACCCACGCCTTCAGGCGCAGCCGACCTACATCTTTAGACCCACCCCACCTTCGCCCTTAACACCTTCCACCTTCTAGCTCAGCCCAACATCGTCTTTTGGCCGATCCCACCTCTGCTTTTAGGACTAGTTAACCGTTGCCTAAAATACCAGCACACCTTCGCCTTCTAGCCCCACCTACCTTCACCTTCTGGCCCCTCCTACCTTCGCCTTCAGGGACATCACACTCTCGAATTCACACACTCGACCACCATTCCCATCAGTTCTAACCCACCTTCTCCTTCTAAACCAGCCCAAACTTCTGCTTCAGACCCAGCCCATCTTCTTCATGTCAATCCACCCCTCACATTCATCCCATCTCACCCATGCCTTCTTTCCAATCCAACCCTGAAATACTAGCCCGTCTCACCCTCGCCTTCAGGCCCATCCCACCAACGACCTCATTCCAACCCTCCTCCGCCTTCTATCCCAGCCAACTCTCGCTTTCAGTCGCATACCACACACACCTTCAGCCCATCTCACCATCGCCTTCAGTATTTGGCCACCATCGTCTTCAAACCCATCCCACCATTGCCTTCTTGCCCATTTGACCTTAACATTCAGGTCAAGCTAACACTCTCCTTTAGGCCCAGCTCATCCTCGTCTACAGGCACAACCCACCTTCCCCTTCTAACCGAACCTGTTCTCGCCTTCTTTTCCTGATTATACTCGTCTTCAGTGACATCTCACCATCGAAATCTGGCCCAAACCTACATCAAGCTCGCATTAAGGCTCTACCCACCCTCGTCTTCAGTCCCATCCCACCTTCACCTTCTGGCCCATCCCTCCTTAACCTTCATGTTAAGCTTACATTCGCCCTCAGGGTCAGTTCACCCTCGTATACAGACGCATTCCTTTTTCGACTTATGACCCAGACCATGGAGGCCTTTTGGCCCAGCCCACCCTCGTCTTCAGGCATATCCCAGTATTCCCGTCAGGTCTATTCTACTAATGCCCTGAAACCCAGCTCAACCTCACTTTCAGGCCCATCCCACCCTAGCCTTCAGGCCAAGTCTACCTTCACTTTCTTCGAGAGCCCACACTCATTTTCAGGCCGATGTAACCACTTTCTCAGGCCCATTCCACTCTCGCCTTCATGAAAAGCACACCCTTGCGATTAGATCGGCCCACCATCACTTTCAGACAAATTCCACCCACGATTTTAGCTCCACCTCACCCTTGCTTTCTTAACTATCCTAGCTTCATCTTCACGGCCAGCTCAACCTTCTCCTTTTTTGTATAGCTCTCCCTCGCTTTCAAGCCCATCTCACCTTTCCCTTCTAGCCCATCCAAAAATTAGATCATTCTCTCTCTCTCTCTCTCTCTCTCTCTCTCTCTCTCTCTCTCTCTCTCTCTCTCTCTCTCTCTCTCTCTCTCTCTCTCTCTCTCTCTCTCTCTCCCCCCCCCCCATTTTGGCCCATTCCACTCACGCTTTCAGGCGCAACCGACCTCAAGACCTTCCACCTTCCAGCTCATCCCAACATAGTCTTTTGGCCGATCCCACCTTTGCTTTTAAGACTAGCTAGCCCTTGCCTTAAATACCAGCACACCTTCGCCTTCTAGCCCCACCTAACTTCACCTACTGGCCCCGCCTACCTTCGCCTTCAGGCACATCACACTCTCGAATTCAAACGCATTAAAACGTAACCTTCTCGTCTTTCCACACTTACCTACAAGACCATCTCACCCTCGTCTTCAGGCCTCTCCCACCCACACCTTCATGCCCGTCCCCCTTTCGCCTTCTAGCCCAGCCCACTCTCATTTTCAGTCCTAGCCCAAACTAGTCTTCATTTCCTTCTGATCTTCACTTTCTTGTCAGGCCCAACCTCGCCTTCATACCCTGCACACCCTCTTTTTCAATTCTATCACACCCTAGAATTCAAGCCAATCCCACCCTTGCTTTCTGGCCCATCCCACATTCGCCTAGAAGATCATACTACCTTGCCTTCAGGCTCATTCCACTCGCATATTGAGAGCCGCCCCCTTTCGCTCTCTGTCCCATGCTGTTCTCGCTTTTAATTTTAAACCACCATTCCCATCACTTCCAACCCACATTCACCTTATAACCCAGCTCAACCCTCTGCTTGAGACCCGGCTCATCTTCAAGTCAATCCAACCCTCATATTCATCCCATCTCACCCATGCCTTCTTTCCCATCCAACCCTAAAACACAAGCCAATCTCACCCTCGCCTTCAGGCCCATCCCACCAACGACTTCATTCCAACCCTCCTCCTCCTCCTATCCCAGCCCACGTTCGCTTTCAGTCGCATACCACAGTCACCTTCAACCCATCTCACCATCGCCTACAGTATTTGGCCACCATCGACCTCAAATCCACCCCACCATATCCTTCTTGCAGATTTCATCTTAACCTTCAGGTCAAGCTCACACTCTCCTTTACGCCCACCTCATCCTCGTCTACAGGCACAACCCACCTTCCCCTTCCAGCCGAACCTGTCCTCGCCTTCTTTTCTTGACAACACTCGTCTTCAGGGACATCCCACCATCGACATCTGGCCCAAACCTACATCAAGCTCGCATTTAGGCTCTACAGCCCTCGTCTTCATGCCCATCCCACCTTCGCCTTCTGGCCTCCTGGTCACTTTCAGACCGAGGTAACCACTTTCTCAGGCCCATTCCACTCTCGCCGTCATGAAAAGCACACCCTCGCGGTTAGATCGGCCCACCATCACTTTCAGGCAAATTCCACCTTCGCTTTCAGCTCCACCTCACCTTCGCTTTCTGAACCATCCTAGCCTCACCTTCACGGCCAGCTCACCGTCGCGTTTTTGTCTAGCTCTCCCTCGCTTTCAAGCCCATCTCACCTTTGCCTTGTAGCCCATCCAAAAATTAGATCATTATCTCTCTCTCTCTCTCTCTCTCTCTCTCTCTCTCTCTCTCTCTCTCTCTCTCTCTCTCTCTCTCTCTCTCTCTCTCTCTCTCTCTCTCTCTCTCTCTCTCTCTCTCTATCTATCTATCTATCTATCTATCTATCTACCCCCTTCTGGCCCATTCCACCCACGCCTTCAGGCGCAGCCGACCTACATCTTTAGACTCACCCCACCTTCGCCCTCAAGACCTTCCACCTTCCAGCTCAGCCCAACATCGTCTTTTGGCCGATCCCACCTTTACTTTTAGGACTAGCTAACCCTTGCCTTAAATACCAGGACACCTTCGGCTTCTAGCCCCACCTAACTTCACCTTCTCGCCCCGCCTACCTTCGCTTTCAGGCACATCACACCCTCCCGTTCAAACGCATTAAACCCTTACCTTCTCGCCTTTCAACACTTACCTACAAGACCATCTCACCCTCGCTTTTAGGACTCTCCCACCAACACCCTCAGGCCCACCCCCCTTTCGCCTTCTAGCCCAGCCCACTCTCATTTTCAGTCCTAGCCCAACATAGTCTTCATTCCCTTCTCATCTTCACCTTCTTGTCGGGCCCAACCTGTTCTTCGTACCATGCACACCCTCTTTTTCAATTCTATCCCACCCTCGAATTCAAGCCCATCCCACCATTGCTTTCTGGCCCATCCCAGACTCGCTTAGAAGCTCATCTTACCTCGCCTTCAGTCTCATTCAACTCGCATATTGAGAGCCGCCCACTTTCGCTCTCTGTCCCAGGATATTCTCGCTTTTACTCCTGGACCACCATTCCCATCACTTCCAACCCACATTCACCTTCTAACCCAGCCCAAACCTCTGATACAGACCCAGCCCATCTTCTTCAAGACAATCCACCCCTCACATTCATCCCATCTCACCCAAGCCTTCTTTCCCATCCAACCCTGAAATACTAGTCAATCTCACCCTCGCCTTCAGGCCCATCCCACCAACGACTTCATTCCAACCCTCCTCCTCCTCCTATCCCAGCCAACGCTCGCTTTCAGTCGCATACCACACACACCTTCAACCCATCTCACCATCGCATTCAGTATTTCGACACCATCGTCTTCAGACCCATCCCACCATTGCCTTCTTGCCCATTTGACCTTAACATTCAGGTCAAGCTAACACTCTCCTTTAGGCCCAGCTCATCCTCGTCTACAGGTACAACCCACCTTCCCTTCCAACCGAACCTGTCCTCGCCTTCTTTTCCTGACTACACTCGTCTTCAGGGACATCCCACCATCGACATCTGGCCCAAACCTACATCAAGCTCACATTCAGGCTCTACCCACTCTCGTCTTCAAGCCCATCCCACCGTCGCCTTCTGCACCATCCCACCTTATCCTTCATGTCAAGCTTTTCATTCGCCCTAAGGCCCAGCTAATCCTCGTCTACAGACGCATTCCATTTTCGACTTCTGACCCAGACCATGGAGGCCTTGTTGCCCAGCCCTCCCTAGTCCTCAGGCATATCCCCGCATTCCCGTCAGGTCCATTCTACTAATGCCCTGAAACCTAGCTCAACCTCACTTTCAGGTCCACCTCACCCTAGACTTCAGGCCAAGTCTATCTTCACTTTCTTCCAGAGCCCACACACATTTTCAGGCCGAGGTAACCACTTCCTCAGGCCCATTCCACTCTCGTCGTCATGAAAAAAACACCCTTGCGATTAGATCGGCCCAGCATTACTTTCAGGCAAATTCCACCCTCGCCTTCAGCTCCACCTCACCCTTGTTTTCTGAACCATCCTAGCCTCACATTCACGGCCATCTCACCGTCGCCTTATTTGTCTAACTCTCCCTCGCCTTCAAGCCCATCTCACCTTTGCCTTTTAGCCCATACAAAAATTAGATCATTATCTCTCTCTCTCTCTCTCTCTCTCTCTCTCTCTCTCTCTCTCTCTCTCTCTCTCTCTCTCTCTCTCTCTCTCTCTCTCTCTCCTTCCTTCCTTCCTTCCTTCTGGCCCAATCCACCCACGCCTTCAATCGCAGCCGAACTACATCTTTAGACCAATCCCTCCTTCGCCCTCAAGACCTTCTACCTTCCAGCTCAGCCCAACATCGTCTTATGCCGATCCCACCTCTGCTTTTAGGACTAGATAAACCTTGCCTTAAATACCAGCACACCTTCCCCTTCTAGCCCCACCTAACTTCACATTCTGACTCCGCCTACCTTGACCTTCAGGCACATCACACCCTCGCATTCAAACGCATTAAATCCCTACCTTCACGCCTTTCCACACTTACCTACAAGACCATCTCAACCTCGCCTTCAGGACTCCCCCACCAACCCCTTCAGGCCTCTCCCACTAACACCTTCAGGTACGCCTCCCTTTCGCCTTCTAGCCCAGCCCACTCTCATTTTCAGTCCTAGCCCAACCTAGTCTTCAGTCCCTTCTCATCTTCACCTTGTCGGGCACAAACTCTCCTTCATAACCTGAACACTTTCTTTTTAAACACTATCCCACCCTCGAATTCAAGCCCATAACACCTTTGCTCTCTGGCCCATCCAACCCTCGCCTAGAAACTCATCTTTCCTCGCCTTCAGGCTCATTCCACTCGCATATTGAGACCCATCCCCCTTCGCTCTCTGTCCCAGGCTGTTCTCCCTTTTACTGCTGGACCACCATTCCCATCACTTCTAACCCACATTCACCTTCTAACCCAGCCCAAACCTATGAATCAGACCTAGCCCATTTTCTTCAAGTCAATCCAACCCTCACATTCATCCCATCTCACCTATGCCTTTTTTCCAATCCAACCCTGAAATACTCGCCTATCTCACCCTCATATTCAGGCCCATCCCACCAACGACTACATTCCAACCCTCCTCTTCCTCCTATCCCAGCCCACGTTAGCTTTCAGTCGCATACCACACTTTTCTTCAACCCATCTCACCATCGCCTTCAGTATTTGGCCACCATCGTCTTCAACCCCATCCCACCATTTCCTTCTTGCCCATTTGACCTTAACATTCAAGTCTAGCTCACGCTCTCCTTTAGGCCACATCATCCTCGTCTGCAGGCACAACCCACCTCCCCCTTCCAGCCGAACCTGTCATCGCCTTCTTTTCCTGACTACACTCGTCTTCAGGGACATCCAACCAACGATATCTGGCCTAAACCTTCATCAAGCTCACATTCAGGCTCTACCCACCCTCGTATTCGGGCCCATCCCACCTTCGCCTTCTGCACCATCCATCCTTAGCCTTCATGTCAAGCTTTTCATTCGCCCTAAGGCCCAGCTAATCCTCGTCTACAGACGCATTCCATTTTCGACTTCTGACCCAGACCATGGAGGCCTTTTGGCCCAGCCCTCCCTAGTCCTCAGGCATATCCCCGCATTCCCGTCAGGTCCATTCTACTAATGCCCTCAAACCTAGCTCAACCTCGCCTTCAGGCCCATCCCACCCTAGCCTTCAGGCTAAGTCCATCATCACTTTCTTCCCGAGCCCACCCTCATTTTCAGTCCGAGGTAACCACTTTCTCAGGACCATTCCACTCTCGCCGTCATAAAAAGCGCACCCTCGCGGTTAGATCGGCCCACCATCACTTTCAGGCAAATTCTACTCTCGCCTTCAGCTCCACCTCACCATCTCTTTCTAAACCATCCTAGCCTCACCTTCAGGGCCACCTCACCGTCGCCTTTTTGCTCTAGCTCTCCCTCGCCTTCAAGCACATCTCACTTTTGCCTTCTAACCCATAAAAAATTAGAACACTCTCTCTCTCTCTCTCTCTCTCTCTCTCTCTCTCTCTCTCTCTCTCTCTCTCTCTCTCTCTCTCTCTCTCTCTCTCTCTCTCTCTCTCTCCTTATGGCCCATTCAACAGACGCCTTCAGACGAAGCCGACCTACATCTTTAGACCCATCCCACCTTCGCCCTCAAGAACTTTCATTTTCCAGCTCAGCCCAACATTGTCTTTTGGCCGATCTCGCCTTTGCTTTGAGGAGTAGCGAACCCTTGCCTTAAATACTAGCACACCTTCGCCTTCTAGCCACACCTAACTTCACCTTCTGGCCCCGTCTACCTTCGCCTTCAGGCACATCAAACCCTCTCATTCAAATTCATTAAACCTTTTCCTTCTCGCCTTTCCACACTTAACTACAAGACCATCTCAACCTCGCCTTCAGGACTCTCCCACCCACACCTTCAGGCCCGCCCCCCTTTGTCTTCTAGCCCAGCACACTCTAATTTTCAGTACTAGCCCAATTTAGTCTTCATTCAGTTCTCATCTTCACCCTCTTGTCGGGCCCAACCTCTCCTTCATACCCTGCCCACCCTCTTAATCAATTCTATCCCACCCTCGAATTCAAGCCCATCCCACCCTTGCTTTCTCTCCTATCCCACACTCGCCTAGAAGCTCATCTTACCTCGCCTTTAGGCTCATTCCACTCGCATATTGAGAGCCGCCCCCCTTCGCTGTCTGTCCCAGGCTATTCTCGCTTTTCCTCCTAGACCACCATTCCCATCACCTCCAAACCACATTCACCTTCTAACCCAGCAAAAACTTCTGCTTCAGTCCCAGCCCATCTTCTTCAAGTCAATCTAACCATCACATTCATCCCATCTCACCCATGCCTTCTTTCCCATCCAACCCTCAAATACTAGCCTATCTCACCCTTGACTTCAGGCCCATCGCACCAACGACTTCATTCCAACCCTCCTCCTCCTCCTATCCCAGCCCACGCTCGCTTTCAGTCGCATACCACACTCACCGTCAACCCATCTCACCATCGTCTTCATTACTTGGTAACCATCGTCTTCAAACTCATCCCACAATTGCCTTCTTGCATATTTAACCTTAACCTTCAGGTCAAGCTCACACTCTCCTTTAGGCCCAGCTCATCCTCGTCTACAGGTACAACCCACCTTCCCTTCCAACCGAACCTGTCCTCGCCTTCTTTTCCTGACTACACTCGTCTTCAGGGACATCCCACCATCGACATCTGGCCCAAACCTACATCAAGCTCACATTCAGGCTCTACCCACTCTCGTCTTCAAGCCCATCCCACCGTCGCCTTCTGCACCATCCCACCTTAGCCTTCATGTCAAGCTTTTCATTCGCCCTAAGGCCCAGCTAATCCTCGTCTACAGACGCATTCCATTTTCGACTTCTGACCCAGACCATGGAGGCCTTGTTGGCCCAGCCCTCCCTAGTCCTCAGGCATATCCCCGCATTCCCGTCAGGTCCATTCTACTAATGCCCTCAAACCTAGCTCAACCTCGCCTTCAGGCCCATCCCACCCTAGCCTTCAGGCTAAGTCCATCATCACTTTCTTCCCGAGCCCACCCTCATTTTCAGTCCGAGGTAACCACTTTCTCAGGACCATTCCACTCTCGCTGTCATAAAAAGCGCACCCTCGCGGTTAGATCGGCCCACCATCACTTTCAGGCAAATTCCACCCTCGCCTTCAGCTCCACCTCACCCTCGCTTTCTGAACCATCCTAGCCTCACCTTCAGGGCCACCTCACCGTCGCCTTTTTTGTCTAGCTCTGCCTCGCCTTCAAGCCAATCTCACCTTTGCCTTCTAGCCCATACAAAAATTAGATCTCTCTCTCTCTCTCTCTCTCTCTCTCTCTCTCTCTCTCTCTCTCTCTCTCTCTCTCTCTCTCTCTCTCTCTCTCTCTCTCTCTCTCTCTCCTCTCTCTCTCCTTCTGGCCCATTCAACACACGCCTTCAGACGAAGCCGACCTACATCTTTAGACCCATCCAACCTTCGCCCTCAAGAACTTTCATTTTCCATCTCAGCCCAACATTGTCTTTTGGCCGATCTCGCCTTTGCTTTCAGGAGTAGCGAACCCTTGCCTTAAATACTAGCACACCTTCGCCTTTTAGCCACACCTAACTTCACCTTCTGGCCCCGCCTACCTTCGCCTTCAGGCACATCAAACCCTCTCATTCAAATTCATTAAACCTTTTCCTTCTCGCCTTTCCACACTTAACTACAAGACCATCTCAACCTCGCCTTCAGGCCTCTCCCATCCACACCTTCAGGCCCGCCCCCCTTTGTCTTCTAGCCCAGCACACTCTAATTTTCAGTACTAGCCCAATTTAGTCTTCATTCAGTTCTCACCTTCACCCTCTTGTCGGGTCCAACCTCTCCTTCATACCCTGCCCACCCTCTTATTCAATTCTATCCCACCCTCGAATTCATGCCCATCCCACCCTTGCTTTCTCTCCTATCCCACACTCGCCTAGAAGCTCATCTTACCTCGCCTTTAGGTTCATTCCACTCGCATATTGAGAGCCGCCCCCCTTCGCTCTATGTCCCAGGCTATTCTCGCTTTTACTCCTAGACCACCATTCCCATCACCTCCAACCCACATTCACCTTATAAACCAGCCCAAACTTCTGCTTCAGTCCCAGCCCATCTTCTTCAAGTCAATCTAACCATCACATTCATCCCATCTCACCCATGCCTTCTTTCCCATCCAACCCTCAAATACTAGCCTATCTCACCCTTGACTTCAGGCCCATCGCACCAACGACTTCATTCCAACCCTCCTCCTCCTCCTATCCCAGCCCACGCTCGCTTTCAGTCGCATACCACACTCACCGTCAACCCATCTCACCATCGTCTTCATTACTTTTTAAGCATCGTCTTCAAACTCATCCCACAATTACCTTCTTGCATATTTAACCTTAACCTTCAGGTCAAGCTCACACTCTCCTTTAGGCCCAGCTCATCCTCGTCTACAGGTACAACCCACCTTCCCTTCCAACCGAACCTGTCCTCACCTTCTTTTCCTGACTACACTCGTCTTCAGGGACATCCCACCATCGACATCTGGCCCAAACCTACATCAAGCTCGCATTCAGGCTCTACCCACTCTCGTCTTCAAGCCCATCCCACCTTCGCCTTCTGCAACATCCCACCTTAGCCTTAATGTCAAGCTTTTCATTCGCTCTAAGGTCCAGCTAATCCTCCTCTACAGACGCATTACATTTTCGACTTCTGACCCAGACCATGGAGGCCTTTTGGCCCAGCCCTCCCTAGTCCTCAGGCATATCCCCGCATTCCCGTTAGGTCCATTCTACTAATGCCCTCAAACCTAGCTCAACCTCGCCTTCAGGCCCATCCCACCCTAGCCTTCAGGCTAAGTCCATCATCACTTTCTTCCCGAGCCCACCCTCATTTTCAGTCCGAGGTAACCACTTTCTCAGGACCATTCCACTCTCGCTGTCATAAAAAGCGCACCCTCGCGGTTAGATCGGCCCACCATCACTTTCAGGCAAATTCCACCCTCGCCTTCAGCTCCACCTCACCCTCGCTTTCTGAACCATCCTAGCCTCACCTTCAGGGCCACCTCACCGTCGCCTTTTTTGTCTAGCTCTCCCTCGCCTTCAAGCCAATCTCACCTTTGCCTTCTAGCCCATACAAAAATTAGATCTCTCTCTCTCTCTCTCTCTCTCTCTCTCTCTCTCTCTCTCTCTCTCTCTCTCTCTCTCTCTCTCTCTCTCTCTCTCTCTCTCTCTCTCTCTCTCTCCTTCTGGCCCATTCAACACACGCCTTCAGACGAAGCCGACCTATATCTTTAGACCCATCCCACCTTCGCCCTCAAGAACTTTCATTTTCCAGCTCAGCCCAACATTGTCTTTTGGCCGATCTCGCCTTTGCTTTCAGGAGTAGCGAACCCTTGCCTTAAATACTAGCACACCTTCGCCTTCTAGCCCCACCTAACTTCACCTTCTGGCCCCGCCTACCTTCGCCTTCAGGCACATCAAACCCTCTCATTCAAATTCATTAAACCTTTTCCTTCTCGCCTTTCCACACTTAACTACAAGACCATCTCAACCTCGCCTTCAGGCCTCTCCCATCCACACCTTCAGGCCCGCCCCCCTTTGTCTTCTAGCCCAGCACACTCTAATTTTCAGTACTAGCCCAATTTAGTCTTCATTCAGTTCTCATCTTCACCCTCTTGTCGGGTCCAACCTCTCCTTCATACCCTGCCCACCCTCTTATTCAACTCTATCCCACCTTCGAATTCAAGCCCATCCAACCCTTGCTTTCTCTCCTATCCCACACTCGCCTAGAAGCTCATCTTACCTCGCCTTTAGGTTCATTCCACTCGCATACTGAGAGCCGCCCCCCTCCGCTCTATGTCCCAGGCTATTCTCGCTTTTACTCCTAGACCACCATTCCCATCACCTCCAACCCACATTCACCTTCTAACCCAGCCCAAACTTCTGCTTCAGTCCCAGCCCATCTTCTTCAAGTCAATCTAACCATCACATTCATCCCATCTCACCCATGCCTTCTTTCCCATCCAACCCTCAAATACTAGCCTATCTCACCCTTGACTTCAGGCCCATCGCACCAACGACTTCATTCCAACCCTCCTCCTCCTCCTATCCCAGCCCACGCTCGCTTTCAGTCGCATACCACACTCACCGTCAACCCATCTCACCATTGCCTTCATTACTTGGTAACCATCGTCTTCAAACTCATCCCACAATTGCCTTCTTGCATATTTAACCTTAACCTTCAGGTCAAGCTCACACTCTCCTTTAGGCCCAGCTCATCCTCGTCTAGAGGTACAACCCACCTTCCCTTCCAACCGAACCTGTCCTCGCCTTCTTTTCCTGACTACACTCGTCTTCAGGGACATCCCACCATCGACATCTGGCCCAAACCTACATCAAGCTCACATTCAGGCTCTACCCACTCTCGTCTTCAAGCCCATCCCACCGTCGCCTTCTGCACCATCCCACCTTAGCCTTCATGTCAAGCTTTTCATTCGCCCTAAGGCCCAGCTAATCCTCGTCTACAGACGCATTCCATTTTCGACCTCTGACCCAGACCATGGAGGCCTTGTGGCCCAGCCCTCCCTAGTCCTCAGGCATATCCCCGCATTCCCGTCAGGTCCATTCTACTAATGCCCTCAAACCTAGCTCAACCTCGCCTTCAGGCCCATCCCACCCTAGCCGTCAGGCTAAGTCCATCATCACTTTCTTCCCGAGCCCACCCTCATTTTCAGTCCGAGGTAACCACTTTCTCAGGACCATTCCACTCTCGCTGTCATAAAAAGCGCACCCTCGCGGTTAGATCGGCCCACCATCACTTTCAGGCAAATTCCACCCTCGCCTTCAGCTCCACCTCACCCTCGCTTTCTGAACCATCCTAGCCTCACCTTCAGGGCCACCTCACCGTCGCCTTTTTTGTCTAGCTCTCCCTCGCCTTCAAGCCAATCTCACCTTTGCCTTCTAGCCCATACAAAAATTAGATCTCTCTCTCTCTCTCTCTCTCTCTCTCTCTCTCTCTCTCTCTCTCTCTCTCTCTCTCTCTCTCTCTCTCTCTCTCTCTCTCTCTCTCTCTCTCCTTCTGGCCCATTCAACACGCACGCCTTCAGACGAAGCCGACCTACATCTTTAGACCCATCCAACCTTCGCCCTCAAGAACTTTCATTTTCCAGCTCAGCCCAACATTGTCTTTTGGCCGATCTCGCCTTTGCTTTCAGGAGTAGCGAACCCTTGCCTTAAATACTAGCACACCTTCGCCTTCTAGCCACACCTAACTTCACCTTCTGGCCCCGCCTACCTTCGCCTTCAGGCACATCAAACCCTCTCATTCAAATTCATTAAACCTTTTCCTTCTCGCCTTTCCACACTTAACTACAAGACCATCTCAACCTCGCCTTCAGGCCTCTCCCATCCACACCTTCAGGCCCGCCCCCCTTTGTCTTCTAGCCCAGCACACTCTAATTTTCAGTACTAGCCCAATTTAGTCTTTATTCAGTTATCACCTTCACCCTCTTGTCGGGTCCAACCTCTCCTTCATACCCTGCCCACCCTCTTATTCAATTCTATCCCACCCTCGAATTCAAGCCCATCCCACCCTTGCTTTCTCTCCTATCCCACACTCGCCTAGAAGCTCATCTTACCTCGCCTTTAGGCTCATTCCACTCGCATATTGAGAGCCGCCCCCCTTCGCTCTATGTCCCAGGCTATTCTCGCTTTTACTCCTAGACCACCATTCCCATCACCTCCAACCCACATTCACCTTCTAACCCAGCCCAAACTTCTGCTTCAGTCCCAGCCCATCTTCTTCAAGTCAATCTAACCATCACATTCATCCCATCTCACCCATGCCTTCTTTCCCATCCAACCCTCAAATACTAGCCTATCTCACCCTTGACTTCAGGCCCATCGCACCAACGACTTCATTCCAACCCTCCTCTTCCTCCTATCCCAGCCCACGTTAGCTTTCAGTCGCATACCACACTTTCGTCAACCCATCTCACCATCGCCTTCAGTATTTGGCCACCATCGTCTTCAACCTCATCCCACCATTTCCTTCTTGCCATTTGACCTTAACATTCAGGTCTAGCTCACACTCTCCTTTAGGCCAGCATCATCCTCGTCTGCAGGCACAACCCACCTCCCCCTTCCAGCCGAACCTGTCATCGCCTTCTTTTCCTGACTACACTCGTCTTCAGGGACATCCAACCAACGATATCTGGCCTAAACCTTCATCAAGCTCACATTCAGGCTCTACCCACCCTCGTATTCGGGCCCATCCCACCTTCGCCTTCTGGCCCATCCATCCTTAGCTTTCATGTCAAGCTTACATTCGCCCTCAGGCCCAGCTAATCCTCGTGTACAGACCCATTCCATTTTCGACTTCTGATCCAGACCATGGACGCCTTTTGGCCCAGCCCACCCTCGTCCTCAGGCATATCCCAGCATTCCCGTCAAGTCCATCCTGCTAATGCCCTCAAACCTAGCTCAACCTCGCCTTCAGGCCCATCCCACCCTAGCCTTCAGGCTAAGTCCATCTTCACTTTCTTCCCGAGCCCACCCTCATTTTCAGTCCGAGGTAACCACTTTCTCAGGACCATTCCACTCTCGCCGTCATAAAAAGCGCACCCTCGCGGTTAGATCGGCCCACCATCACTTTCAGGCAAATTCTACCCTCGCCTTCAGCTCCACCTCACCCTCGCTTTCTGAACCATCCTAGCCTCACCTTCAGGGCCACCTCACCGTCGCCTTTTTTGTCTAGCTCTCCCTCGCCTTCAAGCCCATCTCACCTTTGCCTTCTAGCCCATACAAAAATTAGATCTCTCTCTCTCTCTCTCTCTCTCTCTCTCTCTCTCTCTCTCTCTCTCTCTCTCTCTCTCTCTCTCTCTCTCTCTCTCTCTCTCTCTCTCTCTCTCCTTCTGGCCCATTCAACACGCACGCCTTCAGACGAAGCCGACCTACATCTTTAGACCCATCCCACCTTCGCCCTCAAGAACTTTCATTTTCCAGCTCAGCCCAACATTGTCTTTTGGCCGATCTCGCCTTTGCTTTCAGGAGTAGCGAACCCTTGCCTTAAATACTAGCACACCTTCGCCTTCTAGCCACACCTAACTTCACCTTCTGGCCCCGCTACCTTCGCCTTCAGGCACATCAAACCCTCTCATTCAAATTCATTAAACCTTTTCCTTCTCGCCTTTCCACCATCCCAACATCTCTCTCGCCACCTCTCCTTCAGGCCAAACAGCCTGCCTCCCTTTCTCTACCCTTCCCTTCTAGCCCATACTCACCTCACTCCGCTCTTGCCTTCGCATCCCATCGCCCATTCACTTAAACCCTTCCCACCCTTTCCAATTACTACAAACCACTCCTCAACCCACCCACTGCTCTCCTCCCACACCCTAAAGCCTCTCCCGCCTTACATTCCATGATACGCCCTCCTTTGTCCGCTATCTCGTCTCACCTCTATTCATCCACACTATTATCATCCCCTTCACCTTCACCTCATTCTGCTCATCCTCCCCATCTCAATCACTAACCTCATTCATTCTACATCCTTCCCACCCCAAATTCTAAGCCCATACCACACACGCTCTTCACCTTCCTCCTCGGCCTCATCCCAACTCCCGACCTACGCTCATCTTGACCTCGTCCTTCAGCTCATCCACTCGCTATTGAGACCTCCCCTCGTCACTTCTAGGTCCCTAAGGAACCATTCCTTCCACCGCTTCCTCTTCCTGACCACCTTCCAATCACCATCAACTCCAAACCAACATCACTCTCTACACTCCAAGCACCACAGAATCCCTTCAATCATTCGAGGCCACTACCCATTCTTTCTTCAACCAATCCTAACCTGCACATCCCATCAGCATCCGCATCCTAGTCCTTCTTCTCCCACTCCAACCCTTCAGCATCACTAGCCACTATCTCACTCTTCGACCCACCCATCACCAGACACTTCTCAACCCTCCCTCTCCTCTATCCAGCCACCTCGCTTTCAGTCGCACCACTACTTCAACCCATCTCACACTCCCTTATGCCCCACTCTCCCTCCATCCACCATTCTCTTGCCTCATTGACCAACTTCAGTCGCCATCTTCCTTAGCCCCAAGCCATCCCTTTCAGCACAACCCACCCCCTTACCGAAACTATCGCTTTTTCCGACACACTCGTCTTCGAATCCACATCACTCTGGCAAACTCATAGCTCCATAGCTACCACCTCGTATAGCCCATCACTCCTTCTCCATCTAGCTCATTCAACTTCATTCGCCTCAGCCGCTATCCTCTCTCAACCATCTTTCACTCTCCACATGCCTTCCAGCCCCTTCCTCGGCATATCCCTCCCAATCCATCACAATGCCCTCAAACCAGCCACCTCCTTAGCCCATCCACCACCTCCTCAGCCTATCACTTTTCCAGCTCACCCCAATCATGTCTTTTGGCCATCCCACCTCTCTTCAGACTAGAACCTGCCTAAATACCAGTCACGACCTTCCCTTCTAGCCCACCTAACTTCACTCCCCGCCTACCTCCAGGCACCATCCCTCTACCATCAACCATTAAACCTCCTTCCCGTCCTTTCCACACTACTACAAGACCCTCAGCCTCGCCTTTGCCTCCACCACACTTCACTTTGCCTCTACCCATAAATCCATTTGCTCTTCTCCCACCCTCTCTCATTCTCAGTCCTAGCCAAACCTAGTCTTATTCCCTTCTCATCTCTCACTTCTTGTCGGGCACAACTTCTCCTTCATACCCTGCACACCCTCTATAAAAATTCTATCCCACCCTCGCCTTCAAGCACATCCCACCCTTGTTTTCTGGCCCATCACATTCTCGCCTAGAAGCTCATCTTACCTCGCCTTCAGGCTCTTTCCACTCGCATATTGAGACCCACCCCCTTTCGCTCTCTGTCCCGGGCTATTCTCGCTTTTACTCCTAGACCACCATTCCCATCACTTCCAAACAACATTCACCGTCTTACCCAGCCCAAACCTATGAATCAGACCCATCCCTTCTTCTTCAAGTCAATCCAATCCTCACATTCATCCCATCTCACGCATGCCTTCTTTCCCATCCAACCTTCAAATATAGCCTATCTCACCCTCGCATTCAGGCCCATCCCACCAACGACTACATTCCAACCCTCCTGCTCCTCCTATCCCAGCCCACGTTAGCTTTCACTCGCATACCACGCTCACCTTCAACCCATCTCACCATCGCCTTCAATATTTCGCCACCATCGTTTTCAAACCCATCCCACCATTGCCTTCTTGCCCATTTGACCTTAACATTCAGGTCTAGCTCACACTCTCCTTTAGGCCAGCTCATCCTCGTTTACAGGCACAACCCACCTTCCCCTTCCAGCCGAACCTGTCCTCGCCTTCTTTTCCTGACTACACTCGTCTTCAGGGACATCCCACCATCGACATCTGGCCCAAACCTACATCAAGCTCGCATTGAGGCTCTACCCACCCTCGTCTTCAGGCCCATCCCACCTTCGCCTTCTGGCCCATCACTCCTTAGCCTTCATATCAAGCTTACATTCGCCCTCAGACCCAGCTAATCCTCGTCTACAGACCCATTCCATTTACGACTTCTGACCCAGACAATGGAGGCATTCTAGCCCAGCCCACCCTCGTCCTCAAGCATATCCCAGCATTCACGTCAAGTCCATCTTACTAATTCCCTCAAACCTAGCTCAACATCGCCTTCAGGCCCATCCCACCCTAGCCTTCTGGCCATGTCCATCTTCAATTTCTTCACGAGCCCACACTCATTTTCAGTCCGAGGTAACCAATTTCTCAGGCCCATTCCACGCTCGCCGTCATGAAAAGCACACACTCGCGGTTAGATCGGCCCACCATCACTTCCAGGCAAATTCCACCCTCGCCTTCAGCTCCACCTCACCCTCGCCTTCTGAACCATCCTACCCTCACCTTCACGCCCATCTCACCGTTGCATTTTTTGTCTAGCTTTCCCTCGCCTTCAAGCACACCACACCTTAGCCTTCTAGCCCATAAAAAAATTAGATCATTCTCTCTCTCTCTCTCTCTCTCTCTCTCTCTCTCTCTCTCTCTCTCTCTCTCTCTCTCTCTCTCTCTCTCTCTCTCTCTCTCTCTCGCTCTCTCTCCTTCTGGCCCATTCCTCCCACGCTTTCGGGCGCAGCCGACCTACATCTTTAGACCCATCCCACCTTCGCCCTCAAGAACTTCCATTTTCCAGCTCAGCCCAACATCGTCTTTTGGCCGATCCCACCTTTGGTTTTAGGACCAGCTAACCCTTGCCTTAAATAGCAGCACACTTTCGCCTTCTAGCCCCACCTAACTTCACCTTATTGACTCGCCTACCTTCGCCTTTAGGCACATCACATCCTCGCATTGAAATTCATTAAACCCTTTCTTTCTCGCCTTTCTACACTTACCTAAAAGACCATCTCATCCTCGCCTTCAGGCCTCTCCCACCCACATCTTAAGGCCCGCCCCCCTTTTGTCTTCTGGCCCAGCGAACTCTAATTTTCAGTCCTAGCTGAAAGTATTCTTCATTCATTTCTCATCTTCACCTTTCTGTCGGGCCCAAACTCTCCTTCATACCCTGCCCACCCTTTTTGAATTTTATCCCACTCTCGAATTCAAGCCCATACCACCCTTGCTTTCTGGCCCATCCCACCCTCGCCTAGATGCTCATCTTACCTCGCCATCATGCTCATTCCTCTCGCATATTGAGAGCCGCCACCCTTCGCTCTCTGTCCCAGGCTATTCTCGCTTTTACTCCTAGACCACCTTTCTCATCACTTCCAACCCACATTCACCTTCTAACCCAGCCCAAACTTCTGCTTAAGTCCCAGCCCATCTTCTTCAAGTCAAACTAACCCTCACACTCATCCCATCTCACCCATGCCTTCTTTCCCATCCAACCCTGAAATACTAGCCTATCTCACCCTCGCCTTCAGGTCCATCCCACCAACGACTTCATTCCAACCCTCCTCCTCCTCCTATCCCAGCCCACGTTCGCTTTCAGTCGCATACGACAATCACCGTCAACCCATCTCACCATCGCCTTCATTACTTGGCCACCATCGTCTTCAAACCCATCCCACCATTGATATCTTGGACATTTGAACTTAACCTTCAGGTAAAGGTCACACACTCCTTTAGGCCAAGCTCATCCTCGTCTACAGTCACAACCCACCTTCCCCTTCCACCCGAACATGTACTCGCCTTTTCCTGACTACACTCGTCTTCAGGGACATCCCACCATCGACATCTGGCCCAAACCAACATCAAGCTCGCATTCAGGCTCAACCCACAATCGTCTTCAGGCCCATCCTACCTTCGTCTTCTTGACCATTCCTCCTTAGCCTTAATGTCAAGCTTTACATTCGCCCTATGGCCCATCTAATCCTCGTGTACAGACCCATTCCATTTTAGACTTCTAACCCAGACCATGGAGGCCTTTTGGCCCGGACCACCCTCGTCTTCAGCCATATCCCAGCATTCCCGTCAGGTCCATTCTACTAATGCCCTCAAACCTTGCTCAACCCCGCCTTCAGGCCCATCCCACGCTAGCATTCAGGCTAAGTCCATCTTCACTTTCTTCCCGAGCCCACACTCATTTTCAGTCCGAGGTAACCACTTTCTCAGGCATATTCCACTCTCGCCGTCATGAAAAGCGCACCCTCGCGGTTAGATCGGCCCACCATCACTTTCAAGCAAATCCACCCTCGCCTTCAGCTCCACCTCACCCTCGCTTTCTGAACCATCCTAGCCTTACATTCACGACCAGCTCAACGTCGCCTTTTTCGTCTAGCTCTCCCTCGCCTTCAAGCACATCTCACCTTTGCCTTCTATCCTATACAAAACTTGGATCTCTCTCTCTCTCTCTCTCTCTCTCTCTCTCTCTCTCTCTCTCTCTCTCTCTCTCTCTCTCTCTCTCTCTCTCTCTCTCTCTCTCTCTCTCTCTCTCTCTCTCTCTCTCTCTCTCTCTCTCTCTCTCTCTCTCTCTCTCTCTCTCTCTCCTTCTGGCCCAATACACCCACGTCTTGAGACGCAG
>NC_092237.1:28101120-28184646 GCF_036320965.1 Panulirus ornatus | reverse complement strand
GCTTGAAGGCGAAGGTGGGATAGAATTGAAAAAGAGGGTGGGCAGGGTACGAATGAAAGGTTGGGCCCGAGAAGAAGGTGAAGATGAGAAGGGAATGAAGACTAGGTTGTGCTAGGACTGAAAATGAGAGTGGGCTGGGCTAGAAAGGGAAAGGGGGTCGGGCCTGAAGGTGTGGGTGGGAGAGGCCTGAAGGCGAGGGTGAGATGGTTTTGTAGGTAAGTGTGGAAAGGGGAGAAGGTAAGGGTTTAATGCCTTTGAATGCGAGGGTGTGATATGCATGAAGGCGAAGGTAGGCTGGTCCAGTAGATGAAGTTAGGTGGGGCTAGAAGGTGAAGGTGTGCTGGTATTTAAGGCAAGGGTTAGCTAGTCCTAAAAGCAAAGGTGGGATAGGCGAAAAGACGATGTTGGGCTGAGCTGGAAGGTGGAATATCTTGAATGCGAATGTGGGATGGGTCTAAAAATGTAGGTCGGTTGCGCCTGAAGGCGTGGGTGGAATGGGCCAAGAGAGAGAGAGAGAGAGAGAGAGAGAGAGAGAGAGAGAGAGAGAGAGAGAGAGAGAGAGAGAGAGAGAGAGAGAGAGAGAGAGAGAGAGAGAGAGAGAGAGAATGATCTAGTTTTCGTATGGGATCGAAGGCAAAGGTGAGATGAGCTTGAAGACGAGGGAGACCTAGACAAATAAGAAGACGGTTAGCTGGCCCTGAAGGTGAGGCTAGGATGGTTCAGAAATCGAGTGTGAGGTGGAGCTGAAGGCGAGAGTGGAATGGGCCTGAAGGTGATGGTTGGCCGATCTAACCGCGAAGGTGTACTTTCCATGACAGCGAGATTGGAATGGGTCTGAGAAAGTGGTTACCTCGGCATGAAAATGAGGTTGGGCTCGGGAAAAAAGTGAAGATGGGCTTGGCCTGAAGGCTACGGTGGGATGGGCCTGAAGGCGAAGTTGATCTAGGTTTGAGGGCATTAGTAGGATGGACCTGACGGGAATGCTGGGATATGCCTGAAGACGAGGTTGGCCAAAAGGCCTCCATGGTCTGGGTCAGAAGTCGAAAATGGAATGGGGTTGTAGACGAGGATGAGCTGGGCCTGAGGATGAATGTAAGCTTGACAAAAGGCTAAGCAGGTATGGGCCAGAAGGCGAAGGTGGGATGGCCCTGAAGACGAGGGTGGGTAGAGCTTGAAGGCGAGCATGAGGTTGGTTTGGGCCAGAAGTCGATGGTGGGATGTCCCTGAAGACGAGTGTAGTTAGGAAAAGAAGGCGAGGACACGTTCGGCTGGAAGGGGAAGGTGGGTTGTGCCTGTAGACGAGGATGAGCTGGGCGTAAAGGAGAGTGTGAGCTTGACCTGAAGGTTAAAGTCAAATGGGAAAGAAGGGAATGGTGGGATGGGTTTGAAGACGATGCTGGCCAAATACTGAAGGCGATGGTGAGATGGGTTGAAGGTGAGCGTGGTATGCGACTGAAAGCAAACGTTGGCTGGGATAGGAGAATGAGGAGGGTTGGAATGAAGTCGTTGGTGGGATGGGCCTGAAGACGAGGGTGAGATAGGCTAGCATTTGAGGGTTTGATGGGAAAGAAGGCATTGGTGAGATGGGATGAATATGAGGGTTGTGCTGGGTCTAAAGGAGAGGTTTGGGCTTGGTTAAAAGGTGAATGTGGGTTGGAAATGGTGGGAATGATAGTCTAGGAGTAAAAGAGAGAATAGCTTGTGACAGAGAGGGACGGGGGGCAGCTCTCAATATGCGAGTGGAATAAGCGTGAAGGCGAGGTAAGGTGAGCTTCTAGGCGAGGGTGGGATGGGCCAGAAAGCAAGGGTGGGATGTGCTTGAAGGCGAAGGTGGGATAGAATTGAAAAAGAGGGTGGGCAGGATATGAATGAGAGGTTGTGCCCGAGAAGGTGAAGATGAGATGGGAATGAAGACTAGGTTGGGCTAGGACTGAAAAACAGAGTGGGCTGGGGTTGAATGCGAAAGGGGGTCGGGCCTGAAGGTGTGGGTGGGAGAGGCCTGAAGGCGAGGGTGAGATGGTCTTGTAGGTAAGTGTTTAAAGGCGAGAAGGTAAGGGTATAATGCGTTTGAATGCGAGGGTGTGATGTGCACGAAGGCGAAGGTAGGCTGGGCTAGTAGGTGAAGTTAGGTGGGGCTAGAAGGCGAAGGTTTGCTGGTATTTAAGTCATGGGTAAGCTAGTCCTAAAAGCAAAGGGTGGGATCGGCGAAAAGACGATGTTGGACTGAGCTGGAAGGTGGAAGATCTTGAAAGCGAAGGTGGAATGGGTCTAAAAATGTAGATCGCTTGCGCCTGAAGACGTGTGTGGAATGGGCCAGAGAGAGAGAGAGAGAGAGAGAGAGAGAGAGAGAGAGAGAGAGAGAGAGAGAGAGAGAGAGAGAGAGAGAGAGAGAGAGAGAGAAAATGATCTAGTTTTCGTATGGGATCGAAAGGAAAGGTGAGATGGGCTTGAAGACGAGGGAGACCTACACAATTAAGAAGACGGTGAGCTGGCCCTGAAGGTGAGGCTAGGATGGTTCAGAAATCAAGGGTGAGGTGGAGCTGAAGTCGAGGGTGGAATGGGCCTGAAGGTGATGGTTGGCCGATCTAACCACGAAGGTGTACTTTCCATGACAGCGAGATTGGAATGGGTCTGAGAAAGTGGTTACCTCGGCATGAAAATGAGGTTGGGCTCGGGAAAAAAGTGAAGATGGGCTTGGCCTGAAGGCTACGATGGTATGGCCTGAAGGCGAGGTTGGTTGAGCTAGGTTTGAGGGCATTAGTAGGATGGAACTGACGGGAATGCTAGGATATGCCTGAAGACGAGGGTGGGCTGGCGAAAAGGCCTCCATGGTCTGGGTCAGAAGTCGAAAATGGAATGGGGTTGTAGACGAGGATGAGCTGGGCCTGAGGATGATGTAAGCTTGACAAAAGGCTAAGTAGGTATTGGGCCAGAACGGCGAAGGTGGGATGGCCCTGAAGACGAGGGTGGGTTAGAGCCTTGAAGGCGAGCATTGAGGTTGGTTTGGGCCAGAAGTCGATGGTGGGATGTCCCTGAAGACGAGTGTAGTTAGGAAAAGAAGGCGAGGACAGGTTCGGCTGGAAGGGGAAGGTGGGTTGTGCCTGTAGACGAGGATGAGCTGGGCCTGAGGGTGAATGTAAGCTTGACATGAAGGACTAAGGAGGAATGGGCCAGAAGGTTGAAATTAGAGGGTTGGCCCAAAAGACGAAGGTGTGGTAGGAGCCTACAAAGGGGGTTTTTGGAGCTTGAGGTAGGTTTGGGCTGAGTCGCATGGTTGTGGGATTTTCCCTGAAGAGAGTGTAGTTAGGAAAAGAAGGCGAGGGGACTTTTCGGTTTGGAAAGGGGAAAGGGGGGTTTGCCCGTGACGGGATTTTAGGGGGTAAAGGAGAGTTTTGGCTTGAAACCGGGAAAGGGTTAAAAAAAATGGGAAAAAAAAAGGGAAAGGGGGGATGGGTTTGAAGACGTTTTTGGGAATACTGAAAGGGATGGTTTAGATGGGGGTTGGGAAAGGGGAGGTTTTGGGATGCGACTGGAAAACAAACGGGTTGGGGGGGATAAAAAGGGGGAGGGTTGGGGAAAGAAGTCGTTTGGTTTGGGGGGGGCCTGAAGGCGAGGGTGAAAATAGGCTGCTTTGAGGGGTTTGGGGGGGAAAGAAAGGGATTTTGGTGGTAAAGGGGGGGTTATTTAGGGTTTGGGGTGGGTTAAAGGAGAGGTTTTTTTCTTGGGGTTAAAAGGTGAATGTGGGTTTGGGAAAAGGTTTTTGGGGGGATGGGGTTTGGAAATAAAAGGAGAATAGCTTTTTGGGGCGGAGGGGGCGGGGGGGGAGCTCTCAATATGCGAGTGGAAAAGGGGAAGGCGAGGTAAGGTGAGCTTCTGGCGAGGGTGGGAGGGGCCCAAAAGCAAGGGTGGGATGGGCTTGAATTCGAGGGTGGGATGGGAATTAAAAAAGGGGGTTTGGCAGGGTATGAATGAGAGGTTGGGCCCGAAAAAGGTGAAGATTGAGAAGGGAATGAAGATAGGTTGGGCTAGGACTGAAAAATGAGAGTGGGCTGGGCTAGAAGGCGAAAAGGGGTCGGGCCTGAAGGTGTGGGGGAGAGGGCCTGAAGGCGGGGTTTGAGATGGTTTGTAGGAAAGGGTGTGAAAGGCGAGAAGGTAAGGGTTTAATGCGTTTGAATGCGAGGGTGTGATGTGCAGGAAGGAAGGTAGGCGGGGCAGAGGTGAAGTTGGGTTGGGCAAAGAAGGCGAATGTGTCCCGGTATTTAAGGAAAGGGTTGCAGCTAAAGAAAAATGGGATCGGCCCAAAAGACGATTTGGGCTGAGCTGGAAGGGGAAGTCTTAAATGGGAAGGGGGGATGGGTCAAAAATGTAGGTCGGTTGCGCCTGAAGGCGTGGGTGGAATGGGCCCAGGGGGAGAGAGGAGAGAGAGAGAGGGAGAGGAGAGGGAGAGAGAAAAGGGGTGAGGAAGAGAGAGAGAGAGAGGAAGAGATGGGGATGAGGAGAGAGAGAGAGAGAGAGGAGAGAAAAAGATCTAGTTTTCGTTTTGGGATCGAGGCAAGGTGAGTGGGCTTGAAGACGAGGGAACCTAAAAAATAAGGAAGCGGTGAGCTGGCCCTGAAGGTGAGGCTAGGAGGGTTTAAGAAATCGAGGGTGAGGTGGAGCTGAAGGCGAGGGTGGAATGGGCCCTGAAGGTGATGTTTGGCGATCTAACGCGAAGGTGTCTTTCCATGACAGCGAAATTGGAATGGGTTTGAGAAAGTGGTTCCCTCGGCATGTAAATGAGGTTGGGCTCGGGGGGAAAAAAGTGAGATGGGCTTGGCCTGAAGGCTACGGTGGGATGGGCCTGAAGGCGAGGTTTACTAGGTTGAGGGCATTAGAGGATGGACCTGACGGGAATGCTGGGATATGCCTGAAGCGAGGGTGGGCTCAAAAGGCCTCCCTGGGTCTGGGTCAGAAGTGAAAAATGGAATGGGGTTTTAGACGGGTTTAGCTGGCCTGAGGGTGAATGTAAGCTTGACAAAAGGGGAAAGGGGGGGGATGGGCCAGAGGCGAAGGGGGGGATGGCCTGAAGACGGGGTTGGTAGAGCTTGAAGGCGAGGATTGGGTTTGGTTTGGGCCCCGAAGTCGTTGGTGGTGTCCCTGAAGACGAGTGTGGGTTGGAAAAGAAGGCGAGGCTAGGTTCGGTTGGAAGGGGAGTGGGTGGGCCTGTAGACAAGGGGAGCTGGGGCTAAAGGAGAGTGTGAGCTTGCCCTGAAGGTTTTAAAAAGTAAAAGGGGAAAAAAAGGGGAATGGTGGGATGGGTTTAAAGGGACGATTGGCAATACTGAAGGCGTGTGAAAAAGTTTTTGAAGGTAGGTGGTATGCGACGGGAAAGCAAAGGGTGGTGGGATAGGAGAAAAAGGAGGGTTGGAATGAAGTCTTTTGGTTTGGGATGGGTGAAGCAAAGGGTGAGATGGGCTACCCTTTGGGGGTTTTGGATGGGAAAAAAGGGCATTGGTGAGTGGGATGAATTGATGGTTGGGGGCTGGGTTCTAAGGAGAGGTTTGGGTTGGGTTAGAAGGTGAATGGGGGTTTTGGAAAATGTTGGGAATGATGGTCTGGGAGTAAAAGAGAGAAAAAGTTTGGGGGGGTTACCTTCGGGGTAAAACTGAGAGGGGAAACGGTGGGGCGGGGGGGCCTCTCAATAGGGAGGGGAAAAAGCGTGAAGGGAGGTAAGGTGAGCTTCTAGGCGAGGGTGGGTGGGCCGGGAAAGCAAGGGTGGGTGGCTTAAAGGGCAAAGGTGGGATAGAAATTGAAAAGATTTTTGGGCAGGGTTATGAATGAGAGGTTGGGCCGAGAAGGTGAAGATGAAAAGGGAATGAAGACTGGTTTTGGCTAGGACTAAAAAGGGGAGTGGGCTGGGTTGAAGGCGAAGGGGGTGGGGCCTGGGGTGTGGGTGGGAAAAGGGGGGGGCCTGAAGGCGGGGTGAGATGGTTTTTGTAGGAAAGTTTTTAAAGGGAAAAAGGTAAGGGTTTAATGCGTTTGAATGCGATGTGTGATTGCAGAAGGCGAAGGTAGCGGGGCCCAGTAGGTGAAGTTAGTGGGGTAGAAGGGAAGGTTTGCTGGTTTTTAAAGGGCAGGGTTTAGCTGTCCTAAAAGCAAAGGGGGTTTCGGCGAAAAACGATGTTGGGAGGGGGAAGGTGGAAGATCTTGAAGCGAAGGGGGATGGGTTTTAAATTTTGGGGTGGGTTGCGCCTAAAGGGCCCTGGGGGTGGCCAAAAGAGAGAGAGAGAGGGGAGGAGAGAGAGAGAGGAGAGAGAGAGAGAGAGAGATGAGAGAGAGAGAGGAGGAAAAGAGAGGAGAGAGATGAACGTGGGGATAAAAGGGGAAAGGGGATCAAAGGGGGGAGAAAAAAAAGGGGGACGGGAGGGAGAGGAGGAGGGTTCGGAAGGGGAGGTGGAGGGAAGGATGGGGGAAAAGGGCGAAGGGAGGGAAAAGAGGGGAATGTCCAGAGCGAGAGGAAGGAGAAATGGACTCGGGCAGAAAATGAAGGGGCTTCGTGAAAATGTGGATGGGCTTGGCTGAAAAGGTCCGGGGGATGGGCCTGAAGGCGAAAGGGTTTTAAAACAGGGTTTGAGGGCATTGTAGGTTTTGGGGGGAAAGGGGTGGGATTTTCCCCGAAGAGAGGTTGGTGGGAAAAGGCCAGGGCGGGTTTGGTGGAAGGGAATGGGGGCCCGTAGACGAGGATGAGTTGGGCTGAGGGGTGAATGTAAGCTTGACATGAAGGCTAAGGGGGGAAAGGGCCAGAAGGGAGGTGGGATGGCCAAAAAACGAAGGGTGGGTAGAGCCCAAGGGGTGAGGTTTGGTTTGGCCAGAAGTCGATGGTGGGATGTCCCCGGAAGACGAGTGTAGTTAGGAAAAGAAGGGAGGACAGTTCGGTTTGGGAAAGGGGGAAAGGGGGTTTTGCTGTAGAAAAGGATGAGCTGGGGCTAAAGGAGAGTGTGAGCTTGACCTGAAGGTTAAGGTCAAATGGGAAAGAAGGTAATGGCGAGATGGGTTTGAAGACGATTTTGGCCGAATACTGAAGGCGATGGTGAGATGGGTTGAAGGTGAGTTTGGTATGCGACTGAAAGCAAACGTGGGCTGGGATAGGAGGAGGAGGAGGGTTGGAATGAAGTCGTTGGTTGGATGGGCCTGAAGGCGAGGGTGAGATAGGCTAGCATTTGAGGGTTGGATGGGAAAGATGGCATTGGTGAGATGGGATGAATGTGAGGGTTGGATTGACTTGATGAAGATGGGCTGGGTCTAAAGGAGAGGTTTGGGCTGGGTTAGAAGGTGAATGTGGGTTGGAAATGGTGGGAATGATGGTCTAGAAGTAAAAGCGAGAATAGCTTGGGACAGAGAGGGACGCGGGGGCAGCTCTCAATATGCGAGTGGAATAAGGGTGAAGGCGAGGTAAGGTGAGATTCTAGGTGAGGGTGGAATGGGCCAGAAAGCAAGGGTGGGGTGAGCTTGAAGGCGAGAGTGGGATAGAATTGAAAAAGAGGGTGGGCAGGATATGAATGAGAGGTTGTGCCCGAGAAGGTGAAGATGAGACGGGAATGAAGACTAGGTTTGGCTAGGACTGAAAAACAGAGTGGGCTGGGGTTGAATGCGAAAGGGGGTCGGGCCTGAAGGTGTGGGTGGGAGAGGCCTGAAGGCGAGGGTGAGATGGTCTTGTAGGTAAGTGTTTAAAGGCGAGAAGGTAAGGGTATAATGCGTTTGAATGCGAGGGTGTGATGTGCAAGAAGGCGAAGGTAGGCTGGGCTAGTAGGTGAAGTTAGGTGGGGCTAGAAGGCGAAGGTTTGCTGGTATTTAAGTCATGGGTAAGCTAGTCCTAAAAGCAAAGGGGTGATCGGCGAAAAGACGATGTTGGACTGAGCTGGAAGGTGGAAGATCTTGAAAGCGAAGGTGGAATGGGTCTAAAAATGTAGATCGCTTGCGCCTGAAGACGTGTGTGGAATGGGCCAGAGAGAGAGAGAGAGAGAGAGAGAGAGAGAGAGAGAGAGAGAGAGAGAGAGAGAGAGAGAGAGAGAGAGAGAGAGAGAGAGAGAGAGAGAGAAAATGATCTAGTTTTCGTATGGGATCGAAAGGAAAGGTGAGATGGGCTTGAAGACGAGGGAGACCTACACAATTAAGAAGACGGTGAGCTGGCCCTGAAGGTGAGGCTAGGATGGTTCAGAAATCAAAGGTGAGGTGGAGCTGAAGTCGAGGGTGGAATGGGCCTGAAGGTGATGGTTGGCCGATCTAACCACGAAGGTGTACTTTCCATGACAGCGAGATTGGAATGGGCCTGAGAAAGTGGTTACCTCGGCATGAAAATGAGGGTGGGATGGGGAAGAAAGTGAAGATGGGCTTGGCCTGAAGGCTACGATGGTATGGGCCTGAAGGCGAGGTTGAGCTAGGTTTGAGGGCATTAGTAGGATGGAACTGACGGGAATGCTAGGATATGCCTGAAGACGAGGGTGGGCTGGGCGAAAAGGCCTCCATGGTCTGGGTCAGAAGTCGAAAATGGAATGGGGCAGTAGACGAGGATGAGCTGGGACTGAGGGTGAATGTAAGCTTGACATGAAGGCAAAGGAGGGATGGGCCAGAAGGCGAAGGTGGATGCCCCTAAAGACGAGGGTGGGTAGAGCCTAAAGGCGAGCTTGAGGTAGGTTTGGGCCAGAAGTCGATGGTGGGATGTCCCTGAAGACGAGTGTAGTTAGGAAAAGAAGGCGAGGACAGGTTCGGCTGGAAGGGGAAGGTGGGTTGTGCCTGTAGACGAGGATGAGCTTGGCCTGAGGGTGAATGTAAGCTTGACATGAAGGCTAAGGAGGAATGGGCCAGAAGGTGAAAGTAGGATGGCCCAAAAGACGAGGGTGGGTAGAGCCTACAGGTGAGCTTGAGGTAGGTTTGGGCCAGAAGTCGATGGTGGGATGTCCCTGAAGACGAGTGTAGTTAGGAAAAGAAGGCGAGGACAGGTTCGGTTGGAAGGGGAAGGTAGGTTGTGCCTGTAGACTAGGATGAGCAGGGGCTAAAGGAGAGTGTGAGCTTGACCTGAAGGTTAAGGTCAAATGGGAAAGAAGGTAATGGCGAGATGGGTTTGAAGACGATTTTGGCCGAATACTGAAGGCGATGGTGAGATGGGTTGAAGGCGAGTGTGGTATGCGACTGAAAGCAAACGTGGGCTGGGATAGGAGGAGGAGGAGAGTTGGAATGAAGTCGTTGGTTGGATGGGCCTGAAGGCGAGGGTGAGATAGGCTAGCATTTGAGGGTTGGATGGGAAAGATGGCATTGGTGAGATGGGATGAATGTGAGGGTTGGATTGACTTGATGAAGATGGGCTGGGTCTAAAGGAGAGGTGTGGGCTGGGTTAGAAGGTGAATGTGGGTTGGAAATGGTGGGAATGATGGTCTAGAAGTAAAAGCGAGAATAGCTTGGGACAGAGAGGGACGGGGGGGCAGCTCTCAATATGCGAGTGGAATAAGGGTGAAGGCGAGGTAAGGTGAGATTCTAGGTGAGGGTGGAATGGGCCAGAAAGCAAGGGTGGGGTGAGCTTGAAGGCGAGAGTGGGATAGAATTGAAAAAGAGGGTGGGCAGGGTATGAATGAGAGGTTGGGCCCGAGAAGAAGCTGAAGATGAGACGGGAATGAAGACTAGGTTGGGTAGGACTGAAAAACAGAGTGGGCTGGGGTAGAATGCGAAAGGGGGTCCGGCCTGAAGGTGTGGGTGGGAGAGGCCTGCAGGTGAGGGTGAGATGGTCTTGTAGGTAAGTGTGGAAAGGCGAGAAGGTAAGAGTTTAATGCGTTTGAATGCGAGGGTGTGATATGCACGAATGCGAAGGTAGGCTGGGCTAGTAGGTGAAGTTAGGTAGGGCTAAAAGGCGAAGGTGTGCTGGTATTTAAGGCATGGGTAAGCTAGTCCTAAAAGCAAAGGTGGGATCGGCCAAAAGACGATGTTGGCCTGAGCTGGAAGGTGGAAGATCTTGAAGGCGAAGGTGGGATGGGTCTAAAGATGTAGGTCGGTTGCGCCTGAAGGCGTGGGTGGAATGGGCCAGAAAAGAGAGAGAGAGAGAGAGAGAGAGAGAGAGAGAGAGAGAGAGAGAGAGAGAGAGAGAGAGAGAGAGAGAGAGAGAGAGAGAGAGAGAGAGAGAGAGAGAGAGAGAGAGAGAGAGAGAATTATCCAGTTTTCTTATGGGATCAAAGGCAAAGGTGAGATGGGCTTGAAGACGAGGGAGACCTAGACAAATAAGAAGACGGTGAACTGGCCCTGAAGGTAAAGCTAGGATGGTTCAGAAATCGAGGGTGAGTTGGAGCTGAAGGCGAGGGTGGAATGGGTCTGAAGGTGATGGTTGGTCGATCTAACCGCGAAGGTGTACTTTCCATGACAGCGAGATTGGAATGGGCCTGAGAAAGTGGTTACCTTGGCATGAAAATGAGGTTGGGCTCGGGAAGAAAGTGAAGATGGGCTTGGCCTGAAGGCTACGGTGGTATGGGCCTGAAGGCGAGGTTGAGCTAGGTTTGAGGGCATTAGTAGGATGGACCTGACGGGAATGCTGGGATATGCCTGAAGACGAGGGTGGGCTGGGCCAAAAGGCGTCCATGGTCTGGGTCAGAAGTCGAAAATGGAATGGGGCTGTAGACGAGGATGAGCTTGGCCTGAGGGTGAATGTAAGCTTGACATGAAGGCAAAGGAGGGATGGGCCAGAAGGCGAAGGCGGGATGGCCCTGAAGACGAGGTTGGGTAGAGCTTGAAGGCGAGCTTGAGGTAGGTTTGGGCCAGAAGTCGTTGGTGTGATGTCCCTGAAGACGAGTGTAGGTAGGAAAAGAAGGCGAGGACAGGTTCGGTTGGAAGGGGAATGTGGGTTGTGCCTGTAGACAAGGATGAGCTGGGCCTAAAGGAGAGTGTGAGCTTGACCTGAAGGTTAAAGTCAAATGGGAAAGACGGGAATGGTGGGATGGGTTTGAAGACGATAATGGTCGAATACTGAAGGCGATGTTGAGATGGGTTGAAGGTGATTGTGGTATGCGACTGAAAGCAAACGTTGGCTGGGATAGGAGGAGGAAGAGGGTTGGAATGAAGTCGTTGGTTGGATGGGACTGAAGGCGAAGGTGAGATAGGCTAGCCTTTGAGGGTTGGATGGGAAAGAAGGCATTGGTGAGATGGGATGAATGTGATGGTTGGATGGACGTGAAGAAGATGGGCTGGGTCTGAAGGAGAGGTTTGGGCTGGGTTAGAAGGTGAATGTGGGTTGGAAATGGTGGGAATGATGGTCTAGGAGTAAAAGCGAGAATAGCTTGGGACAGAGAGGGATGGGTGGCAGCTCTCAATATATGTGGGTTGGAAATGGTGGGAATGATGGTCTAGGAGTAAAAGCGAGAATAGCTTGGGACAGAGAGGGATGGGTGGCAGCTCTCAATATATGAGTGGAAAAAGCGTGAAGGTGAGGTAAGGTGAGCTTCTAGGCGAGGGTGGGATGTGCCAGAAAGCAAGGGTGGGATGAGCTTAAAGGCGAGGGTGGGATAGAATTGAAAATGAGGGTTGGCAGGGTATGAATGAGAGGTTGGGCCCGAGAAGGTGAAGATGAGAAGGGAATGAAGACTAGGTTGGGCTAGGACTGAAAATGAGAGTGGGCTGGGCTAGAAGGCGAAAGGGGGTCGGTCCTGAAGGTGTGGGTGGGAGAGGCCTGAAGGCGTGGGTGAGATGGTTTTGTAGGTAAGTGTGGAAAGTGGAGAAGGTAAGGGTTTAATGCGTTTGAATGCGAGTGTGTGATATGCATGAAGGCGAAGGTAGGCTGGGCCAGTAGGTGAAGTTAGGTGGGGCTAGAATGTGAAGGTGTGCTGGTATTTAAGGCAAGGGTTAGCTCGTCCTAAAAGCAAAGGTGGGATCGGCGAAAAGACGATGTTGGGCTGAGCTGGAAGGTGGAAGATCTTGAATGCGAATGTGGGATGGGTCTAAAAATGTAGGTCGGTTGCGCCTGAAGGCCTGGATGGAGTGGGCCAGAAGAGAGAGAGAGAGAGAGAGAGAGAGAGAGAGAGAGAGAGAGAGAGAGAGAGAGAGAGAGAGAGAGAGAGAGAGAGAGAGAGAGAGAGAGAGAGAGAGAGAGAGAGAGAGAGAGAGAGAGAGAGAGAGAGAGAGAGAGAGAGAGAGAGAGAGAGAGAGAGAGAGAGAGAGAGAGAGAGAGAGAGAGAGAGAGAGAGAGAGAGAGAGAGAGAGAGAGAGAGAGAGAGAGAGAGAATGATCTAGTTTTCGTATAGGATCGAAGGCAAATGTGAGATGGGCTTGAAGACGAGGGAGACCTAGACAAATAAGAAGAGGGTTAGCTGGCCCTGAATGTGAGGCTAGGATGGTTCAGAAATCGAGTGTGATGTGGAGCTGAAGGCGTGGGTGGAATGGGCCTGAAGGTGATGGTTGGCCGATCTAACCGCGAAGGTGTACTTTCCATGACAGCGAGATTGGAATGGGTCTGAGAAAGTGGTTACCTCGGCATGAAAATGAGGTTGGGCTCGTGAAAAAAGTGAAGATGGGCTTGGCCTGAAGGCTACGGTGGGATGGGCCTGAAGGCGAGGTTGAGCTAGGTTTGAGGGCATTAGTAGGATGGACCTGACGGGAATGCTGGGATATGCCTGAAGACGAGGTTGGGCTGGGCCAAAAGGCCTCCATGGTCTGGGTCAGAAGTCGAGAATGGAATGGGGCTGTAGACGAGGATGATGTGGGCCTGAGGGTGAATGTAAGCTTGACATGAAGGCTAAGGAGGGATGGGCCAGAAGGCGAAGGTGGGATGGCCCTGAAGACGAGGGTGGGTAGAGCTTGAAGGCGAGCATGAGGTTGGTTTGGGCCAGAAGTCGATGGTGGGATGTCCCTGAAGACGAGTGTAGTTAGGAAAAGAAGGCGAGGACACGTTCGGCTGGAAGGGGAAGGTGGGTTGTGCCTGTAGACGAGGATGAGCTGGGCGTAAAGGAGAGTGTGAGCTTGACCTGAAGGTTAAAGTGAAATGGGAAAGAAGGGAATGGTGGGATGGGTTTGAAGACGATGCTGGCCAAATACTGAAGGCGATGGTGAAATGGGTTGAAGGTGAGCGTGGTATGCGACTGAAAGCAAACGTTGGCTGGGATAGGAGAATTAGGAGGGTTGGAATGAAGTCGTTGGTGGGATGGGCCTGAAGACGAGGGTGAAATAGGCTAGCATTTGAGGGTTGGATGGGAAAGAAGGCATTGGTGAGATGGGATGAATATGAGGGTTGGGCTGGGTCTAAAGGAGAGGTTTGGGCTGGGTTAAAAGGTGAATGTGGGTTGGAAATGGTGGGAATGATGGTCTAGGAGTAAAAGAGAGAATAGCTTGTGACAGAGAGGGACGGGGGGCAGCTCTCAATATGCGAGTGGAATAAACGTGAAGGCGAGGTAAGGTGAGCTTCTAGGCGAGGGTGGGATGGGCCAGAAAGCAAGGGTGGGATGTGCTTGAAGGCGAAGATGGGATAGAATTGAAAAAGAGGGTGGGCAGGGTATGAATGAGAGGTTGGGCCCGAGAAAAAGCTGAAGATGAGACGGGAATGAAGACTAGGTTTGGCTAGGACTGAAAATCAGAGTGGGCTGGGGTTGAATGCGAAAGGGGGTCGGGCCTGAATGTGTGGGTGGGAGAGGCCTGAAGGCGAGGGTGAGATGGTCTTGTAGGTAAGTGTTTAAAGGCGAGAAGGTAAGGGTATAATGCGTTTGAATGCGAGGGTGTGATGTGCACGAAGGCGAAGGTAGGCTGGGCTAGTAGGTGAAGTTAGGTGGGGCTAGAAGGCGAAGGTTTGCTGGTATTTAAGTCATGGGTAAACTAGTCCTAAAAGCAAAGGGGTGATCGGCGAAAAGACGATGTTGGGCTGAGCTGGAAGGTGGAAGATCTTGAAAGCGAAGGTGGAATGGGTCTAAAAATGAAGATCGCTTGCGCCTGAAGACGTGTGTGGAATGGGCCAGAGAGAGAGAGAGAGAGAGAGAGAGAGAGAGAGAGAGAGAGAGAGAGAGAGAGAGAGAGAGAGAGAGAGAATTATACAGTTTTCGTATGGGATCGAAGGCAAAGGTGAGATGGGCTTGAAGACGAGGGAGACCTAGACAAATAAGAAAACGGTGAGCTGGCCCTGAAGGTGAGGCTAGGATGGTTCAGAAATCGAGGGCGAGGTGGAGCTGAAGGCGAGGGTGGAATGGGTCTGAAGGTGATGGTTGGTCGATCTAACCGCTATGGTGTACTTTCCATGACAGCGAGATTGGAATGGGCCTGAGAAAGTGGTTACCTTGTCATGAAAATGAGGTTGGGCTCGGGAAGAAAGTGAAGATGGGCTTGGCCTGAAGGCTACGGTGGGATGGGCCTGAAGGCGAGGTTGAGCTAGGTTTGAGGGCATTAGTAGGATGGACCTGACGGGAATGCTGGGATATGCCTTTAGACGAGAGTGTGCTGGGCCAAAAGGCCTCCATGGTCTGGGTCAGAAGTCGAAAATCGAATGGGGCTGTAGACGAGGATGAGGTGGGCCTGAGAGTGAATGTAAGCTTGACATGAAGGCTAAGGAGGGATGGGCCAGAAGGCTAAGGCGGGATGGCCCTGAAGACGAGGGTGGGTAGAGCTTGAAGTCGAGCTTGAGGTAGGTTTGGGCCAGAAGTCGATGGTGGGATGTCCCTGAAGACGAGTGTAGTTAGGAAAAGAAGGCGAGGACAGGTTCGGCTGGAAGGTGAAGGTGGGTTGTGCCTGTAGACGAGGATGAGCAGGGCCTAAAGGAGAGTGTGAGCTTGACCTGAAGGTTAAGGTCAAATGGGAAGGAAGGCAATGGTGGGATGGGTTTGAAGACGATGCTGGCCAAATACTGAAGGCGATGGTGAGATGGGTTGAAGGTTAGTGTGGTATGCGACTGAAAGCAAACGTGGGTTGGGATAGGAGGAGGAGGAGGGTTGAAATGAAGTCGTTGGTGGGATGGGCCTGAATGCGAGTGGGAGATAGGCTAGCATTTGAGAGTTGAATGGGAAAGAAGTCATTGGTGAGATGGGATGAATGTGAGGGTTGGATTGACTTGAAGAAGATGGGCTGGGTCTGAAGGAGAGGTTTGGGCTGGGTTAGAAGGTGAATGTGGGTTGGAAATGGTGGGAATGATGGTCTAGGAGTAAAAGCGAGAATAGCTTGGGACAGAGACGGACGGGGGGCAGCTCTCAATATGCGAGCGGAATAAGGGTGAAGGCGAGGTAAGGTGAGCTTCTAGGCGAGGGTGGGATGGGCCAGAAAGCAAGGGTGGGATGAGCTTGAAGGCGAGGTTGGGATAGAATTGAAAAAGAGGGTGGGCACGGTATGAATGAGAGGTTGGGACCGAGAAGAAGGTGAAGATGAGACGGGAATGAAGACTAGGTTGGGTAGGACTGAAAAACAGAGTGGGCTGGGGTAGAATGCGAAAGGGGGTCGGGCCTGAAGGTGTGGGTGGGAGTGTCCTGAAGGCGAGGGTGAGATGGTCTTGTAGGTAAGTGTTGAAAGGCAAGAAGGTAAGGGTTTAATGCCTTTGAATGCGAGGGTGTGATATGCACGAAGGCGAAGGTAGGCTGGGCTAGGTGAAGTTAGGTGGGGCTAGAAGGCGAAGGTGTGCTGGTATTTAAGGTATGGGTAAGCTAGTCCTAAAAGCAAAGATGGGATCGGGCAAAAGACGATGTTGGGCTGAGCTGGAAGATCTTGAAGGCGAAGGTGGGATGGGTCTACAGATGTAGGTCGGTTGCGCCTGAAGGCGTGGGTGCAAAAGGGCCAGAAAAGAGAGAGAGAGAGAGAGAGAGAGAGAGAGAGAGAGAGAGAGAGAGAGAGAGAGAGAGAGAGAGAGAGAGAGAGAGAGAGAGAGAGAGAGAATGATTTAGTTTTCGTATGGGATCGAAGGCAAAGACGAGCGAGACCTAGACAATTAAGAAGACGGTGAGCTGGCCCTAAAGGAGAGGCTAGGATGGTTCGGAAATCTAGGGTGAGTTGGAGCTGAAGGCGAGGGTGCAATAAGCCTGAAGGTGATGGTTGGCCGATCTAACCGCGAAGGTGAACTTTCCATGACAGCGAGATTGGAATGGGCCTTAGAAACTGGTTACCTCGGCATGAAAATGAGGGTGGGCTCGGGAAGAAAGTGAAGATGGGCTTGGCCTGAAGGCTACGGTGGTATGGGCCTGAAGGCGAGGTTGAGCTAATTTTGATGGCATTAGTAAGATGGACCTGACGGGAATGCTGGGATATGCCTGAAGACGAGGGTGGGCTGGGCCAAAAGGCCTCCAGGGTCTGGGTCAGAAATCGAAAATGGAATGGGGCTGTAGATGAGGATGAGCTGGGACTGAGGGTGAATGTAAGCTTGACATGAAGGCTAAGGAGGGATGGGCCAGAAGGTGAAGGTGGATGCCCCTAAAGACGAGGGTGGGTAGAGCCTAAAGGCGAGCTTGAGGTAGGTTTGGGCCATAAGTCGATGGTGGGATGTCCCTGAAGACGAGTGTAGTTAGGAAAAGAAGGCGAGGACAGGTTCGACTGGAAGGGGAAGGTGGGTTGTGCCTGTAGACGAGGATGAACTGGGCGTAAAAGAGAGTGTGAGCTTGACCTGAAGGTTAAGGTCAAATGGGAAAGAAGGCAATGGTTGGATGGGTTTGAAGATGATGCTGGCCAAATACTGAAGGCGATGGTGAGATGGGTTGAAGATGAGTGTGGTATGCGACTGAAAGCAAACGTGGGTTGGGATAGGAGGAGGAGGAGGGTTGAAATGAAGTCGTTGGTGGGATGGGCCTGAAGGCGAGGGTGAGATAGGCTAGCATTTGAGAGTTGAATGGGAAAGAAGGCATTGGTGAGATGGGATGAATGTGAGTGTTGTATTGACTTGAAGAAGATGGGCTGGGTCTGAAGGAGAGGTTTGGGCTGGGTTAGAAGGTGAATGTGGGTTGGAAATGGTGGGAATGATGGTCTAGGAGTAAAAGCGAGAATAGCTTGGGACAGAGAGGGACGGGGGGCAGATCTCAATATGCGAGCGGAATACGCGTGAAGGCGAGGTAAGGTGAGTTTCTAGGCGAGGGTGGGATGGGCCAGAAAGCAACGGTGTGATGAGCTTGAAGGCGAGGGTGGGATAGAATTGAAAAAGAGGGTGGGCAGGGTATGAATGAGAGGTTGGGCCCGAGAAGAAGGTGAAGATGAGACGGGAATGAAGACTAGGTTGGGCTAGGACTGAAAATGAGAGTGGGCTGGGGTAGAATGCGAAAGGGGGTCGGGCCTGAAGGTGTGGGTGGGAGTGTCCTGAAGGCGAGGGTGAGATGGTCTTGTAGGTAAGTGTTGAAAGGCAAGAAGGTAAGGGTTTGATGCGTTTGAATGCGAGGGTGTGATATGCACGAAGGCGAAGGTAGGCTGGGCTAGTAGGTGAAGTTAGGTGGGGCTAGAAGGCGAAGGTGTGGTGGTATTTAAGGCACGGGTAAGCTAGTCCTAAAAGCAAAGATGGGATCGGCCAAAAGACGATGTTGGGCTGAGCTGGAAGATCTTGAAGGCGAAGGTGGGATGGGTCTACAGATGTAGGTCGGTTGCGCCTGAAGGCGTGGGTGCAAAACGGCCAGAAAAGAGAGAGAGAGAGAGAGAGAGAGAGAGAGAGAGAGAGAGAGAGAGAGAGAGAGAGAGAGAGAGAGAGAGAGAGAATGATCTAGTTTTCGTATGGGATCGAAGGCAAATGTGAGATGGGCTTCAAGACGAGGGAGACCTAGACAATTAAGAAGACGGTGAGCTGGCCCTGAAGGAGAGGCTAGGATGGTTCAGAAATCGAGGGTGAGTTGGAGCTGAAGGCGAGGGTGCAATGGGCCTGAAGGAGATGGTTGGCCGATCTAACCACGAAGGTGAACTTTCTATGACAGCGAGATTGGAATGGGCCTGAGAAACGGGTTACCTCGGCATGAATATGAGGGTGGGCTCGGGAAGAAAGTGAAGATGGGCTTGGCCTGAAGGCTACGGTGGTATGGACCTGAAGGCGAGGTTGATCTAGGTTTGTGGGCATTAGTAGGATGGACCTGACGGGAATGCTGCGATATGCCTGAAGACGAGGGTGGGCCGGGCCAAAAGGCCTCCATGGTCTGGGTCAGAAGTCGAAAATGGAATGGGGCTGTAGACGAGGATGAGCTGGGACTGAGGGTGAATGTAAGCTTGACATGAAGGCTAAGGAGGGATGGGCCAGAAGGCGAAGGCGGGATGGCCCTTAAGAAGAGGGTGGGTAGAGCCTAAAGGCGAGCTTGAGGTAGGTTTGAGCGAGAAGTCGATGGTGGGATGTCTCTGAAGACGAGTGTAGTTAGGAAAAGAAGGAGAGGACAGGTTCGGCTGGAAGGGGAAGGTGGGTTGTGCATGTAGACGAGGATGAACTGGGACTAAAGGAGAGTGTGAGCTTGACCTGAAGGTTTAGGTCAAATGGGAAAGAAGGCAATGGTGGGATGGGTTTGAAGACGATGCTGGCCGAATACTGAAAGCGATTGTGAGATGGGTTGAAGGTGAGTGTGGTATGCGACTGAAAGCAAACGTGGGCTGGGATAAGAGGAGGAGGAGGGTTGGAATGAAGTCGTTCGTTGGATGGGCCTGAAGACGAGGGTGAGATAGGCTAGCATTTGAGGGTTGGATGGGAAAGAAGGCATTGGTGAGATGGGATGATTGTGAGGGTTGGATTGACTTGAAGAAGATGGGCTGGGTCTGAAGGAGAGGTTTGGGCTGGGTTAGAAGGTAAATGTGGGTTGGAAATGTTGGGAATGATGGTCTAGGAGTAAAAGCGAGAATAGCTTGGGACAGAGAGGGACGGGGTCAGCTCTCAATATGCGTGTGGAATAAGCGTGAAGGCGAGGTAAGGTGAGCTTCTAGGCGAGGGTGGGATGGGCCAGAAAGCAAGGGTGGGATGAGCTTGAAGGCGAGGGTGGGATATAATTGAAAAAGAGGGTTGGCAGGGTATGAATGAGAGGTTGGGCCCGAGAAGTGAAGATGAGACGGGAATGAAAACTAGGTTGGGCTAGGACTGAAAATGAGAGTGGGCTGGGCTAGAATGCGAAAGGGTGTCGGGCCTGAAGGTGTGGGTTTGAGAGGCCTGAAGGCGAGGGTGAGATGGTCTTGAAGGTAAGAGTGGAAAGGCAAGAAGGTAAGGGTTTAATGCGTTTGAATGCGAGGGTGTGATGTGCACGAAGGCGAAGGTAGGCTGGGCTAGTAGGTGAAGTTAGGTGGGGCTAGAAGGCGAAGGTGTGCTTGTATTCAAGGCACGGGTAAGCTAGTACTAAAAGCAAAGGTGGGATCGGCCAAAAGACGATGTTGGCTTGAGCTGGAAGGTGGAAGATCTTGAAGGCGAAGGTGGGATGGATCTAAAGATGTAGGTCGGTTGCGCCTGAAGGCGTCGGTGGAATGGGCCAGAAAAGAAAAAAAGAGAGAGAGAGAGAGAGAGAGAGAGAGAGAGAGAGAGAGAGAGAGAGAGAGAGAGAGAGAGAGAGACAGAGACAGAGAGAGACAGAGAGAGACAGACAGAGAGAGAGAATGATCTAGTTTTCGTAAGGAATCGAAGGCAAAGGTGAGATGGGCTTGAAGACGAGGGAGACCTAGACAAATAAGAAGACGGTGAGCTGGCCCTGAAGGTGAGGCTAGGTTTGTTAAGAAATCGAGGGTGAGGTGGAGCTGAAGGCGAGGGTGGAATGGGACTGAAGGTGATGGTTGGCCGATTTAACCGCGAAGGTGTACTTTCCATGACAGCGAGATTGGAATGAGACTGAGAAAGTGGTTACCTCGGCATGAATATGAAGTTGTCCTCGCGAAGAAAGTGAAGATGGGCTTGGCCTGAAGGCTACGGTAGGATGGGCCTGAAGGCGAGGTTGAACTAGGTTTGAGGGCATTAGTAGGATGGACCTGACGGGAATGCTGGGATATGCCTGACGACGAGGGTGGGCTGGGCCAAAAGGCCTCCATGGTCTGGGTCAGAAGTCGAAAATGTCATGGGGCTGTAGACGAGGATGAGATGGGCCTGAGGGTGAATGTAAGCTTGACATGAAGGCTAAGGAGGGATGGGCCAGAAGGCGAAGGCGGGATGGCCCTGAAAACGAGGTTGGGTAGAACTTGAAGGCGAGCTTGAGGTAGGTTTGGGCCAGAAGTCGATGGTGGGATGTCCCTGAAGACGAGTGTATTTAGGAAAAGAAGGCGAGGACAGGTTCGGCTGGAAGGGGAAGGTGGGTTGTGCCTGTAGACAAGGATGAGCTGGGCCTAAAGGAGAGTGTGAGCTTGACCTGAAGGTTAAGGTCGAATGGGAAAGAAGGGAATGGTGGGATGGGTTTGAAGACGATACTGGCCGAATACTGAAGGCGATGGTGAGATGGGTTGAAGTTAGTGTGGTATGCGACTGAAAGCAAACGTGGGCTGGGATAGGAGGAGGAGGAGGGTTGGAATGAAGTCGTTGGTTGGATGGGCCTGAAGGCGAGGGTGAGATAGGCTAGCATTTGAGGGTTGGATGGGAAAGAAGGCATTGGTGAGATGGGATGAATGTGAGGGTTGGATTGACTTGAAGAAGATGGGCTGGGTCTGAAGGAGATGTTTGGGCTGGGTTAGATGGTGAATGTGGGTTGGAAATGGTAGGAATGATGGTCTAGGAGTAAAAGCGAGAATAGCTTGGGACAGAGAGGGACGGGGTCAGTTCTCAATATGCGTGTGGAATAAGCGTGAAGGCGAGGTAAGGTGAGCTTCTAGGCGAGGGTGGGATGGGCCAGAAAGCAAGGGTGGGATGAGCTTGAAGGCGAGGGTGGGATAGAATTGAAAAAGAGGGTTGGCAGGGTATGAATGAAAGGTTGGGCCCGAGAAGAAGGTGAAGATGAGACGGGAATGAAGACTAGGTTGGGCTAGGACTGAAAATGAGAGTGGGCTGGGGTAGAATGCGAAAGGGGGTCGGGCCTGAAGGTGTGGGTTTGAGAGGCCTGAAGGCGAGGGTGAGATAGTCTTGGAGGTAAGTGTGGAAAGGCGAGAAGGTAAGGGTTTAATGCGTTTGAATACGAGGGTGTGATTTGCACGAAGGCGAAGGTAGGCTGGGCTACTGGTGAAGTTAGGTGGGGCTAGAAGGCGAAGGTGTGCTTGTATTTAAGGCACGGGTAAGCTAGTCCTAAAAGCAAAGGTGGGATCGGCCAAAAGACGATGTTGGCCTGAGCTGGAAGGTGGAAGATCTTGAAGGCGAAGGTGGGATGGGTCTAAAGATGTAGGTCGGTTGCGCCTGAAGGCGTCGGTGGAATGGGCTAGAAAAGAGAGAGAGAGAGAGAGAGAGAGAGAGAGAGAGAGAGAGAGAGAGAGAGAGAGAGAGAGAGAGAGAGAGAGAGAGAGAGAGAGAGAGAATGATCTAGTTTTCGTATGGAATCGAAGGCAAAGGTGAGATGGGCTTGAAGACGAGGGAGACCTAGACAAATAAGAAGACGGTGAGCTGGCCCTGAAGGTGAGGCTAGGTTGGTTAAGAAATCGAGGGTGAGGTGGAGCTGAAGGCGAGGGTGGAATGGGATCGATGTTGATGGTTGGCCGATTTAACCGCGAAGGTGTACTTTCCATGACAGCGAGATTGGAATGGGCCTGAGAAAGTGGTTACCTCGGCATGAAAATGAGGTTGTCCTCGCGAAGAAAGTGAAGATGGGCTTGGCCTGAAGGTTACGGTGGGATGGGCCTGAAGGCGAGGTTGAACTAGGTTTGAGGGCATTAGTAGGATGGACCTGATGGGAATGCTGGGATATGCCTGTCGACGAGGGTGGGCTGGGCCAAAAGGCCTCCATGGTCTGGGTCAGAAGTCGAAAATGGAATGGGGCTGTAGACGAGGATGAGCTGGTCCTGAGTGTGAATGGAAGCTTGACATGAAGGCTAAGGAGGGATCGGCCAGAAGGCGAAGGCGGGATGGCCCTGAAGACGAGTGTAGTTAGGAAAAGAAGGCGAGGACAGGTTGGGCTGGAAGGGGAAGGTGGGTTGTGCCTGTAGACAAGGATGAGCTGGGCCTAAAGGAGAGTGTGAGCTTGACCTGAAGGTTAAGGTCAAATGGGAAAGAAGGGAATGGTGGGATGGGTTTGAAGACGATACTGGCCGAATACTGAAGGCGAGGGTGAGATGGGTTGAAGGTGAGTGTGGTATGCGACTGAAAGCAAACATGGGCTGGGATAGGAGGAGGAGGAGGGTTGGAATGAAATCGTTTGTTGGATGGGCCTGAAGGCGAGGGTGGGATAGGCTAGCATTTGAGTGTTGGATGGGAAAGAAGGCATTGGTGAGATGGGATGAATGTGAGGGTTGGATTGACATGAAGAAGATGGGCTGGGTCTGAAGGAGAGGTTTGGGCTGGGTTAAAAGGTGAATGTGGGTTGGAAATGGTGGGAATGATGGTCTAGGAGTAAAAGCGAGAATAGCTTGGGACAGAGAGGGACGGGGAGCAGCTCTCAATATGCGAGTTGAATAAGCGTGAAGGCGAGGTAAGGTGAGCTTCTAGGCGAGGGTGGGATGGGCCAGAAAGCAAGGGTGGGATGAGCTTGAAGGCGAGGTTGGGATAGAATTGAAAAAGAGGGTGGGCAGGGTATGATGAGAGTTTGGGCCCGAGAAGAAGGTGAAGATGAGACGGGAATGAAGACTAGGTTGGGCTAGGACTGAAAATGAGAGTGGGCTGGGCTAGAAGGCGAAAGGGGGTCGGGCCTGAAGGTGTGGGTGGGAGAGGCCTGAAGGTGAGGGTGAGATGGTCTTGTAGGTAAGTGTTGAAAGGCGAGAAGGTAAGGGTTTAACGCGTTTGAATGCGAGGGTGTGATGTGCACGAATGCGAAGGTAGGCTGGGCTAGTAGGTGAAGTTAGGTGGGGCTAGAAGGCGAAGGTGTGCTGGTATTTAAGGCATGGGTAAGCTAGTCCTAAAAGCAAAGGTGGGATCGACCAAAAGACGATGGTAGGCTGAGCTGGAAGATCTTGAAGGCGAAGGTGGGATTGGTCTACAGATGGAGGTCGGTCGCGCCTGAAGGCGTGGGTGCAAAAGGGCCAGAAAAGAGAGAGAGAGAGAGAGAGAGAGAGAGAGAGAGAGAGAGAGAGAGAGAGAGAGAGAGAGAGAGAGAGAGAGAGAGAGAGAGAATGATCTAGTTTTCGTATGGGATCAAAGGCAAAGTTGAGATGGGCTTGAAGACGAGGGAAACCTAGACAAATAAGAAGACGGTGATCTGGCCCTGAAGGTGAGGCTAGGATGGTTCAGAAATCGAGGGTGAGGTGGAGCTGAAGGCGAGGTTGGAATGGGACTGAAGGTGATGGTAGGCCGATCTAACCGAGAAGGTGTACTTTCCATGACAGTGATATTGGAATGGGCCTGAGAAAGTGGTTACCTCGGCATGAAAATGAGGGTGGGCTCGGGAAGAAAGTGAAGATGTGCTTGGCCTGAAGTCTACGGTGGGATGGGCCTGAAGGTGAGGTTGAGCTAGGTTTGAGGGCTTTAGTAGGATGGACCTGACGGGAATGCTGGGATATGTCTGACGACGAGGTTTGGCTGGGCCACAAGGTCTGGGTCAGAAGTCGAAAATGGAATGGGGCTGTAGACGAGGATGAGCTGGGCCTGAGGGTAAATGTAAGCTTGACATGAAGGCTAAGGAGGGATGAGCCAGATGGCGAAGGTGGGATGGGCCTGAAGACGAGTGTGGGTAGAGTCTGAAGGCGAGCTTGACTTAGGTTTGGGCCAAAAATCGATGTTGGGATGTCCCTGAAGACGAGTGTAGTCAGAAAAAAAGGCGAGGGACAGGTTCGGCTGGAAGGAGAAGGAGGGTTATGCCTGTACACGAGGATGAGCTTGGTCTAAAGGAGAGTGTGAGCTTGACCTGAAGGTTAAGGTCAAATGGGAAAGAAGGCAATGGTGGGATCGGTTTCAAGATGATGCTGGCCAAATACTGAAGGCGATGGCGAGATGGGTTGAAGGTGAGTGTGGTATGCGACTGAAAGCAAACGTGGGCTGGGATAGGAGGAGGAGGAGAGTTGAAATGAAGTCGTTGGTGGGATGAGCCTGAAGGCGAGGGTGAGATAGGCTAGCATTTCAGAGTTGGATGGGAAAGAAGGCATTGGTTAGATGGGATGAATGTGAGTGTTGGATTGACTTGAAGAAGATGGGCTGGGTCTGAAGGAGAGGTTTGGGCTGGGTGAGAAGGTGAATATGGGTTGGAAATGGTGGGAATGATGGTCTAGGAGTAAAAGCGAGAATAGCTTGGGACAGAGAGGGACGGGAGGCAGCTCTCAATATGCGTGTGGAATAAGCGTGAAGGCGAGGTAAGGCGAGCTTCTAGGCGAGGGTGGGATGGGCCAGAAAGCAAGGGTGGGATGAGCTTGAAGTCAAGGGTGCGATAGAATTGAAAAAGAGGGTTGGCAGGATATGATGAGATGTTGGGCCCGAGAAGAAGGTGAAGATGAGACGGGAATGAAGACTAGGTTGGGCTAGGACTGAAAATGAGAGTGGGCTGGGGTAGAATGCGAAACGGGGGTCGGGCCTGAAGGTGTGGGTTTGAGAGGCCTGAAGGCGAGGGTGAGATGGTCTTGTAGGTACGTGTGGAAGGGCGAGAAGGTAAGGGTTTAATGCGTTTGAATGCGAGGGATGTGATGTGCACGAAGGCGAAGGTAGGCTGGGCTAGTAGGTGAAGTTAGGTGGGGTTAGAAGGCGAAGGTGTGCTGGTATTTAAGGCATGGGTAAGCTAGTCCTAAAAGCAGGGGTGGGATCTGCCAAAAGACGATGTTGGGGTGAGCTGGAAGATCTTGAAGGCGAAGGTGGGATGGGTCTAAAGATGTAGGTCGGTTTCGCCTGGAAGGCGTTGGTGGAATGGGCCAGAAAAAAGAGAGAGAGAGAGAGAGAGAGAGAGAGAGAGAGAGAGAGAGAGAGAGAGAGAGAGAGAGAGAGAGAGAGAGAGAGAGAGAGAGAGAATGATCTAATTTTTGTATGCGCTAGAAGGCAAAGGTGAGATGGGCTTTAAGGCGAGGGAGAGCTAGACAAAAAATGCGACGGTGAGCTGGCCTTGAAGGTGAGGCTAGGATGGTTCAGAAATCGAGGTTAAGGTGGAGCTAAAGGCGAGGGTGGAATGGGCCTGAAGGTGATGGTTGGCCGATCTAAACGCGAGGGTGTGCTTTTCATGACGGCGAGTTTGGAATGGGCCTGAGAAAGTGGTTACCTCGTCATGAAAATGAGGGTTGGCTTGGGAAGAAAGTGAAGATGGACTTGGCCTGAAGGCTAGATTGGGATGGGCCTAATGGCGATGTTGAGTTAGGTTTGAGGGCATTAGTAGGATGGACCTGACGGGAATGCTGGGATATGCCTGAAGACGAGGGTGGGCTGGGCCAAAAGGCCTCAATGGTCTGGGTCAGAAGTCGAAAATGTAATGGGTCTGTAGACGAGAATGAGCTTAGCCTTAGGGCTAATGTAAGCTTGACATGAAGGCTAAGTAAGGATGGGCTAGAAGGCGAAGGTGGGATGGCCCTGAAGACGAGGGTGGGTAGAGCCTGAAGGTTTGGGCCAAAAATCGATGTTGGGATGTCCCTGAAGACGAGTGTAGTCAGGAAAAAAAGGCGAGGACAGGTTCGGCTGGAAGGGGGAGGTGGGTTATGCCTGTACACGTGGATGAGCTTGGCCTAAAGGAGAGTGTGAGCTTGACCTGAAGGTTAAGGTCAAATGGGAAAGAAGGCAATGATGGGATGGGTTTGAAGATGATGCTGGCCAAATACTGAAGGCGATGGCGAGATGAGTTGAAGGTGAGTGTGGTATGCGACTGAAAGCGAGAGTGAGCTGGGATAGGAGGAGGAGGAGGGTTGGAATGAAGTCGTAGGTGGGATGGGCCTGAAGGCGAGGGTGAGATAGGCTAATATTTGAGGGTTGGATGGGAAAGAAGGCATTGGTGAGATGGGATGAATGTGAGGGTTGGATTGACTTGAAGACTATGGGCTGGGTCTGAAGGAGAGATTTTGGCTGGGTTAGAAGGTGAATGTGGGTTGGAAGTGGTGGAAATGGTGGTCTAGGAGTAAGAGCGAGAATAGCCTGGGACAGAGAGGGACGGGGGGCAGCTCTCAATATGCGAGTGGAATGAGCCTGAAGGTGAGGTAAGATGAGCTTCTAAGCGAGGGTGGGATGGGCCAGAAAGCAAGGGTAGGATTGGCTTGAATTCGAGGGTGGGATAGAATTGAAAAAGAGGGTGGGCAGGGTATGAATGAGAGGTTGGGCCCGAGAAGAAGGTGAAGATGAGAAGGGAATGAAGACTAGGTTGGGCTAGGACTGAAAATGAGAGTGGGCTGGGCTAGAAGGCGAAAGGGGGTCGGGCCTGAAGGTGTGGGTGGGAGAGGTCTGAAGGCGAGGGTGAGATGGTCTTGTAGGTAAGTGTGGAAAGGCGAGAAGGTAAAGGTTTAATGCGTTTGAATGCGAGGGTGTGATGTGCATGAAGGAGAAGGTAGGGGGGGCCAGAAGGTGAAGTTATGTGGGGCTAGAAGACGAAAGTATGCTGGTTTTTAAGGCAAGGGTTAGCAAGTCCTAAAATCAAAATTGGGATCGGCCCAAAGACGACGTTGGGCTGAGCTGGAAGGGAGAAGGTCTTGATGGCGAAGGTGGGATGGGTCTAAAGATTTAGGTCGGTTGCGCCTGGAGGCGTGGGTGGAATGGGCCAGGGGGGGAAGGGGGAGAGAGAGAGAGAGAGAGAGAGAGAGAGAGAGAGAGAGAGAGAGAGAGAGAGAGAGAGAGAGAGAGAGAGAGAGAGAGAATTATCTAGTTTTCGTATGGGATCGAAGGCCAAGGTGAGATGGGCTTGAAGACGAGGGAGACCTAGACAAATATGGAGACGGTGAGCTGGCTCTGAAGGTGAGGCTAGGATGGTTCAGATATCGAGGGTGTTGTGGAGTTGAAGGCGAGGGTGGAATGGGCCTGAAGGTGATGTTTGGCCGATGTAACCGCGAAGGTGTGCTTTCCATGCCAGCGAGATTGGAATAGGCCTGAGAAAGTGGTTACCGCGGCATGAAAATGAGGGTGGGCTCTGTAAGAAAGTGAAGATGGGCTTGACCTGAAGGCTACTGTGGGATGGGCCTGAAGGCGAGGTTGAGATAGGTTGCAGGGATTAGTAGGATAGACCTGATGGGAATGCTGGGATATGCCTGAAGACGAGGGTGGGTTGGCCAAAAGGCCTCCATGGTCTGGGTGAAAAGTTGAAAATGGAATGGGGTTGTAGACGAGGATGAGTTGGGCCTGAGGGTGAATATAAGCCTGACATGAAGGCTAAGGAGGGATGGGTCCGAAGGCGAAGGTGGGATTGCCCTGAAGACAAGGGTGGGTAGAGCCTGAAGGCGAGCTTGAGGTAGGTTTGGGCCAGAAGTCGATGGTAGGATGTCCCTGAAGATGAGTGTAGTTAGGAAAAGAAGGCGAGGACAGGTTCGGCTGGAAGGGGAAGGTGGGTTGTGCCTGTAGACGAGGATGAGCTGGGCCTAGAGTGTGAGCTTGACCTGAAGGTTAAGGTCAAATGGGAAAGAAGGCAATGGTGGGATGGGTTTGAAGATGATGCCGGCCAAATACTGAAGGCGATGGTGAGATGGGTTGAAGGTCAGTGTGGTATGCGACTAAAAACGAGCTTGGGCTGGGATAGGAGGAGGAGGAGGGTTGGAATGATGTCGTAGGTGGGATGGGCCTGAAGGCGAGATCTAGGAGTAAGAGCGAGAATAGTCTGGGACAGAGAGCGAAGGGGGGTAGCTCTCAATAATCGAGTGGAATGAGCCTGAAGGTGAGGTAAGATGAGCTTCTAGGCGAGGGTGGGATGGGCCAGAAAGCAAGGTTGGGATGGGCTTGAATTCGAGGGTGGGATAGAATTGAAAAAGAGGGTGGGCAGGGTATGAATGAGAGGTTGGGCCCGAGAAGAAGGTAAAGATGAGAAGGGAATGAAGACTAGGTTGTTCTAGGACTGAAAATGAGAGTGGGCTAGGTTAGAAGGCGACAGGGGGTCGGGCCTGAAGGTGTGGGTGGGAGAGGCCTGAAGGCGAGGGTGAGATGGTCTTGTTGGTAAGTGTGGAAAGGCGAGAAGGTAAGGGTTTAAAGCGTTTGAATGCGAAGGTATGATGTGCATGAAGGAGAATGTAGGCTGGGCTAAAAGGTGAAGTTAGGTGGGGCTAGAAGGCGAAAGTATGCCGGTATTTAAGGCAAGGGTTAGCAAGTCCTAAAATCAAAATTGGGATCGGCCAAAAGAAGACGTTGGGCTGAGCTGGAAGGGAGAAGGTCTTGATGGCGAAGGTTGGATGGGTGTAAAGATGTAGGTCGGTTGGGCCTGAAGGCGTGGGTGGAATGGGCCATGGGGGAGAAAGAGAGAGAGAGAGAGAGAGAGAGAGAGAGAGAGAGAGAGAGAGAGAGAGAGAGAGAGAGAGAGAGAGAGAGAGAGAGAGAGAGAATGATCTAGTTTTCGTATGGGATCGAAGGCAAAGGTGAGATGGGCTTGAATACGAGGGAGACCTAGACAAATAAGGAGACAGTGAGCTGGCCTTGAAGGTGAGGCTAGGATGGTTCAGAAATCGAGGGCGAGTTGGAGCTGAAGGCGAGGGTGGAATGGGCCTGAAGGTGATGTTTGGCCGATCAAACCGCGAAGGTGGGCTTTCCATGACAGCGAGATTGGAATGGGCCTGAGAAAGTGGTTACCTCGGCATGAAAATGAGGGTGGGCTCGGGAAGAAAGTGAAGATGGGCTTGACCTGAAGGCTACGGTGGGATGGGCCTGAAGGAGAGGTTGAGTTAGGTTTGAGGGCATTAGTAGGATGGACCTGACGGGAATGCTGTGATATGCCTGAAGACGAGGGTGGGCTGGGCGAAAAGGCCTCCATGGTCTGGGTCAGAAGTCGAAAATGGAATGGTTCTGTAGACGAGGATAAGCTGGGCCTGAGGGTGAATGTAAGCTTGACATGAAGGCTAAGGAGGGATGGGCCAGAAGGTGAAGGTGGGATGGCCCTGAAGACGAGGGTGGGTAGAGCTTGAAGGCGAGCTTGAGGTAGGTTTGGGCCAGAAGTCGATGGTGGGATGTCCCTGAAGACGAGTGTAGTTAGGAAAAGAAGGCGAGGACAGGTTCGGCTGGAAGAGGAAGGTGGGTTGTGCCTGTAGACGAGGATGAGCTGGGCCTAAAGGAGAGTGTGAGCTTGACCTGAAGGTTAAGGTCAAATGGGAAAGAAGGCAATGGTGGAATGGGTTTGAAGACGATGCTGGCCAAATACTGAAGGTGATGGTGTGATGGGTTGAAGGTGAGTGTGGTATGCGACTGAAAGCAAACGTGGGCTGAGATAGGAGGAAGAGGAGGGTTGGAATGAAGTCGTTGGTGGGATTGGCCTGAAGGCGTGGGTGAGATAGGCTAGCATTTGAGGGTTGGATGGGAAAGAAGGCATTGGTGAGATGGGATGAATGTGAGGGTTGAATTGACTTGAAGAAGATGGGCTGGGTATGAAGGAGAGGTTTGGGCTGGGTGACAAGGTAAATGTGTGTTGGAAATGGTGGGAATGATGGTCTAGGAGTAAAAGCGAGGATAGCTTGGGACAGAGGGACGGGGGGCAGCTCTCAATATGCGAGTGGAATAAGCGTGAAGGCGAGGTAAGATTAGCTTCTAGGCGAGGGTGGGATGGGCCAGAAAGCAAGGGTGGGATGAGCTTGAGGACGGTGTGATAGAATTGAAAAAGAGGGTTGGCATGATATGAATGAGAAGTTGGGCCCGAGAAGAAGGTGAAGATGAGAAGGGAATGAAGACTAGGTTGGGCTAGGATTGGAAATAGATTGGGCTGGGGGAGAAGGCGAAAGGGGGACGGTCCTGAAGGTGTGGGTGGGAGAGGCCTGAAGGCGAGGGTGAGATGCTTTAGTAGGTAAGTGTGGAAAGGCGAGAAGGTAAGGGTTTAATGAGTTTGAATGCGAGGGTGTGATGTGCACGAAGACAAAGGTAGGCTGGGCTAGTGGGTGAAGTTAGATGGGGCTAGAAGGCGAAGGTGTGCTGGTATTTAAGGCATGGGTAAGCTAGTCCTAAAAGCAGGGGTGGGATCGGCTAAAAGACGATGTTGGGCTGAGCTGGAAGGTGGAAGATCTTGAAGGCGAATGTGGGATGGGTCTAAAGATGTAGGTCGGTTGCGCCTGAAGGCATGAGTGGAATGGGCCAGAAAAGAGAGAGAGAGAGAGAGAGAGAGAGAGAGAGAGAGAGAGAGAGAGAGAGAGAGAGAGAGAGAGAGAGAGAGAGAGAGAGAGAGAGAGAGAGAGAGAGAGATCGAATGATCTAGTTTTCGTATGGGATCGAATTCAAAGGTGAGATGGGCTTGAAGACGAGGGAGACCTAGACAATTAAGAAGACGGTGAGATGGCCCCGAAGGTGAGGCTAGGATGGCTCAGAAATCGAGGGTGAGGTGGAGCTGAAGGCGAGGGTGGAATGGGCCTGAAGGTGATGGTTGGCCGATCTAACCGCGAAGGTGTACTTTTCATAACAGCGAGATTGGAATGGGCATGAGAAAGTGGTTACCTCGGCATGAAAATGATGGTGGGCTCTTGAAGAAAGTGAAGATGGGCTACGGTGAAGGCTACGGTGGGACGGGCCTGAAGGCGAGGTTGAGCTAGGTTTGAGGGCATTAGTAGGATGGACCTGACGGGAATGCTGGGATATGCCTGAAGACGAGGGTGGGCTGGGCTAAAAGGCCTCCATGGTCTGGGTCAGAAGTCGAAAATGGAATGTGGATGTAGACGAGGATGAGCTGGGCCTGAGGGTGAATGTAAGCTTGACATGAAGGCTAAGGAGGGATGGGCCAGAAGGCGAAGGTGGGTAGAGCTTGAAGGCGAGCTTGAGGAAGGTTTGGGCCAGAAGTCGATGGTGGGATGTCCCTGAAGACGAGTGTAGTTAGGAAAAGAAGGCGAGGACAGGTTCGGCTGGAAGGGGAAGGTGGGTTGTGCCTGTAGACGAGGATGAGCTGGGCCTAAAGGAGAGTGTGAGCTTGACCTAAAGGTTAAGGTGAAATGGGAAAGAAGGCAATGGTGGGATGGGTTTGAGGACGATGCTGGCCAAATACTGAAGGCGATGGTGAGATGGGTTGAAGGTGAGTGTGGTATGCAAATGAAAGCAAACGTGGGCTGGGATAGGAGGGGGAGGAGGGTTGGAATGAAGTCGTTGGTGGGATTGGGCCTGAAGACGAGGGTGAGATAGGCTAGCATTTGAGGGTTGGATGGGAAAGAAGGCATTGGTGAGATTTGATGAATGTGAGGGTTGGATTGACTTGAAGAAGATGGGCTGGGTCTGAAGGAGAGATTTGGGCTGAGTTTGAAGGTGAATGTGGGTTGGAAATGGTGGGAATGATGGTCTAGGAGTAAAAGCGAGAATAGCTTGGGACAGAGAGGGACGGGGGGCAGCTCTCAATATGCGAGTGGAATAAGCGTGAAGGCGAGGTAAGGTGAGCTTCTAGGCGAGGGTGGGATGGGCCAGAAAGCAAGGGTGGGATGAGCTTGAAGGCGAGGTTGGGATAGAATTGAAAAAGAGGGTGGGCAGGGTATGAATAAGAGTTTGGGCCCGAGAAGAAGGTGAAGATGAGACGGGAATGAAGACTAGGTTGGGCTAGGATTGAAAATGAGAGTGTGCTGGGCTAGAATGCGAAAGGGGGTCGGGCCTGAAGGTGTGGGTGGGAGAGGTCTGAAGGCGAGGGTGAGATTGTCTTGTAGGTAAGTGTCGAAAGGCGAGAAGGTAAGGGTTTAATGCGTTTGAATGCGAGGGTGTGCTGTGCACGAAGGCGAAGATAGGCTGGGCTAGTAGGTGAAGTTAGGTGGGGCTAGAAGGTGAAGGTGTGCTGGTATTTAATTCATGGGTAAGCCATTGCTAAAAGCAAAGGTGGGATCGGCCAAAAGACGATGTTGGGCTGAGATGGAAGGTGGAAGATCTTGAAGGCGAGTGTGGGATGGGTCTAAAGATGTAGGTCGGTTGCGCCTGAAGGCGTGGGTGGAATGGGCCAGAAAAGAGAGAGAGAGAGAGAGAGAGAGAGAGAGAGAGAGAGAGAGAGAGAGAGAGAGAGAGAGAGAGAGAGAGAGAGAGAGAGAGAGAGAGAGAGAGAGAGAGAGAATGAGAGAAAGAGAGAGAGAATGATCTAGTTTTCGTATGGGATCGAAGGCAAAGGTGAGATGGGCTTGAAGACGAGGGAGACCTAGACAATTAAGTAGACGGTGAGCTGGCCCTGAAGGTGAGGCTAGGATGGTTCAGAAATCGAGGGTTAGGTGGAGCTGAAGGCGAGGCTGGAATGGGCCTGAAGGTGATGGTTGGCCGACCTAACCGTGAAGGTGTACTTTCCATGACAGCGAGAATGAAATGGGCCTGAGAAAGTGGTTACCTCGGCATGGAAATGAGGGTGGGCTTGGGAAGAAATTGAAGATGGGCTTCGCCTGAAGGCTACGGTGGGATGGTCCTTGAGGCGAGGTTGAGCTAGGTTTGAGGGCATTAGTAGGATGGACCTGACGGGAATGCTGGGATATGGCTGAAGACGAGGGTGGGCTGGGCGAAAAGGCCTCCATGGTCTGGGTCAGAAGTCGAAAATGGAATGGGGCTGTAGACGAGGATGAGCTTGGCCTGAGGGTGAATGTAAGCTTGACATGAAGGCTAAGGAGTGATGGGCCAAAAGGCGATGGTGGGATGGCCCTGAAGACGAGGGTGGGTAGAGCTTGAAGGAGAGCTTGAGGTAGGTTTGAGCCAGAAGTCGATGGTGGGATGTCCCTGAAGACGAGTGTAGTTAGGAAAAGAAGGCGAGGATAGGTTCGGCTGGAAGAGGAAGGTGGGTTGTGCCTGTAGACGAGGATGAGCTGGGCCTAAAGGAGAGGGAGAGCTTGACCTGAAGGTTAAGGTCAAATGGGAGAGAAGGTAATGGTGGGATGGGTTTGAAGATGATGCTGGCCAAATACTGAAGGTGATGGTGAGATGGGTTGAAGGTGAGTGTGGTATGCGACTGAAAGCAAACGTGGGCTGGGATCGGAGGAGGAGGAGGGTTGGAATGAAGTCGTTGGTGGGATGGGCCTGAAGGCGAGGGTGAGATAGGCTAGCATTTGAGGGTTGGAAGGAAAAGAAGGCATTGGTGAGATTTGATGAATGTGAGGGTTGGACTGACTTGAACAAGATGGGCTTGGTCTGAAGGAGAGGTTTGGGATGGGTTAGAAGGTGAATATGGGTTGGAAATGGTGGGAATGATGGTCTAGGAGTAAAAGCGAGAATAGCTTGGGAGAGAGAGGGACGGGGGGGGCTCTCAATATGCGAGTGGAATGAGCCTGAAGGCGTGGCAAGATGAGTTTCTAGGCGAGGGTGGGATGGGCCAGAAAGCAAGGGTGGGATGAGCTTGAAGGCGAGGGTGGGATAGAATTCAAAAAGAGGGTTGGCAGGATATGAATGAGAGGTTGGCCCCGAGAAGAATGTGAAGATGAGAAGGGAATGAAGACTAGGTTGGGCTAGGACTGAAAATGAGAGTTGTCTGTGGTAGAAGGCGAAAGGGAGTCGGGACTGAAGGTGTGGGTGGAAGAGGCCTGAAGGCGAGGTTGAGATGGTCTTGTAGGTAAGTGTGGAAAGGCGAGAAGGTAAGGGTTTAATGCGTTTGAATGCGAGGGTGTGATGTGTAGAAGGCGAAGGTAGGCTGGGGCAGTAGGTGAAGTTAGGTGGGGCTAGAAGGCGAAGGTGTGTTGGCATTTAAGGCAAGGGTTAGCTAGTCCTAAAAGTAAAGGCGGGATCGGCGAAAAGGCAATGTTGGGCTGAGCTGGAATGTGGAAGGTCTTGAAGGCGAAGGTGTGATGGGCCAGAAGTGAGAGAGAGAGAGAGAGAGATAGATAGATAGATAAAGAGAGAGAGAGAGAGAGAGAGAGAGAGAGAGAGAGAGAGAGAGAGAGAGAGAGAGAGAGAGAGAGAGAGAGAGAATGATCTAATTTTTTATGCTCTAGAAGGCAAAGGTGAGATGGTCTTTAAGGCGAGGGAGAGCTAGACAAAAAAGGCTACGGTGAGCTGGCCCTGAAGGTGAGGCTAGGATGGTTCAAAAAGCGAGGGTGAGGTGGAGCTGAAGGCGAGGGTGGAATGGGCCTGAATGTGATGGTTGGCCGATCTAAACGCGAGGGAATGCTTTTCATGACGGCGAGATTGGAATGGGCCTGAGAAAGTGTTTACCTCGGCATGAAAATGAGGGTTGGCTCGGGAAGAAAGTGAAGATTGACTTGGCCTGTAGGCGAGAGTGGGATGGGCGTAAAGGCGAGGTTGAGCTAGGTTTGAGGGCATTAGTATTATGGACCTGAAGTGAATGCTGGGATATGCCTGAAGACGAGGGTGGGCTGGGCCAAAAGGCCTCAATGGTCTGGGTCAGAAGTCGAAAATGGAATGGTTCTGTAGACGAGGATGAGCTTGGCCTGAGGGCGAATGTAAGCTTGACATGAAGGCTAAGGAGGGATGGGCCAGAAGGTGAAGGTGGGATGGGCCTGAAGACGAGGGTGGTTAGAGCCTGAAGGTGAGCTTGAGTTAGGTTTGGGCCAAAAATCGATATTGTGATGTCCCTGAAGACGAGTGTAGTCAGGAAAAAAAGGCGAGGACAGGTTCGGCTGGAAGGGGAAGGAGGGTTGTGCCTGTACACGAGGATGAGCTTGGCCTAAAGGAGAGTGTGAGCTTGACCTGGAGGTTAAGGTCAAATGGGAAAGAAGGCAATGGTGGGATGGGTTTGAAGATGATGCTGGCCAGATACTGAAGGCGATGGTGTGATGGGTTGAAGGTTAGTGTGGTATGCGACTGAAAACGAGCTTGGGCTGGGATAGGAGGAGGAGGAGTGTTGGAATGATGTCGTAGGTGGGATGGGCCTGAAGGCGAGGGTGAAATAGGCTAATATTTGAGGGATGGATCGGAAAGAAGGCATTGATGAGATGGGATGAATGTGAGGGTTGGATTGACTTGAAGAAGTTGGGCTGGGTCTGAAGGAGAGATTTGGGCTGTGTTAGAAGGTGAATGTGGGTTGGAAGTGGTGGAAATGTTGGTCTAGGAGTAAGAGCGAGAATAGTCTAGGACAGAGAGCGAAGGGGGGCAGCTCTCAATATGCGAGTGGAATGAAGGTGAGGTAAGATGAGCTTCTAGGCGAGGGTGGGATGGGCCAGAAAGCAAGGTTGGGATGGGCTTGAATTCGAGGGTGGGATAGAATTGAAAAAGAGGGTGGGAAGGGTATGAATGAGAGGTTGGGCCCGAGAAGAAGGTAAAGATGAGAAGGGAATGAAAACTAGGTTGGGCTAGGACTGAAAATGAGAGTGGGCTGGGTTAGAAGGCGACAGGGGGTCGGGCCTGAAGGTGTGGGTAGGATGGGCCTGAAGGCGAGGGTGAGATGGTCTTGTAGGTAACTGTGGAAAGGCGAGAAGGTAAGGGTTTAATGCGTTTGAATGCGAGGGTGTGATGTGCATGAAGGAGAAGGTAGGCTGGGCTAGAAGGTGAAGTTAGGTGGGGCTAGAAGGCGAAAGTATGCCGGTATTTAAGGCAAGGGTTAGCAAGTCCTAAAATCAAAATTGGGATCGGCCAAAAGAAGACGTTGGGCTGAGCTGGAAGGGAGAAGGTCTTGATGGCGAAGGTGGGATGGGTCTAAAGATGTAGGTCGGTTGAGAGAGAATGATCTAGTTTTCGTATGGGATCGAAGGCAAAGGTGAGATGGGCTTGAAGACGAGGAAGACCTAGACAAATAAGGAGACAGTGAGCTGGCCCTGAAGGCGAGGCTAGGATGCTTCAGAAATCGAGGGTGAGGTGGAGCTGAAGGCGAGGTTGGAATGTGCCTGAAGGTGATGTTTGGCCGATCAAACCGCGAAGGTGCGCTTTCCATGACAGCGAGATTGGAATGGGCCTGAGACAGTGGTTACCTCAGCATGAAAATGAGGGTGGGCTCGGGAAGAAAGTGAAGATGGGCTTGACCTGAAGGCTACGGTAGGATGGGCCTGAAGGCGAGGTTGAGCTAGGTTTGAGGGCATTAGTTGGATGGACCTGACGGAAATGCTGTGATATGCCTGAAGACGAGAGTGGGCTGGGCCAAAAGGCCTCCATCGTCTGGGTCAGAAGTCGAAAATGGAATGGGGCTGTAGACGAGGATGAGCTTGGCCTGAGGGTGAATGTAAGCTTGACCTGAAGGCTAAGGAGGGATGGGTCAGAAGGCGAAGGTGGGATGGGCCTGAAGACGAGGGTGGGTAGAGCTTGAAGGCGAGCTCGAGGTAGGTTTGGGCCAGTAGCCGATGGTGGGATGTCTCTGAAGACGAGTGTAGTTAGGAAAAGAAGGCGAGGACAGGTTCGGCTGGAAGAGGAAGGTGGGTTGTGCCTGTAGACGAGGATGAGCTGGGCCTAAAGGAGAGTGTGAGCTTGACCTGAAGGTTAAGGTCAAATGGGAAAGAAGGCAATGGTCGAATGGGTTTGAAGACGTTGCTGGCGAAATACTGAAGGCGATGGTGTGATGGGTTGAAGGTGAGTGTGGTATGCGACTGAAGGCAAACGTGGGCTGGGATCGGAGGAGGAGGGGGGTTGGAATGAAGTCGTTGGTGTGATTGGCCTGAAGGCGTGGGTGAGATAGGCTAGCATTTGAGGGTTGGATGGGAAAGAAGGCATTGGTGAGATGGGATGAATGTGAGGGTAGGATTGACTTGAAGAAGATGGGCTGGGTATGAAGGAGAGGTTTGGGCTGGGTTACAAGGTAAATATGGGTAGGAAATGGTGGGAATGATGGTCTAGGAGTAAAAGCGAGGATAGCTTGGGACAGAGAGGGACGGGGGGCAGCTCCCAATATGCGAGAGAAATAAGCGTGAAGGCGAGGTAAGATTAGCTTCTAGGCGAGGGTGGGATGGGCCAGAAAGGAGGGGTGGGATGAGCTTGAAGGCGAGGGTGAGATAGAATTGAAAAAGAGGGTTGGCATGGTATGAATGAGAAGTTGGGCCAGAGAAGGTGAAGATGAGAAGGGAATGAAGACTAGGTTGGGATAGGATTGAAAATAAGAGTGGGCAGGGGTAGAAGACGAAAGGGGGACGGGCCTGAAGGTGTGGGTGGGAGAGGCCTGAAGGCGAGGGTGAGATGGTTTAGTAGGTAAGTGTGGAAAGGCGAGAAGGTAAGGGTTTAATGCGTTTGAATGCGAGGGTGTGATGTGCACGAAGGCGAAGGTAGGCTGGGCCAGTAGGTGAAGTTAGGTGGGGCTAGAAGGCGAAGCTGTGTTGGTATTTAAGGCAAGGGTTAGCTAGTCCTAAAAGCAAAGGTGGGATCGGCTAAAAGATGATGTTGGGCTGAGATGGAAGGTCTTGAAGGCGAAGGTGGGATGGGTCGAAAGATGTAGGTCGGTTGCGCCTTAAGGCGTGGGTGGAATGGGCTCGAAGGAAGGAAGGAAGGAGAGAGAGAGAGAGAGAGAGAGAGAGATAGAGAGATAGAGGAGAGAGAGAGAGAGAGAGAGAGAGAGAGAGAGAGAGAGAGAGAGAGAGAGAGAGAGAGAGAGAGAGAGAGAGAGAGAGAGAGAGAGAGAGAGAGAGAGAGAGAGAGAGAGAGAGAGAGAGAGAGAGAGAGAGAGAGAGAGAGAGAGAGAGAGAGAGAGAGAGAGAGAGAGAGAGAGAGAGAGAGAGAGAGAGAGAGAGAGAGAGAGAGAGAGAGAGAGAGAGAGAGAGAGAGAGAGAGAGAGAGAGAGAGAGAGAGAGAGAATGATCTAGTTTTCGTATGTGATCGAAGGCAAAGGCGAGATGGGCTTGAAGACGAGGGAGACCTAGACAATTAGAAGACGGTGAGCTGGCCCTGAAGGTGAGGCTAGGATGGTTCAGAAATCGAGGGTGAGGTGGAGCTGAAGGCGAGGGTGGAATGGGCCTGAAGGTGATGGTTGGCCGATCTAACCGCGAAGGTGTACTTTCCATGACAGCGAGATTGGAATGGGCCTGAGAAAGGTGTTACCTCGGCATGAAAATAAGGGTGGGCTCGGAAAGAAAGTGAAGATGGGCTTGGCCTGAAGGCTACGGTGGGATGGGCCTGAATGCGAGGTTGAGCTAGGTTTGAGGGCATTAGTTGGATGGACCTGACGGGAATGCTAGGATATGACTGAAGACGAGGATGGTCTGGGCCAAAAGGATTCCATGGTCTGGGTTAGAAGTCGAAAATGGAATGGGGCTGTAGACGAGGATGAGTTGGGCCTGAGGGTGAATGTAAGCTTGACATGAAGGCTAAGGAAGGATGGGCCAGAAGACGATGGTGGGATGACCCTGAAGACGAGGGTGGGTAGAGCGTGAATGTGAGCTTGAGGTAGGTTTGGGCCAGAAGTCGATGGTGAGATATCCCTGAAGACGAGTGTAGTTAGGAAAAGAAGGCGAGGATAGGTTCGCCTGGAAGGGGAAGGTGGGTTGTGCCTGTAGACGAGGATGAGCTGGGCCTAAAGGAGAATGTTAGCTTGACCTGAAGGTTAAGGTCAAATGGGAAAGAAGGCAATGGTGGGATAAGTTTGAAGACGATGCTGGCCAAATACTGAAGGCGATGGTGAGATGTGTTGAAGGTGAGTGTGGTATGCGACTGAAAGCAAACGCGGGCTGGGATAGATGGAGGAGGAGGGTTGGAATGAGGTCGTTGGTGGGATGGGCCTGAAGGCGAGGGTGAGATTGGCTAGCATTTGAGGGTTAGATGGAAAAGAAGGGATTGGTGAGATGAGATGAATGTGAATTTTGGATTGACTTGAAGAAGATGGGCTGGGTCTGAAGGAGAGATTTGGGCTGGGTTAGAAGGTGAATGTGGTTTGGAAATGGTGGGAATGATGGTCTAGGAGTAAAAGCGAGAATAGCTTGGGACACAGAGGGACGGGGGGCAGCTCTGAATATGCGAGTGGAATAAGCGTGAAGGCGAGGTAAGGCGAGCTTCTAGGCGAGGGTGGGATGGGCCAGAAAGGAAGGGTGGGATGAGCTTGAAGGCGAGGGTGAGATAGAATTGAAAAAGAGGGTGGGCAAGGTATGAATGAGAAGTTGGGCCCGAGAAGAAGGTGAAGATGAGACGGGAATGAAGACTAGGTTGGGTAGGACTGAAAATGAGAGTGGGCTGGGGTAGAATGCGAAAGGGGGTCGGGCCTGAAGGTGTGGGTGGGAGAGGCCTGAAGGCGAGGGTGAGATGGTCTTGTAGGTAAGTGTGGAAAGGCGAGAAGGTAAGGCTTTAATGCGTTTGAATGCGAGGGTGTGATATGTGCGAAGGCGAAGGTAGGCTGGGCTAGTAGTTGAAGTTAGGTGGGGCTAGAAGGCGAAGGTGTGCTGGTATTTAAGGCATGGGTAAGCTAGTCCTAAAAGCAGAGGTAGGATCGGCTAAAAGATGACGTTGGGATGAGCTGGAAGGTGGAAGATCTTGAAGGCGAATGTGGGATAGGTCTAAAGATATAGGTCGGTTGCGCCTGAGGGCATGGGTGGAATGGGCCAGAAAAAGAGAGAGAGAGAGAGAGAGAGAGAGAGAGAGAGAGAGAGAGAGAGAGAGAGAGAGAGAGAGAGAGAGAGAGAGAGAGAGAGAGAGAGAGAGAGAGAGAGAGAGAGAGAGAATGATCTAATTCTCGTATGGGATCGAAGGCAAAGGTGAGATGGGCTTGAAGACGAGTGAGACCTAGACAATTAAGAAGACGGTGAGCTGGCCCTGAAGGTGAGCCTAGGATGGTTCAGAAATCGAGGGTGAGGTGGAGCTGAAGGCGAGGGTGGAATGGGCCTGAAGGTGATGGTTGACCTATCTAATCACGAAGTTGTACTTTCCATGACAGCGAGATTGGAATGGGCCTGAGAAATTGGTTACCTCGGCATGAAAATGAGGGTTGGCTCGGGAAGAAAGTGAAGATGGGCTTGGCCTGAAGGATACGTTGGGATGAGCCTGAAGGCGAGGTTGAGCAAGGTTTGAGGGCATTAGTTGGATGGACCTGACGGGAATGCTGGGATATGCCTGAAGACGAGGGTAGGCTGGGCCAAAAGGCCTCCATGGTCTGGGTCAGAAGTCGAAAATCGAATGGGGCTGTAGATGAGGATGAGCTTGGCCTGAGGGTGAATGTAAGCTTGATATGAAGGCTAAGGAGTGATGGGCCAGAAGGCGAAGGTGGGATGTCCCTGAAGAAGAGTGTAGTTAGGAAAAGAAGGCGAGGATAGTTTCGGCTGGAAGGGGAAGGTGGGTTGTGCCTGTAGACGAGGATGAGCTGGGCCTAAAGGAGAGTGTGAGCTTGTCCTGAAGGTTAAGGTCAAATGGGAGAGAACGCAATGGCGGGATGGGTTTGAAGACGATGCTGGCCAAATACTGAAGGCGATGGTGAGATGGGTTGAAGGTGAGTGTGCTATGCGACTGAAATCAAACGTAGGCTGGGATAGGAGGAGGAGGAGGGTTGGAATGAAGTCGTTGGTTGGATAGGCCTGAAGGCGAGGGTGAGATATGCTAGCATTTGAGGGCTGTATGGGAAAGAAGGCATTGGTGAGATGGGATGAATGTGAGGGTTGGATTGACTTGAAGAAGATGGGCTGGGTCTGAAGGAGAGGTTTGGGCTGGGTTAGAAGGTGAATGTGGGTTGGAAATTGTGGGAATGATGGTCTAGGAGTAAAAGCGAGAATAGCTTGTGACAGAGAGGGACGGGGGGCAACTCTGAATATGCGAGTGGAATAAGCGTGAAGGCGAGGTAAGGTGAGCTTGTAGGCGAGGGTGGGATGGGCCAGAAAGCAAGGGTGGGATGAGCTTGAAGGAGAGGGTGGGATAGAATTGAAAAAGAGGGTGGTCAGGGTATGAATGAGAGGGTGGGCCTGAGAAAAAGGTGAAGATAAGACGGGAATGAAGACTAGGTTGGGCTAGGACTGAAAATGAGAGTGGGCTTGGGTAGAATGCAAAAGGGGGTCGGGCATGAAGTTGTGGGTGGTAGAGGTCTGAAGGCGAGGGTAAGATGGTCTTGTAGGTAAGTGTGGAAAGGCGAGAAGGTAAGGGTTTAATGCGTTTCAATGCGAGGGTGTGCTGTGCACGAAGGCGAAGGTAGGCTGGGCTAGTAGGTGAAGTTAGGTGGGGCTAGAAGGCGAAGTTGTGCTTGTATTTAAGGCAAGGGTAAGCTAGTCCTAAAAGGAAAGGTGGGGTCGGCCAAAAGACGATGTTGGGCTGAGCTGGAAGATCTTGAAGTAGAGTGTGGGATGGGTCTAATGATCTAGGTTGGTTGCGCCTGAGGGCGTGGGTGGAATGGGCCAGAAAAGAGAGAGAGAAAGAGAGAGAGAGAGAGAGAGAGAGAGAGAGAGAGAGAGAGAGAGAGAGAGAGAGAGAGAGAGAGAGAGAGAGAGAGAGAGAGAATGATCTAGTTTTCGTATGGGATCGAAGGCAAATGTGAGATGGGCTTGAAGACGAGGGAGACCTAGACAATTAAGAAGACGGTGAGCTGGCCCTGAAGGTGAGGCTAGGATGGTTCAGAAATCGAGGGTTAGGTGGAGCTGAAGGCGAGGCTGGAATGTGCCTGAAGGTGATGGTTGGCTGATCTAACCGGGAAGGTGTACTTTCCATGACAGTGAGATTGAAATGGGCCTGAGAAAGTGGTTACCTCGGCATGAAAATGAGGGTTGGCTCGGGAAGAAAGTGAAGATGGGCTCGGCCTGAAGGCTACGGTGGGATGGGCCTGAAGGCGAGGTTGAGCTAGGTTTGAGGGCATTAGTAGGATGGACCTGACGGGAATGCTGGGATATGCCTGAAGACGAGGGTGGGCTGGGCCAAAAGGCCTCCATGGTCTGGGTCAGAAGTCGAAAATGGAATGGGGCTGTAGACGAGGATGAGCTGGGACTGAGGGTGAATGTAAGCTTGACATGAAGGCTAAGGAGGGATGGACCAGAAGGCGAAGGTGGGATGGCCCTGAAGACGAGGGTGGGTAGAGCGTGAATGTGAGCTTGATGTAGGTTTGGGCCAGAAGTCGATGGTGGGATGTCCCTGAAGACGAGTGTAGTTAGGAAAAGAAGGCGAGGATAGGTTCGGCTGGAAAAGGAAGGTGGGTTGTGCCTGTAGACGAGGAGGAGCTGGGCCTAAAGGAGAGTGTGAGCTTGACATGAAGGTTAAGGTCAAATGGAAAGGAAGGCAATGGTGGGATGGGTTTGAAGACGATGCTGGCCAAATACTGAAGGCGATGGTGAGATGGGTTGAAGGTGAGTGTGGTATGCGACTGAAAGCAAACGTGGGCTGGGATAGGAGGAGGAGGAGGGTTGGAATGAAGTCGTTGGTGGGATAGGCCTGAAGGCGAGGGTGAGATAGGCTAGCATTTGAGGGTCGGATGGGAAAGAAGGAATTCGTGAGATGGGATGAATGTGAAGGTTGGATTGACTTGAAGAAGATGGGCTGGGTCTGAAGGGGAGGTTTGGGCTGGGTTAGAAGGTGAATGTGGGTTGGAAATGGTGGGAATGATGGTCTAGGAGTAAAAGCGAGAATAGCTTGGGACAGAGAGGGACGGGGGGCAGCTCTGAATATGCGAGTGGAATAAGCGTGAAGGCGACGTAAGGTGAGCTTCTAGGCGAAGGTGGGATGGGCCAGAAAGCAAGGATGGGATGAGCTTCAAGACGAGGGTGGGATAGAATTGAAAAAGAGGGTGGGCAGGGTATGAATGAGAGGTTGGGCCCGAGAAGAAGGTGAAGATGAGACGGGAATGAAGACTAGGTTGGGATAGGACTGAAAATGAGAGTGGGCTGGGCTAGAATGCGAAAGGGGGTCGGACCTGAAGGTGTGGGTGGGAGAGGCCTGAAGGCGAGGGTGAGATGGTCTTGTAGGTAAGTGTGGAAAGGCGAGAAGGTAAGGGTTTAATGCGTTTGAATGCGAGGGTGTGATGTGCACGAAGGCGAAGGTAGGCTGGGCTAGTAGGTGAAGTTAGGTGGTGCTAGAAGACGAAGGTGTGCTGGTATTTAAGGCATGGGTAAGCTAGTTCTAAAAGCAAAGGTGGGATCGGCCAAAAGACGATGTTGGGATGAGCTGGAAGGTGGAAGATCTTGAAGGGGAATGTGTGATTGGTCTAAAGATGTAGGCCGGTTGCGCCTGAAGGCGTGGGTGGAATGGGCCAGAAAAGAGAGAGAGAGAGAGAGAGAGAGAGAGAGAGAGAGAGAGAGAGAGAGAGAGAGAGAGAGAGAGAGAGAGAGAGAGAGAGAGAGAGAGAGAATGATCTAGTTTTCGTATGGGATCGAAGGCAAAGGTGAGATGGGCTTGAAGACGAGTGAGACCTAGACAATTAAGAAGACGGTGATCTTGCCCTGAAGGTGAGGCTAGGATGGTTCAGAAATCGAGGGTGAGGTGGAGCTGAAGGTGATGCTGGAATGGGCCTGAAGGTGATGGGTGGCAGATCTAACCGCGATGGTGTACTTTCCATGACAGCGAGATTGGAATGGGCCTGAGAAAGTGGTTACCTCGGCATGAAAATGAGGGTGGGCTCGGAAAGAAATTGAAGATGGGCTTGGCCTGAAGGCTACGGTGGGATGGGCCTGAAGGCGAGGTTGAGCTAGGTTTGAGGGCATTAGTAGGATCGACCTGACGGGAATGCTGGAATATTCCTCAAGACGAGTGTGGGCTGGGCCAAATGGCCTCCATCATCTGGGTCAGAAGTCGAAAATGGAATGGGGTTGTAGATAAGGATGAGCTGGGCCTGAGGGTGAATGTAAGCTTGACATGAAGGCTAAGGAGGGATGGGCCAGAGGGCGAATGTGGGATGGCCCTGAAGACGAGGGTGGGTAGAGCTTGAAGGTGAGCTTGAGGTAGGTTTGAGCCAGAAGTCGATTGTGGGATATCACTGAAGACGAGTGTAGTCAGGAAAAGAAGGCGAGGATAGGTTTGGCTGGAAGAGGAAGGTGGGTTGTGCCTGTAGACGAGGATGAGCTGGGCCTAAAGGAGAGTGTGAGCTTGACCTGAAGGTTAAGGTCAAATGGGAGAAAACGCAATGGTGGGATGGGTTTGAAGACGATGCTGGCCAAATACTGAAGGCGATGGTGAGATGGGTTGAAGGTGAGTGTGGTATGCGACTGCAAGCAAACGTGGGCTGGGATAGGAGGAGGAGGGTTGGAATGAAGTCGTTGGTGGGATAGGCCTGAAGGCGAGGGTGAGATAGGCTAGCATTTGAGGGTTGTATGGGAAAGAAGGCATTGGTGAGATGGGATGAGTGTGCGGGTTGGATTGACTTGAAGAAGATGGGCTGGGTCTGAAGGAGATGTTTGGGCTGGGTTAGAAGGTGAATGTGGGTTGGAAATCGTGGGAATGATGGTCTAGGAGTAAAAGCGAGAATAGCTTGGGACAGAGAGGGACGTGGAATAAGCGTGAAGGCGAGGTAAGGTGAGCTTGTAGGCGAGGGTGGGATGGGCCAGAAAGCAAGGGTGGGATGAGCTTGAAGTGAGGGTGGGATAGAATTGAAAAAGAGGTTGGGCAGGGAATGAATGAGAGGTTGGGCCCGAGAAGAAGATGAAGATGAGACGGGAATGAAGACTAGGTTGGGCTAGGACTGAAAATGAGAGTGGGCTTGGGTAGAATGGGAAAGGGTGTCGGGACTGAAGGTGTGGGTGGTAGAGGTCTGAAGGCGAGGGTGAGATGGTCTTGTAGGTAAGTGTGGAAAGGCGAGAATGTAAGGGTTTAATGCGTTTGAATGCGAGGGTGTGCTGTGCACGAAGGCGAAGGTAGGCTGGGCTAGTAGGTGAAGTTAGGTGGGGCTAGAAGGCGAAGGTTTCCTGGTATTTAAGTCATGGGTTAACTAGTCCTAAAAGCAAAGGGGTGATCGGCGAAAAGACGATGTTGGGCTGAGCTGGAAGGTGGAAGATCTTGAAAGCGAAGGTGGAATGGGTCTAAAAATGTAGATCGCTTGCGCCTGAAGACGTGTGTGGAATGGGCCAGAGAGAGAGAGAGAGAGAGAGAGAGAGAGAGAGAGAGAGAGAGAGAGAGAGAGAGAGAGAGAATTATACAGTTTTCGTATGGGATCGAAGGCAAAGGTGAGATGGGCTTGAAGACGAGGGAGACCTAGACAAATAAGAAGACGGTGAGCTGGCCCTGAGGGTGAGGCTAGGATGGTTCAGAAATCGAGGGTGTGGTGGAGCTGAAGGCGAGGGTGGAATGGGTCTGAAGGTGATGGTTGGTCGATCTAACCGCTATGGTGTACTTTCCATGACAGCGAGATTGGAATGGGCCTGAGAAAGTGGTTACCTCGGCATGAAAATGAGGGTGGGCTCGGGAAGAAAGTGAAGATGGGCTTGGCCTGAAGGCTACGGTGGGATGGGCCTGAAGGCGAGGTTGAGCTAGGTTTGAGGGCATTAGTAGGATGGACCTGACGGGAATGCTGTGATATGCTTTTAGACGAGAGTGTGCTGGGCCAAAAGGCCTCCATGGTCTGGGTCAGAAGTCGAAAATCGAATGGGGCTGTAGACGAGGATGAGGTGGGCCTGAGGGTGAATGTAAGCTTGACATGAAGGCTAAGGAGGGATGGGCCAGAAGGCGAATGTGGGATGGCCCTGAAGACGAGGGTGGGTAGAGCTTGAAGGTGAGCTTGAGGTAGGTTTGAGCCAGAAGTCGATTGTGGGATATCCCTGAAGACGAGTGTAGTCAGGAAAAGAAGGCGAGGATAGGTTTGGCTGGAAGAGGAAGGTGGGTTGTGCCTGTAGACGAGGATGAGCTAGGCCTAAAGGAGAGTGTGAGCTTGACCTGAAGGTTAAGGTCAAATGGGAGAAAACGCAATGGTGGGATGGGTTTGAAGACGATGCTGGCCAAATACTGAAGGCGATGGTGAGATGGGTTGAAGGTGAGTGTGGTATGCGACTGCAAGCAAACGTGGGCTGGGATAGGAGGAGGAGGAGGTTTGGAATGAAGTCGTTGGTGGGATAGGCCTGAAGACGAGGGTGAGATAGGCTAGCATTTGAGGGTTGTATGGGAAAGAAGGCATTGGTGAGATGGGATGAATGTGAGGGTTGGATTGACTTGAAGAAGATGGGCTGGGTCTGAAGGAGATGTTTGGGCTGGGTTAGAAGGTGAATGTGGGTTGGAAATGGTGGGAATGATGGTCTAGGAGTAAAAGCGAGAATAGCTTGTGACAGAGAGGGTCGTGGAATAAGCGTGAAGGCAAGGTAAGATGAGCTTCTAGGCGAGGATGGGATGGGCCAGAAAGCAAGGGTGGGATGAGCTTGAAGGCGAGGGTGGGATAGAATTGAAAAAGAGGGTGGGCAGGGTATGAATGAGAGGTTGGGCCCGAGAAGAAGGTGAAGATGAGACGGGAATGAAGACTAGGTTGGGCTAGGACTGAAAATGAGAGTGGGCTTGGGTAGAATGGGAAAGGGTGTCGGGACTGAAGGTGTGGGTGGTAGAGGTCTGAAGGCGAGGGTGAGATGGTCTTGTAGGTAAGTGTGGAAAGGCGAGAATGTAAGGGTTTAATGCGTTTGAATGCGAGGGTGTGCTTTGCACGAAGGCGAAGGTAGGCTGGGCTAGTAGGTGAAGTTAGGTGGGGCTAGAAAGCGAAGTTGTTCTGGTATTTAAGGCATGGGTAAGCTAGTCCTAAAAGCAAAGGTGGGATGGGCCAAAAGACGATGTTGGGCTGAGCTGTAAGATCTTGAAGGCGAGTGTAGGATCGATCTAAAGATGTAGGTTGGTTGCGCCTGAGGGCGTGGGTGGAATGGGCCAGAAAAGAGAGAGAGAGAGAGAGAGAGAGAGAGAGAGAGAGAGAGAGAGAGAGAGAGAGAGAGAGAGAGAGAGAGAGAGAGAGAGAGAGAATGATCTAGTTTTCGTATGGGATCGAAGGCAAAGGTGAGATGGGCTTGAAGACGAGTGAGACCTAGACATTTAAGAAGACGGTGAGCTGGCTCTGAAGGTGAGGCTAGGATGGTTCAGAAATCGAGGGTGAGGTGGAGCTGAGGGCGAGGGTGGAATGGGCCTGAAGGTGATGGTTGGCCGATCTAACCGCGAAGGTGTACTTTCCGTGACAGCGAGATTGGAATGGGCCTGAGAAAGTGGTTACCTCGGCATGAAAATGAGGGTGGGCTCGGGAAGAAAGTGAAGATGGGCTCGGCCTGAATGCTACGGTGGGATGGGCCTGAAGGCGAGGTTGAGCTAGGTTTGAGGGCATTAGTAGGATGGACCTGACGGGAATGCTGGGATATGCCTGAAGACGAGGGTGGGCTGGGCCAAAAGGCCTACATGTTCTGGGTCAGAAGTCGAAAATGGAATGGGGCAGTAGACGAGGATGAGCTGGGCCTGAGGGTGAATGTAAGATTGACATGAAGGCTAAGGAGGGATGGACCAGAAGGCGAAGGTGGGATGGCCCTGAAGACGAGGGTGGGTATAGCGTGAATGTGAGCTTGAGGTATGTTTGGTCCAGAAGTCGATGGTGGGATGTCCCTGAAGACGAGTGTTGTTAGGAAAAGAAGGCGAGGATAGGTTCGGCTGGAAAAGGAAGGTGGGTTGTGCTTGTAGACGAGGAGGAGCTGGGCGTAAAGGAGAGTGTGAGCTTGACCTGAAGGTTAAGGTCAAATGGGAAAGAAGGGAATGGTGGGATGGGTTTGAAGACGATGCTGGCCAAATACTGAAGGCGATGGTGAGATGGGTTGAAGGTGAGTGTGGTATGCGACTGAAAGCAAACGTGGGCTGGGATAGGAGGAGGAGGAGGGTTGGAATGAAGTCGTTGGTGGGATGAGCCTGAAGGCGAGGGTGTGATAGGCTTGCATTTGAGGGTCGGATGGGAAAGAAGGAATTCGTGAGATGGGATGAATGTGAAGGTTGGATTGACTTGAAGAAGATGGGCTGGGTCTGAAGGGGAGGTTTGGGCTGGGTTAGAAGGTGAATGTGGGTTGGAAATTGTGGGAATTATGGTCTAGGAGTAAAAGCGAGAATAGCTTGGGACAGAGAGGGACGGGGGGCAGCTCTCAATATGCGAGTGGAATAAGCGTGAAGGCGAGGTAAGGTGAGCTTCTAGGCGAGGGTTGGATGGGCCAGAAAGCAAGGGTGGGATGAGCTTGAAGGCTAGGGTGGGATAGAATTGAAAATGAGGGTGGGCAGGGTATGAATGAGAGGTTGGGCCCGAGAAGGTGAAGATGAGACGGGAATGAAGACTAGGTTGGGATAGGACTGAAAATGAGAGTGGGCTGGGCTAGAATGCGAAAGGGGGTCGGGCCTTAAGGTGTGGGTGGGAGAGGCCTGAAGGCGAGGGTGAGATGGTCTTGTAGGTAAGTGTGGAAAGGCGAAAAGGGAAGGGTTTAATGCGTTTGAATGCGAGGGTGTGATGTGCACGAAGGCGAAGGTAGGCTGGGCTAGTAGGTGAAGTAAGGTGGGGCTAGAAGGCGAAGGTGTGCTGGTGTTTAAGGCATGGGTAAGCTAGTCCTAAAAGCAAAGGTGGGATCGGCCAAAAGACGATGTTCGGCTGAGCTGGAAGGTGGAAGATCTTGAAGGCGAATGTGGGATGGGTCTAAAGATGTAGATTGGTTGCGCCTGAAAGCGTGGGTGGAATGGGCTAGAAACGAGAGAGAGAGAGAGAGAGAGAGAGAGAGAGAGAGAGAGAGAGAGAGAGAGAGAGAGAGAGAGAGAGAGAGAGAGAGAGAGAGAGAGAATGATCTAGTTTTCGTATGGGATCGAAGGCAAAGGTGATATGGGCTTGACGACGAGGGAGACCTAGACAAATAAGGAGACGGTGAGCTGGCCCTGAAGGTGAGGCTAGTATGGTTCAGAAATCGAGGGTGAGGTGGAGCTGAAGGCGAGGGTGGATTGGGCCTGAAGGTGATGGGTGGCCGATCTAACCGCGAAGGTGTACTTTCCATGACAGCGAGATTGGAATGGGCCTGAGAAAGTGGTTACCTCGGCATGAAAATGAGGGTGGGCTCGGGAAGAAAGTGAAGATGGTCTTGGCCTGAAGGCTACGGTGGGGTGGGCCTGAAGGCGAGGTTGAGCTAGGTTGGAGGGCATTTGTAGGATGGACCTGACGGGAATGCTGGGATATGCCTGAAGACGAGGGTGGGCTGGGACAAAAGGCCTCCATGGTCTGGGTCAGAAATCGAAAATGGAATGGGGCTGTAGACGAGGATGAGCTGGGCCAAAAGGCGAAGGTGGGATGGCCCTGAAGACGAGGGTGGGTAGAGCTTGAAGGCGAGCTTGAGGTAGGTTTGGGCCAGAAGTCGATGGTGGGATGTCTCTGAAGACGAGTGTAGTTAGGAAAAGAAGGCGAGGAAAGGTTCGGCTGGAAGGGGAAGGTGGGTTGTGCCTGTAGACGAGGATGAGCTGGGCCTGAATGTTAAGGTCAAATGGGAGAGAAGGCAATGGTGGGACTGGTTTGAAGACGATGCTGGACAAATACTGAAGGCGATGGTGAGATGAGTTGAAGGTGAGAGTGGTATGCGACTGAAAGCAAACGTGGGATGGGATAGGAGGATGAGGAGGGTTGGAATGAAGTCGTTTGTGGGATGGGCCTGAAGGCGAGGGTGAGATAGGCTAGCATTTGAGGATTGGATGGGAAAGAAGGCATTGGTGAGATGTTATGAATGTGAGGGTTGGATTGACTTGAAGAAGATGGGCTGGGCCTGAAGAAGAGTTTTGGGCTGGGTTAGAAGGTGAATGTGTGTTGGAAATGGTGGGAATGATGGTGTAGGAGTAAAAGCGAGAATATCTTGGGACAGAGAAGGACGGGGGGCAGCTCTCAATATGCGAGTGGAAAAGGGGAAAGGCGAGGTAAGGTGAGCTTCTAGGCGAGGGTGGGATGGGCCAGAAAGCAAGGGTGGGATGAGCTTGAAGGCGAGGGTGGGATAGAATTGAAAATGAGGGTGGGCAGGGTACGAATGAGATGTTGAGCCCGAGAAGAAGTTGAACATGAGACGGGAATGAAAACTAGCCTGGGTTAGGACTGAAAATGAGAGTGGGCTTGGGTAGAATGCGAAAGGGGGTCGGGCCTGATGGTGTGGGTGGGAAAGGCCTGAAGGCGAGGGTGAGATGGTCTTGTAGGTAAGTGTGGAAAGGCGAGAAGGTAAGGGTTTAATGCGTTTGAATCCGAGGGTGTGATGTGCACGAAGGCGAAGGTAGGCTGGGCTAGTAGGTGAAGTTAGGTGGGGCTAGAAGGCTAAGGGATGCTGGTATTTAAGGCATAGGTAAGCTAGTCCTAAAAGCGAAGGTGCTATCGGCCAAAAGACGATGTTGGGCTGAGCTGGAAGGTGGAAGATCTTGAAGGCGAAGGTGGGATGGGTCTAAAGATGTAGGTCGGTTGCGCCTGAAAGCGTTTGTGGAATGGGCCAGAAACGCGAGAGAGAGAGAGAGAGCGAGAGAGAGAGAGAGAGAGAGAGAGAGAGAGAGAGAGAGAGAGAGAGAGAGAGAGAGAGAGAGAGAGAGAGAGAGAGAGAGAATGATCTAGTTTTCGTATGAGATCGAAGGCAAAGGTGATATGGGCTTGAAGACGAGGGAGACCTAGACAAATAAAGAGACGGTGAGCTGGCCATGAAGGTGAGGCTAGGATGGTTCAGAAATCGATGGTGAGGTGGAGCTGAAGGCGAGGGTGGAATGGGCCTGAAGGTGATGGTTGGCCGATCTAACCGCGAAGGTGTACTTTCCATGACAGCGAGATTGGAATGGGCCTGAGAAAGTGGTTACCTCGGCATGAAAATGAGGGTGGGCTCGGGAAGAAAGTGAAGATGGGCTTGGCCTGAAGGCTACGGTGGGATGGGCCTGAAGGCGAGGTTGAGCTAGGTTTGAGGGCATTAGTAGGATGGACCTGACGGGAATGCTGGGATATGCCTGAAGACGAGGGTGGGCTGGGCCAAAAGGCCTCCATGGTCTGGGTCAGAAGTCGAAAATGGAATGGGCTGTAGACGAGGATGAGCTGGGCCTGAGGGTGAATGTAAGCTTGACATGAAGGCTAAGGAGGGATGGGCCAAAAGGCGAAGGTGGGATGGCCCTGAAGACGAGGGTGGGTAGAGCCTGAAGGCGAGCTTGAGGTAGGTTTGGGCCTAGAAGTCGATTGTGGGATGTCCCTGAAGACGAGTATAGTTAGGAAAAGAAGTCGAGGACATGTTCTGCTGGAAGGGGAAGGTGGGTTGTGCCTGTAGACGAGGATGAGCTGGGCCTAAAGGAGAGTTTGACCTTGACCTGAAGGTTAAGGTCAAAGTGGAAAGAAGGCAATAGTGGGATGGGTTTGAAGACAATGCTGGCCAAATACTGAAGGCGATGGCGAGATGGGTTGAAGGTGAGTGTGATATGCGACTGAAAAAAAAAAACGTGGGCTGGGATAGAGGAGGAGGAGGAGGGTTGGAATGAAGTCATTGGTGGGATGGGCCTGAAGGCGAGGGCGAGATAGGCTAGCATTTGAGGGTTGGATGGGAAAGAAGGCATTGGTGAGATGGGATGAATGTGATGGTTGGATTGACTTGAAGATGCGCTGGGTCTGAAGGAGAGGTTTGAACTGGGTTAGCAGGTGAATGTGGGATGGAAATGGTGGCAATGATGGTCTAGGAGTGAAAGACAGAATAGCTTGGGACAGAGAGGGACGGGGGCAGCTCTCAATATGCGAGTGGAATAAGCGTGAAGGCGAGGTAAGGTGAGCTTCTTGGCGAGGGTGGGATGGGCCAAAAAGTAAGGGTGGGATGAGCTTGAAGGCGAGGGTGGAATACAATTGAAAAAGAGGTTGGGCAGGGTTTGAATGAGAGGTTGAGCCCGAGAAGGTGAAGATGAGAAGGGAATGAATACTAGGATGGGCTAGGACTGAAAATGAAAGTGGGCTGGGCTAAAAGGGGAAAGGGGGTCGGGCCTGAAGGTGTGGGTGGGAGAGGCCTGAAGGCGAGGGCGAGATGGTCTTGTAGGTAAATGTGGAAAGGCGAGAAGGTAAGGGTTTAATGCGTTTGAATGCGAGTGTGTGATGTGCACTTAGGCGAAGGTAAGCTGGGCTAGTAGGTGAAGTTAGGTGGGGCTAGAAGGCGAGGGTGTGCTGGTATTTAAGGCAAGGGTTAGCTAGTCCTAAGGGCAAAGGTGTGATCGGCCAAAAGACGATGTTGGGCTGAGCTGGAAGGTGGAAGGTCTTCATGGCGAAGGTAGGATGGGATGTAGGTCGGTTGCGCCTGAAGGCGTGGGTGGAATGGGCCAGAAAGAGAGAGAGAGAGAGAGAGAGAGAGAGAGAGAGAGAGAGAGAGAGAGAGAGAGAGAGAGAGAGAGAGAGAGAGAGAGAATGATCTAGTTTTCGTATGGGATCGAAGGCAAAGGTGAGATGGGCTTGAAGACGAGGGAGACCTAGACAAATAAGGAGACGGTGAGCTGGCCCTGAAGGTGAGGCTAGGATGGTTCAGAAATCGAGCGTGAGGTGGAGCTGAAGGCAAGGGTGCAATGGTCCTGAAGGTGATGGTTGGCCGATCTAACCGCGAAGGTGTACTTTCCATGACAGCGAGATTGGAATGGGCCTGAGAAAGTGGTTACCTCGGCATGAAAATGAGGGTGGGCTCGGGAAGAAAGTGAAGATGGGCTTGGCCTGAAGGCTACGGTGGGATGGGCCTGAAGGCGAGGTTGAGCTAGGTTTGAGGGCATTAGTAGGATGGACCTGACGGGAATGCTGTGATATGCCTGAAGACGAGTGTGGGCTGGGCCAAAAGGCCTCCATGGTCTGGGTCAGAAGTCGAAAATGGAATGGGGCTGTAGACGAGGATGAGCTGGGCCTGAGGGTGAATGTAAGCTTGACATGAAGGCTAAGGAGGGATGGGCCAGAAGGCGAAGGTGGGATGGCCCTGAAGACGAGGGTGGGTAGAGCCTGAAGGCGAGCTTGAGGTAGGTTTGGGCCAGAAGTCGATGGTGGGATGTCCCTGAAGACGAGTGTACTTAGGAAAAGAAGGCGAGGAAAGGCTCGGCTGGACGGGGAAGGTGGGTTGTGCTTGTAGACAAGGATGAGCTGTGCCTAAAAGAGAGTGTGAGCTTGACCTGAAGGTTATGGTCAAATGGGAAAGAAGGCAGTGGTGGGTTGGGTTTGAAGAACATGCTGGCCAAATACTGAAGGCGATGGTGAGATGGGTTGAAGGTGAGTGTGGTATGCGACTGAAACCAAACGTGGGTTGGGATAGGAGGAGGAGGATGGTTGGAATGAAGTCGTTAGTGGGATGGGCTTGATGGCGAGGGTGAGATAGGCTAGCATTTGAGGGTTGGATGGGAAAGAAGGCATTGGTGAGATGTGATGAATGTGAGGGTTGGATTAACTTGAAGAAGATGGGCTGGGTCTGAAGGAGAGGTTTGGGCTGGGTTAGAAGTTGAATGTGGGTTGGAAATGGTGGGAATGATGGTCTAGGAGTAGAAGCGAGAATAGCTTGGGACAGAGAGGGACGGGGGCAGCTCTCAATATGCGAGAGGAATGAGCCTGAAGGCGAGGTAAGATGAGCTTCTAGGCGAGGGTGGGATGGGCCAGAAAGCAAGGGTGGGATGAGCTTGAAGGCGAGGGTGGGATAGAATTGAAAAAGAGGGTGGGCAGGGTATGAATGAGAGGTTGGGCCCGAGAAGAAGGTGAAGATGAGAAGGGAATGAAGACTAGGTTGGGCTAGGACTGAAAATGAGAGTGGGCTGGGCTAGAAGGCGAAAGGGGGTCGGGCCTGAAGGTGTGGGTGGGAGAGGCCTGAAGGCGAGGGTGAGATGGTCTTGTAGGTAAGTGTGGAAAGGCGAGAAGGTAAGGGTTTAATGCGTTTGAATGCGAGGGTGTGATGTGCACGAAGGCGAAGGTAGGCTGGGCCAGTAGGTGAAGTTAGGTGGGGCTAGAAGGCGAAGGTGTGCTGGTATTTAAGGCAAGGGTTAGCTAGTCCTAAAAGCAAAGGTGGGATCGGCCAAAAGACGATGTTGGGCTGAGCTGGAAGGTCTTGAAGGCGAAGGTGGGATGGGTCTAAAGATGTAGGTCGGTTGCGCCTGAAGGCGTGGGTGGAATGGGCCAGAGAGAGAGAGAGAGAGAGAGAGAGAGAGAGAGAGAGAGAGAGAGAGAGAGAGAGAGAGAGAGAGAGAGAGAGAGAGAGAGAGAGAGAGAGAGAGAATGATCTAATTTTTGTATGCGCTAGAAGGCAAAGGTGAGATGGGCTTTAAGGCGAGGGAGAGCTAGACAAAAAAGGCGACGGTGAGCTGGCCCTGAAGGTGAGGCTAGGATGGTTCAGAAAGCGAGGGTGAGGTGGAGCTGAAGGCGAGGGTGGAATGGGCCTGAAGGTGATGGTTGGCCGATCTAACCGCGAGGGTGTGCTTTTCATGACGGCGAGATTGGAATGGGCCTGAGAAAGTGGTTACCTCGGCATGAAAATGAGGGTTGGCTCGGGAAGAAAGTGAAGATGGACTTGGCCTGAAGGCTAGAGTGGGATGGGCCTAAAGGCGAGGTTGAGCTAGGTTTGAGGGCATTAGTAGGATGGACCTGACGGGAATGCTGGGATATGCCTGAAGACGAGGGTGGGCTGGGCCAAAAGGCCTGCATGGTCTGGGTCAGAAGTCGAAAATGGAATGGGTCTGTAGACGAGGATGAGCTTGGCCTGAGGGCGAATGTAAGCTTGACATGAAGGCTAAGGAGGGATGGGCCAGAAGGCGAAGGTGGGATGGGCCTGAAGACGAGGGTGGGTAGAGCCTGAAGGCGAGCTTGAGTTAGGTTTGGGCCAAAAATCGATGTTGGGATGTCCCTGAAGACGAGTGTAGTCAGGAAAAGAAGGCGAGGACAGGTTCGGCTGGAAGGGGAAGGAGGGTTGTGCCTGTACACGAGGATGAGCTTGGCCTAAAGGAGAGTGTGAGCTTGACCTGAAGGTTAAGGTCAAATGGGCAAGAAGGCAATGGTGGGATGGGTTTGAAGACGATGCTGGCCAAATACTGAAGGCGATGGTGAGATGGGTTGAAGGTGAGTGTGGTATGCGACTGAAAGCGAGCGTGGGCTGGGATAGGAGGAGGAGGAGGGTTGGAATGAAGTCGTAGGTGGGATGGGCCTGAAGGCGAGGGTGAGATAGGCTAGTATTTGAGGGTTGGATGGGAAAGAAGGCATTGGTGAGATGGGATGAATGTGAGGGTTGGATTGACTTGAAGAAGATGGGCTGGGTCTGAAGGAGAGATTTGGGCTGGGTTAGAAGGTGAATGTGGGTTGGAAGTGGTGGGAATGGTGGTCTAGGAGTAAGAGCGAGAATAGTCTGGGACAGAGAGCGAAGGGGGGCAGCTCTCAATATGCGAGTGGAATGAGCCTGAAGGTGAGGTAAGATGAGCTTCTAGGCGAGGGTGGGATGGGCCAGAAAGCAAGGGTGGGATGGGCTTGAAGGCGAGGGTGGGATAGAATTGAAAAAGAGGGTGGGCAGGGTATGAATGAGAGGTTGGGCCCGAGAAGAAGGTGAAGATGAGAAGGGAATGAAGACTAGGTTGGGCTAGGACTGAAAATGAGAGTGGGCTGGGCTAGAAGGCGAAAGGGGGTCGGGCCTGAAGGTGTGGGTGGGAGAGGCCTGAAGGCGAGGGTGAGATGGTCTTGTAGGTAAGTGTGGAAAGGCGAGAAGGTAAGGTTTAATGCGTTTGAATGCGAGGGTGTGATGTGCACGAAGGCGAAGGTAGGCTGGGCCAGTAGGTGAAGTTAGGTGGGGCTAGAAGGCGAAGGTGTGCTGGTATTTAAGGCAAGGGTTAGCTAGTCCTAAAAGCAAAGGTGGGATCGGTCAAAAGACGATGTTGGGCTGAGCTGGAAGGTGGAAGGTCTTGAAGGCGAAGGTGGGATGGGTCTAAAGATGTAGGTCGGTTGCGCCTGAAGGCGTGGGTGGAATGGGCAAGAGAGAGAGAGAGAGAGAGAGAGAGAGAGAGAGAGAGAGAGAGAGAGAGAGAGAGAGAGAGAGAGAGAGAGAGAGAGAGAGAGAGAGAGAGAGAGAGAGAGAGAGAGAGAGAGAGAATGATCTAGTTTTCGTATGGGATCGAAGGCAAAGGTGAGATGGGCTTGAAATCGAGGGAGATCTAGACAAATAAGGACACGGTGAGCTGGCCATGAAGGTGAGGCTAGGATGGTTCAGAAAGCGAGGGTGAGGTGGAGCTGAAGGCGAGGGTGGAATGGGCCTGAAGGTGATGGTTGGCCGATCTAACCGCGAGGTGTGCTTTTCATGACAGCGAGATTGGAATGGGCCTGAGAAAGTGGTTACCTCGGCATGAAAATGAGGGTTGGCTCGGGAAGAAAGTGAAGATGGACTTGGCCTGAAGGCTAGAGTGGGATGGGCCTAAAGGCGAGGTTGAGCTAGGTTTGAGGGCATTAGTAGGATGGACCTGACGGGAATGCTGGGATATGCCTGAAGACGAGGGTGGGCTGGGCCAAAAGGCCTCCATGGTCTGGGTCAGAAGTCGAAAATGGAATGGGTCTGTAGACGAGGATGAGCTGGGCCTGAGGGTGAATGTAAGCTTGACATGAAGGCTAAGGAGGGATGGGCCAGAAGGCGAAGGTGGGATGGCCCTGAAGACGAGGGTGGGTAGAGCCTGAAGGCGAGCTTGAGGTAGGTTTGGGCCAGAAGTCGATGGTGGGATGTCCCTGAAGACGAGTGTAGTTAGGAAAAGAAGGCGAGGACAGGTTCGGCTGGAAGGGGAAGGTGGGTTGTGCCTGTAGACGAGGATGAGCTGGGCCTAAAGGAGAGTGTGAGCTTGACCTGAAGGTTAAGGTCAAATGGGCAAGAAGGCAATGGTGGGATGGGTTTGAAGACGATGCTGGCCAAATACTGAAGGCGATGGTGAGATGGGTTGAAGGTGAGTGTGGTATGCGACTGAAAGCGAACGTGGGCTGGGATAGGAGGAGGAGGAGGGTTGGAATGAAGTCGTAGGTGGGATGGGCCTGAAGGCGAGGGTGAGATAGGCTAGTATTTGAGGGTTGGATGGGAAAGAAGGCATTGGTGAGATGGGATGAATGTGAGGGTTGGATTGACTTGAAGAAGATGGGCTGGGTCTGAAGGAGAGGTTTGGGCTGGGTTAGAAGGTGAATGTGGGTTGGAAGTGGTGGGAATGGTGGTCTAGGAGTAAAAGCGAGAATAGCCTGGGACAGAGAGGGAAGGGGGGCAGCTCTCAATATGCGAGTGGAATAAGCGTGAAGGCGAGGTAAGGTGAGCTTCTAGGCGAGGGTGGGATGGGCCAGAAAGCAAGGGTGGGATGAGCTTGAAGGCGAGGGTGGGATAGAATTGAAAAAGAGGGTGGGCAGGGTATGAATGAGAGGTTGGGCCCGAGAAGAAGGTGAAGATGAGAAGGGAATGAAGACTAGGTTGGGCTAGGACTGAAAATGAGAGTGGGCTGGGCTAGAAGGCGAAAGGGGGTCGGGCCTGAAGGTGTGGGTGGGAGAGGCCTGAAGGCGAGGGTGAGATGGTCTTGTAGGTAAGTGTGGAAAGGCGAGAAGGTAAGGGTTTAATGCGTTTGAATGCGAGGGTGTGATGTGTACGAAGGCGAAGGTAGGCTGGGCAGTAGGTGAAGTTAGGTGGGGCTAGAAGGCGAAGGTGTGCTGGTATTTAAGGCAAGGGTTAGCTAGTCCTAAAAGCAAAGGTGGGATCGGCCAAAAGACGATGTTGGGCTGAGCTGGAAGGTGGAAGGTCTTGAAGGCGAAGGTGGGATGGGTCTAAAGATGTAGGTCGGTTGCGCCTGAAGGCGTGGGTGGAATGGGCCAGAGAGAGAGAGAGAGAGAGAGAGAGAGAGAGAGAGAGAGAGAGAGAGAGAGAGAGAGAGAGAGAGAGAGAGAGAGAGAGAGAGAGAGAGAGAGAGAGAGAGAGAGAATGATCTAGTTTTTGTATGGGATAGAAGGCAAAGGTGAGATGGGCTTGAAGGCGAGGGAGAGCCTAGACAAAAAGGCGACGGTGAGCTGGCCCTGAAGGTGAGGCTAGGATGGTTCAGAAAGCGAGGGTGAGGTGGAGCTGAAGGCGAGGGTGGAATGGGCCTGAAGGTGATGGTTGGCCGATCTAATCGCGAGGGTGTGCTTTTCATGACGGCGAGATTGGAATGGGCCTGAGAAAGTGGTTACCTCGTCATGAAAATGAGGGTGGGCTCGGGAAGAAAGTGAAGATGGCTTGGCCTGACGGCTACGGTGGGATGGGCCTGAAGGCGAGGTTGAGCTAGGTTTGAGGGCATTAGTAGGATGGACCTGACGGGAATGCTGGATATGCCTGAAGACGAGGGTGGGCTGGGCCAAAAGGCCTCCATGGTCTGGGTCAGAAGTCGAAAATGGAATGGGTCTGTAGACGAGGATGAGCTGGGCCTGAGGGCGAATGTAAGCTTGACATGAAGGCTAAGGAGGGATGGGCCAGAAGGCGAAGGTGGGATGGCCCTGAAGACGAGGGTGGGTAGAGCCTGAAGGCGAGCTTGAGGTAGGTTTGGGCCAGAAGTCGATGGTGGGATGTCCCTGAAGACGAGTGTAGTCAGGAAAAGAAGGCGAGGACAGGTTCGGCTGGAGGGGAAGGTGGGTTGTGCCTGTAGACGAGGATGAGCTGGGCCTAAAGGAGAGTGTGAGCTTGACCTGAAGGTTAAGGTCAAATGGGCAAGAAGGCAATGGTGGGATGGGTTTGAAGACGATGGTAGCCAAATACTGAAGGCGATGGTGAGATGGGTTGAAGGTGAGTGTGGTATGCGACTGAAAGCGAAGCGTGGGCTGGGATAGGAGGAGGAGGAGGGTTGGAATGAAGTCGTTGGTGGGATGGGCCTGAAGGCGAGGGTGAGATAGGCTAGTATTTGAGGGTTGGATGGGAAAGAAGGCATTGGTGAGATGGGATGAATGTGAGGGTTGGATTGACTTGAAGAAGATGGGCTGGGTCTGAAGGAGAGGTTTGGGCTGGGTTAGAAGGTGAATGTGGGTTGGAAATGGTGGGAATGATGGTCTAGGAGTAAAAGAGAGAATAGCTTGGGACAGAGAGGGACGGGGGGCAGCTCTCAATATGCGAGTGGAATAAGCGTGAAGGTGAGGTAAGATGAGCTTCTAGGCGAGGGTGGGATGGGCCAGAAAGCAAGGGTGGGATGAGCTTGAAGGCGAGGGTGGGATAGAATTGAAAAAGAGGGTGGGCAGGGTATGAATGAGAGGTTGGGCCCGAGAAGAAGGTGAAGATGAGAAGGGAATGAAGACTAGGTTGGCTAGGACTGAAAATGAGAGTGGGCTGGGCTAGAAGGCGAAAGGTCTTCGGGCCTGAAGGTGTTGATGGGAGAGGCCTGAAGGCGAGGGTGAGATGGTCTTGTAGGTAAGTGTGGAAAGGCGAGAAGGTAAGGGTTTAATGCGTTTGAATGCGAGGGTGTGATGTGCACGAAGGCGAAGGTAGGCTGGGCTAGTAGGTGAAGTTAGGTGGGGCTAGAAGGCGAAGGTGTGCTGGTATTTAAGGCAAGGGTTAGCTAGTCCTAAAAGCAAAGGTGGGATCGGCCAAAAGACGATGTTGGGCTGAGCTGGAAGGTGGAAGGTCTTGAAGGCGAAGGTGGGATGGGTCTAAAGATGTAGGTCGGTTGCGCCTGAATGCGTGGGTGGAATGGGCCAGAAGAGAGAGAGAGAGAGAGAGAGAGAGAGAGAGAGAGAGAGAGAGAGAGAGAGAGAGAGAGAGAGAGAGAGAGAGAGAGAGAGAGAGAGAGAGAGAGAGAGAGAGAGAGAGAGAGAATGATCTAGTTTTCGTATGGGATCGAAGGCAAAGGTGAGATGGCTTGAAGACGAGGGAAACCTAGACAAAAAAGGAGACGGTGAGCTGGCCCTGAAGGTGAGGCTAGGATGGTTCAGAAAGCGAGGGTGAGGTGGAGCTGAAGGCGAGGGTGGAATGGGCCTGAAGGTGATGGTTGGCCGATCTAACCGCGAAGGTGTACTTTCCATGACAGCGAGATTGGAATGGGCCTGAGAAAGTGGTTACCTCGGCATGAAAATGAGGGTGGCTCGGGAAGAAAGTGAAGATGGGCTTGGCCTGAAGGCTAGGGTGGGATGGGCCTGAAGGCGAGGTTGAGCTAGGTTTGAGGGCATTAGTAGGATGGACCTGACGGGAATGCTGGGATATGCCTGAAGACGAGGGTGGGCTTGGCCAAAAGGCCTCCATGGTCTGGGTAAGAAGTCGAAAATGGAATGGGCTTGTACACGAGGAGGAGCTGGGCCTGAGGGCGAATGTAAGCTTGACATGAAGGCTAAGGAGGGATGGGCCAGAAGGCGAAGGTGGGATGGCCCTGAAGACGAGGGTGGGTAGAGCCTGAAGGCGAGCTTGAGGTAGGTTTGGGCCAGAAGTCGATGGTGGGATGTCCCTGAAGACGAGTGTAGTTAGGAAAAGAAGGCGAGGAAAGGTTCGGCTGGAAGGGGAAGGTGGGTTGTGCCTGTAGACGAGGATGAGCTGGGCCTAAAGGAGAGTGTGAGCTTGACCTGAAGGTTATGGTCAAATGGGCAAGAAGGCAATGGTGGGATGGGTTTGAAGACGATGTTGGCCAAATACTGAAGGCGATGGTGAGATGGGTTGAAGGTGAGTGTGGTATGCGACTGAAAGCGAAACGTGGGCTGGGATAGGAGGAGGAGGAGGGTTGGAATGAAGTCGTTGGTGGGATGGGCCTGAAGCGAGGGTGAGATAGGCTATCATTTGAGGGTTGGATGGGAAAGAAGGCATTGGTGAGATGGGATGAATGTGAGGGTTGGATTGACTTGAAGAAGATGGGCTGGTCTGAAGGAGAGGTTTGGGCTGGGTTAGAAGGTGAATGTGGGTTGGAAAGTGGTGGAATGGTGGTCTAGGAGTAAAAGCGAGAATAGCCTGGGACAGAGAGCGAAGGGGGGCGGCTCTCAATATGCGAGTGGAATGAGCCTGAAGGCGAGGTAAGATGAGCTTCTAGGCGAGGGTGGGATGGGCCAGAAAGCAAGGGTTGGATGAGCTTGAAGGCGAGGGTGGGATAGAATTGAAAAAGAGGGTGGGCAGGTATGAATGAGAGGTTGGGCCCGAGAAGAAGGTGAAGATGAGAAGGGAATGAAGACTAGGTTGGGCTAGGACTGAAAATGAGAGTGGGCTGGGCTAGAAGGCGAAAGGGGGTCGGGCCTGAAGGTGTTGGTTGGAGAGGCCTGAAGGCGAGGGTGAGATGGTCTTGTAGGTAAGTGTGGAAAGGCGAGAAGTTAAGGGTTTAATACGTTAGAATGCGAGGGTGTGATGTGTACGAAGGCGAAGGTAGGCTGGGCTAGTAGGTGAAGTTAGGTGGGGCTAGAAGGCGAAGGTGTGCTGGTATTTAAGGCAAGGGTTAGCTAGTCCTAAAAGCAAAGGTGGGATCGGCCAAAAGACGATGTTGGGCTGAGCTGGAAGGTGGAAGGTCTTGAAGGCGAAGGTGGGATGGGTCTAAAGATGTAGATCGGTTGCGCCTGAAGGCGTGGGTGGAATGGGCCAGGAGAGAGAGAGAGAGAGAGAGAGAGAGAGAGAGAGAGAGAGAGAGAGAGAGAGAGAGAGAGAGAGAGAGAGAGAGAGAGAGAGAGAGAATGATCTAGTTTTCGTATGGGATCGAAGGCAAAGGTGAGATGGGCTTGAAGACGAGGGAGACCTAGACAAATAAGGAGACTGTGAGCTGGCCTGAAGGTGAGGCTAGGATGGTTCAGAAATCGAGGGTGAGGTGGAGCTGAAGGCGAGGGTGGAATGGGCCTGAAGGTGATGGTTGGCCGATCTAACCGCGAAGGTGTACTTTCCATGACAGCGAGATTGGAATGGGCCTGAGAAAGTGGTTACCTCGGCATGAAAATGAGGGTGGGCTCGGGAAGAAAGTGAAGATGGGCTTGGCCTGAAGGCTATGGTGGAATGGGCCTGAAGGCGAGGTTGAGCTAGGTTTGAGGGCATTAGTAGGATGGACCTGACGGGAATGCTGGGATATGCCTGAAGACGAGTGTGGGCTGGGCCAAAAGGCCTCAATGGTCTGGGTCAGAAGTCGAAAATGGAATGGGGCTGTAGACGAGGATGAGCTGGGCCTGAGGGTGAATGTAAGCTTGACATGAAGGCTAAGGAGGGATGGGCCAGAAGGCGAAGGTGGGATGGCCCTGAAGACGAGGGTGGGTAGAGCCTGAAGGCGAGCTTGAGGTAGGTTTGGGCCAGAAGTCGATGGTGGGATGTCCCTGAAGACGAGTGTAGTTAGGAAAAGAAGGCGAGGACAGGTTCGGCTGGAAGGGGAAGGTGGGTTGTGCCTGTAGACGAGGATGAGCTGGGCCTAAAGGAGAGTGTGAGCTTGACCTGAAGGTTAAGGTCAAATGGGAAAGAAGGCAATGGTGGGATGGGTTTGAAGACGATGCTGGCCAAATACTGAAGGCGATGGTGAGATGGGTTGAAGGTGAGTGTGGACTGTGACTGAAAGGAAACGTGTGCTGGGATAGGAGGAGGAGGAGGGTTGGAATGAAGTCGTTGGTGGGATGGGCCTGAAGGCAAGGGTGAGATAGGCTAGCATTTTAGGGTTGGATGTGAAAAAAAGGCATTGGTGAGATGGGATGAATGTGAGGGTTGGATTAACTTGAAGAAGATGGGCTGGGTCTGAAGGAGAGGTTTCGGCTGGGTTCGAAGGTGAATGTGGGTTGGAAATGGTGGGAATGATGGTCTAGGAGTAAAAGCGAGAATAGCTTGGGACAGAGAGGGACGGGGGGCAGCTCTCAATATGCGAGTTGAATAAGCGTGAAGGCGAGGTAAGGTGAGCTTCTAGGCGAGGGTGGGATGGGCCAGAAAGCAAGGGTGGGATGAGCTTGAGGGCGAGGGTGGGATAGAATTGAAAAAGAGGGTGGGCAGGGTATGAATGAGAGGTTGGGCCCGAGAAGAAGGTGAAGATGAGAAGGGAATGAAGACTAATTTGGGCTAGGACTGAAATTGAGAGTGGGCTTGGGTAGAAAGCGAAAGGGGGTCGGGCCTGAAGGTGTTGGTTGGAGAGGCCTGAAGGCGAGGGTGAGATGGTCTTGTAGGTAAGTCTGGAAAGGCGAGAAGATAAGGGTTTAATTCGTTTGAATGCGAGGGTGTGATGTGTACGAAGGCGAAGGTAGGCTGGGCTAGTAGGTGAAGTTAGGTGGGGCTAGAAGGCGAAGGTGTGCTGGTATTGAAGTCAAGCGTTAACTAGTTCTAAAAACAAAGGTGGGATCGGCCCAAAGACGATGTTGGGCTGAGCTGGAAGGTGGAAGTTCTTGAAGGCGAAGGTGGTATGGGTCTAAAGATGTAGGTCGGTTGCGCCTGAAAGTGTGGGTGGTATGGGCCAGAAAAGAGAGAGAGAGAGAGAGAGAGAGAGAGAGAGAGAGAGAGAGAGAGAGAGAGAGAGAGAGAGAGAGAGAGAGAATGATCTAGTTTTCGTGTGGGATCGAAGGCAAAGGTGAGATGGGCTTGAAGACGAGGGAGACCTAGACAAATAATGAGACGGTGAGCTGGCCCTGAAGGTGAGGCTAGGATGGTTCCGAAATCGAGGGTGAGGGGGAGCTGAAGGCGAGGGTGGAATGATTCTGAAGGTGATTGTTGGCCGATCTAACCGCGAAGGTGTACTTTCCATGACAGCGAGACTGGAATGGGCCGGAGAAAGTGGTTACCTCGGCATGAAAATGAGGGTGGGCTCGGGAAGAAAGTAAAGATGGGCTTGGCCTAAAGGCTACGGTGGGATGGGCCTGAAGGCGACGTTGAGCTAGGTTTGAGGGCATTAGTAGGATGGACCTGACGGGAATGCTGGGATATGCCTGAAGACGAGTGTGGGCTGGGCCAAAAGGCCTCCATGGTCTGGGTCAGAAGTCGAAAATGGAATGGGGCTGTAGACGAGGATGAGCTGGGCCTGAGGGTGAATGTAAGCTTGACATGAAGGCTAAGGAGGGATGGGCCAGAAGGCGAAGGTGGGATGGCCCTGAAGACGAGGGTGGGTAGAGCCTGAAGGCGAACTTGAGGTAGGTTTGGGCCAGAAGTCGATGGTGGGATGTCCCTGAAGACGAGTGTAGTTAGGAAAAGAAGGCGAGGAAAGGTTCGGCTGGAAGGGGAAGGTGGGTTGTGCCTGTAGACGAGGATGAGCTGGGCCTAAAGAGAGTGTGAGCTTGACCTGAAGGTTATGGTCAAATGGGAAAGAAGGCAATGGTGGGATGGGTTTGAAGACGATGCTGGCCAAATACTGAAGGCGATGGTGAGATGGGTTGAAGGTGAGTGTGGTATGCGACTGAAAGCAAACGTGGGCTGGGATAGGAGGAGGAGGAGGGTTGGAATGAAGTCGTTGGTGGGATGGGCCTGAAGGCGAGGGTGAGATAGGCTAGCATTTGAGGGTTGTATGGGAAAGAAGGCATTGGTGAGATGGGATGAATGTGAGGGTTGGATTGACTTGAAGAAGATGGGCTGAGTCTGAAGGAGAGGTTTGGGCTGGGTTAGAAGGTGAATGTGGGTTGGAAATGGTGGGAATGATGGTCTAGGAGTAAAAGAGAGAATAGCTTGGGACAGAGAGGGAAGGGGGGCAGCTCTCAATATGCGAGATGAATAAGCGTGAAGGCGAGGTAAGGTGAGCTTCTAGGCGAGGGTGGGATGGGCCAGAAAGCAAGGGTATGATGAGCTTGAGGGCGAAGGTGGGATAGAATTGAAAAAGAGGGTGGGCAGGGTATGAATGAGAGGTTGGGCCCGAGAAGAAGGTGAAGATGAGAATGGAATGAAGACTAGGTTGGGCTAGGATTGAAAATGAGAGTGGGCTGGGGTAGAAGGCGAAAGGGGGTCGGGCCTGAAGGTCTGGGTTTGAGAAGTGTGAAGGTGAGGGTGAGATGGTCTTGTAGGTAAGTGTGGAAAGGCGAGAAGGTAAGGGTTTAATACGTTAGAATGCGAGGGTGTGATGTGTACGAAGGCGAAGGTATGCTGGGCAAGTAGGTGAAGTTAGGTGGGGCTAGAAGGCGAAGGTGTGCTGGTATTTAAGGCAAGGGTTAGCTAGTCCTAAAAGCAAAGGTGTGATCGGCCAAAAGACGATGTTGGGCTGAGCTGGAAGGTGGAAGGTCTTGAAGGCGAAGGTGGGATGGGTCTAAAGATGTAGATCGGTTGCGCCTGAAGGCGTGGGTGGAATGGGCCAGGAAGAGAGAGAGAGAGAGAGAGAGAGAGAGAGGAGAGAGAGAGAGAGAGAGAGAGAGAGAGAGAGAGAGAGAGAGAATGATCTAGTTTTCGTATGGGATCGAAGGCAAAGGTGAGATGGGCTTGAAGACGAGGGAGACCTAGACAAATAAGGAGACGGTGAGCTGGCTCTGAAGGTGAGGCTAGGATGGTTCAGAAATCGAGGGTGAGGTGGAGCTGAAGGCGAGGGTGGAATGGGCCTGAAGGTGATGGTTGGCCGATCTAACCGCGAAGGTGTACTTTCCATGACAGCGAGATTGGAATGGGCCTGAGAAAGTGGTTACCTCGGCATGAAAATGAGGGTGGGCTCGGGAAGAAAGTGAAGATGGGCTTGGCCTGAAGGCTACGGTGGAATGGGCCTGAAGGCGAGGTTGAGCTAGGTTTGAGGGCATTAGTAGGATGGACCTGACGGAAAGCTGGGATATGCCTGAAGACGAGGGTGGGCTGGGCCAAAAGGCCTCCATGGTCTGGGTCAGAAGTCGAAAATGGAATGGGGCTGTAGACGAGGATGAGCTGGGCCTGAGGGTGAATGTAAGCTTGACATGAAGGCTAAGGAGGGATGGGCCAGAAGGCGAAGGTGGGATAGCCCTGAAGACGAGGGTGGGTAGAGCCTGAAGGCGAGCTTGAGGTAGGGTTGGGCGAGAAGTCGATTGTGGGATGTCCCTGAAGACGAGTGTAGTTAGGAAAAGAAGGACAGGTTCGGCTGGGAGGGGAAGGTGGGTTGTGCCTTTAGACGAGGATGAGCTGGGCCTAAAGGAGAGTGTGAGCTTGACCTGAAGGTTAAGGTCAAATGGGCAAGAAGGCAATGGTGGGATGGGTTTGAAGACGATTCTGGCCAAATACTGAAGGCGATGGTGAGATGGGTTGAAGGTGAGTGTGGTATGCGATTGAAAGGAAACGTGGGCTGGGATAGGAGGAGGAAGAGGAGGGTTGGAATGAAGTCGTTGGTGGGATGGGCCTGAAAACGAGGGTGAGATAGGCTATCATTTGAGGGTTGGATGGGAAAGAAAGCATTGGTGAGATGGGATGAATGTGAAGGATGTATTGACTTGAAGAAGATGGGCTGCTTCTGAAGGAGAGGTTTGGGCTGGGTTAGAAGGTGAATGTGGGTTGGAAATGGTGGGATTGTTGGTCTAGGAGTAAAAGCTGGAGAATAGCTTTTGGGATCAGAGGGGAGGGGGGCGCTCTCATATGGCGAGTTCAATAAACGTGGATGGCGATGTAAGGTAAGCTTCTAGCGAGGGTGGTGGGTGGGCCAGAAAGGCCAGGGTGGGAAGAGTTGAGGGCTTGAGGGTGGATAGAATTGAAAAAAGAGGGTGGGCAGAGGTATGAATGTTGAGGTTGGGCCCGAGAAAAAGGTGATAGATGGAGAAGGGAATGAAGGCTTAATTTGGGTAGGACTGAAGATTGTGTGTGGGCTTGGGTTGAAAGGCCGTAAAGGGTTCGGGCTCTCGAAGGTGTTGGTTGGATAAAACAGGCCTGAAAGCGAGGGTGAGATGGTCTTGTAGGTAAGTGTGGAAAGGCTGAGAAGATAAGGGTTTATTCGTTGAATGCTGGAGGGTGTGATGTGGACGATAGGCGAAGTTAGTTGGGCTAGTAGGTGAAGTTAGGTGGGGCTAGAAGGCGAAGGTGTTGGCTGGTATTGTAAGTCAAGCGTTTTAACTTGTTCTAAAAACAAAAGTGGGATCGGTCCCAAAGACGATGTTGGGCTGAGCTGGAAGTGTGGAAGTTCTTGAAGGCGAGGTGGTATGGGTCTTAAGATGTAGGGTCGGTTGCGCCTGAAAGTGTGGGTTGGTATGGGCCAGAGAGAGAGAAGAGATGAGAGAGAGTAGAGATTGAGCCATCCAGATTAGAAGGAGGAAGGAAGGAGAGAGATGAGAGAGAGAGAGAGAGAGGTGAATGGCTGTCGTAGTTCTTTTCGTGTGGGATCGGAAGTGCAAAGAGTGAGTGGGCTTGTAGAACGAGTAAGTGGAGTTTCTATATGTTTATTTATAAAGTATAAGACTTTGAATTTGATTTAGAGTGAATTTGCTTGAGAGAAAAAAACTGGAGGATGTGAAGTGTTTTAGATATCTGGAGGAGTGGATCTTGGCAGCAGCGATGGAACCATGGAAGCGGTAGTGGATGTAGGGTGGGTAGACCTAGACTACATACCGTACGTTCACGTTTATTGTCAGTTTCTGACTCACGCCGGTTACTTAGTCGTAATGTCAAAGTTACTTCGCTTTACCTTTCCTAACCTCTCCATTATATGTCGATTTGTTTTGGTCCTCCGGCCTGGGTAGCCTCCACGAATAAGTCTGAGGAGTTGGGTCAGAGACTCAATATATATTTCGTTCTCATCCCCCCTCCTCTGTCTTGCTACCGTCACGTTTCCGCCCACTTGTTAAGTCTCTGTCGCTGCCACTGTCCGCCCCGTACTACTCAGCCCCCGGAAAACCCCTGTCGCAGCACAGCCCCGCTCACTGACCTCCCTACCTAATTACCCCCTAGAGGTATACATCTGGCGTCCCAGGGCTATTCCCGTCCCTACCCGGTCACAATCGAGAGATATCGCCCTTCGCCACGTATAGGGAAGCAGTGAGGCAGACATGCACCCGTACCTCCTTGTGTGCACCCCCTCCTGGATCAAAAAGCTTCCACCGTAACAATGTTGAAGTGCAGATATCCCCAGGCGCCACCCACTCACCACACCGTCGACCCACCCCTACCCTTCCGAAGTTACCTCCCACTACCCATCCCTTGGATAACACTACTCCACTACCATCTCTCCTGTCTTCCTATCGTCAATTCTCTTCGTCCCATAACCTTTATAACATAACCAACACCACCTTGCATTACTAGTCCTTACTTTGACTCTATGTCCATCGGCTTCGTCCATCTGACTTTCCCTATAGAGATATCTAACTCTGACACTGCGCGACTCTCCTTCTATCAACCACCTCCTTACGTCGCCTTCACGTCCACAGGGACCCTAACCCCCGTGCCCTTTTTTGCGAGCGATTTTTACAATTACCCTCCTACCTCCCGCAACATTCTCCCCTCCCTCATCTTTCCACCTCCTTCTCCCTCTAGGCGCCGCACTCTCCCCGCCTCTTACATGCCTTCTCCACCGCCCCACCATAAAGCCCCACCCGTCCCTCATATCTCACCTTTTTTTCGCTCCTGCCTCCCCCACTACTTTCCCTACATTTCCCCTCCGAGCCTGACGATGCCTCCACCCTTGAAGGAATGTGTGAAGTCTGAGAGACATTATTCGGAAAGCAGAAAAAGAGGGTATGTTTGAAGGAATAGTGGTTTCCAACAATGTTGTATGGCTTAGCGATGCGTGGACTATGAATAGAGTTGTGTTGCATGGGAGTGATATGATGTGATGGAAATGAGATGGTTTGAGGACAATGTGTGGTGTGGAGGTGGTTTGACTCGAGTATAACGTAAGGGTAAGAGAGATGTTGTGGAAATAAAAAGCGGTGGTTGAAGAGAGCAGAATGAGGGTGTTTTGTAAATTGTGTAATGGTCACATGAGAGAATGAGTGAGGAAAGAAGCCAGTGGATATATGTGTCGGTAGGTTGAGGGAACGAGGGAACGAGGGAGACCAAATTGGAGGTGGAAAGATGGAGTGAAAAAGATTTTGTATGATCGGGGCCTGAACATGCAGGAGGGTGAAAGGAGGGCAAGGAATAGAGTGAATTGGAGCGATGTGGTATACCGGGTTTGACGTGCTGTCAGTGGATTGAAGCAAGGCATGTGAAGCGTCTGGGGTAAACCATGGAAAGCTGTGTAGGTATGTATATTTGCGTGTGTGGACGTATGTATATACATGTGTATGGGGGGGGGCATTTCTTTTGTCTGTTTCCTTGCGCTACCTCGCAAACGCGGGAGACAGCGACAAAGTATAATAAATATAAATAAATATATATATATATATATATATATATTGGGGATGAGAGAGCTTGGGAAGTGAGTCAGTTCTTGTTCGCTGATGATACAGCGCTGGTGGCTGATTCATGAGAAACTGCAGAAGCTGGTGACTGAGTTTGGTAAAGTGTGTGAAAGAAGAAAGTTAAGAGTAAATGTGAATAAGAGCAAGGTTATTAGGTACAGTAGGGTTGAGGGTCAATTGAATTGGGAGGTGAGTTTGATTGGAGAAAAACTGGAGGAAGTGAAGTGTTTTAGATATCTGGGAGTGGATCTGGCAGCGGATGGAACCATGGAAGCGGAAGTGGATCATAGGGTGGGGGAGGGGGCGAAAATTCTGGGAGCCTTGAAGAATGTGTGGAAGTCGAGAACATTATCTCGGAAAGCAAAAATGGGTATGATTGAAGGAATAGTGGTTCCAACAATGTTGTATGGTTGCGATGCGTGGACTATGGATAGAGTTGTGCGCAGGAGGATGGATGTGCTGGAAATGAGATGTTTGCGGACAATGTGTGGTGTGAGGTGGTTTGATCGAGTAAGTAACGTAAGGGTAAGAGAGATGTGTGGAAATAAAAAGAGCGTGGTTGAGAGAGCAGAAGAGGGTGTTTTGAAATTGTTTGGTCACATGGAGAGAATGAGTGAGGAAAGATTGACCAAGAGAATATATGTGTCGGAGGTGGAGGGAACGAGGAGAAGAGGGAGACCAAATTGGAGGTGGAAAGATGGAGTGAAAAAGATTTTGTGTGATCGGGGCCTGAACATGCAGGAGGGTGAAAGGAGGGCATAGCCCACGCCTCGCAACAATACAACATTGTTGGAACCACTGTTCTTTCAAACATACCCATTTTTGCTTTCCGAGGTAATGTTCTCGACTTCGACACATTCTTCAAGGCCCCCAGGATTCTCGCCCCCTCCCCCACCCTATGATTCACTTTCGCTTCCTTGGTTCCATCCGCTGCCATATCCAATCCCAGATATCTAAAACACTTTACTTCCTCCAGTTTTTCTCCATTCAAACTTACCTCCCAATTGACTTGACCCTCAACCCTACTGTACCTAGTAACCTTGCTCTTATTCACATTTACTCTTAACTTTCTTCTTTCACACACTTTACCAGCCTCAGTCACCAGCTTCTGCAGTTTCTCACATGAATCAGCCACCAGCGCTGCATCATCAGCGAACAACAAATGACTCACTTCCCAAGCTCCCTCATCCACAACAGACTTCATACTTGCCCCTCTTTCCAAAACTCTTACATTCAACTCACCAACAACCCCATCCATAAACAAATTAAACAACCATGGAGACATCACACACCCCTGCCGCAAACCTACACTCACTGAGAACCAATCACTTTCCTCTCTTCCTACACGTACACATGCATTACATCCTCGATAAAAACGTTTCACTGCTTCTAACAACTTGCCTCCCACACCATGTATTCTTAATACCTTCCACAGAGCATCTCTATCAACTCTATCATATGCCTTCTCCAGATCCATAAATACTACATACAAATCCATTTCCTTTTCTAAGTATTTCTCACATACATTCTTCAAAGCAAACACCTGATCCACACATCCTCTACCACTTCTGAAACCACACTGCTCTTCCCCAATCTGATGCTCTGTACATGCCTTCACCCTCTCAATCAATACCTTCCCATATTATTTACCAGGAATACTCAACAAACTTATACCTCTGTAATTTGAGCACACACTCTTTTCCCCTTTCCTTTGTACAATGGCACTATGCACGTATTCCGCCAATCCTCAGGCACCTCACCATGAGTCATACATACATTAAATAACCTTACCAACTAGTCAACAATACAGTCACCCCCTTTTTTAATAGATTCTACTGCAATACCATCCAAAGCTTCTGCCTTGCCGGCTTTCATCTTCCGCAAAGCTTTTACTACCTTTTCTCTGTTTACCGAATCATTTTCCCTAACCCTCTCACTTTGCACACCATCTCGACCACAACACCCTATATCTGCCAGTCTATTATCAAACACATTCAACAATACTTTCAAACACATTCAAAATACTCATTCCATCTCCTTTTCACATCACCACTACTTGTTATCACCTCCCCATTAGCGCCCTTCAGTGAAGTTCCCATTTGCTCCCTTGTCTTACGCACTTTATTTACCTCCTTCCAGAACATATTTTTATTTCCTAAAATTTAATGATACTCTCTCACCCCAACTCTCATTTGCCCTCTTTTTCACCTCTTGCACCTTTCTCTTGACCTCCTTTCTCTTTCTTTTCTACATTTCCCACTCAATTGCATTTTTTCCTTCAAAAATCGTCGAAATGCCTCTCTCTTCTCTTTCACTAATAATCTTACCTCTTCATCCCACAACTCACCACCCTTTTTAATCAACCCACCTATCACGTTTCTCATGCCACAAGCATCTTTTGCGCACTCCATCACTGATTCTCTGAATACATCCCATTCCTCCCCCACTCCCCTTACTTGCATTGTTCTCACCTTTTTCCATTCTGTACTCAGTCTCTCCTGGTACTTCCTCACACAAGTCTCCTTCCCAAGCTCACTTACTCTCACCACCCTCTTCACCCCAACATTCACTCTTCTTTTCTGAAAACCCATACAAATCTTCACCTTAGCCTCCACAAGATAATGATCAGACATCCTTCCAGTTCCACCTCTCAGCACATTAACATCCAAAAGTCTCTCTTTCGCGCGCCTGTCAATTAGCACAGAATCCAATAACGCTCTTTGGCCATCTCTCCTAATTACGTAGGTATACTTATGTATATCTCGCTTTTTAAACCAGGTATTCCCAATCACCAGTCCTTTTTCAGCACATAAATCTACAAGCTCTTCACCATTTCCATTTACAACACTGAACACCCCATGTATACCAATTATTCCCTCATCTGCCACATTACTCACCTTTGCATTCAAATCCCCCATCACTATAACCCGGTCTTGTGCATCAAACCCACTAACAAACTCATTCAGCTGCTCCCAAAGCACTTGCCTCTCATGATCTTTCTTCTCATGCTCAGGTTCATATGCACCAATAATCACCCATCTCTCTCCATCAACTTTCAGTTTTACCCATATTAATCGAGAATTTACTTTCTAACATTCTATCACATACTCCCACAACTCCTGTTTCAGGAGTACTGCTACTCCTTCCCATGCTCTTGTCCTCTCACTTTCCCCTGACTTTACTCCCAAGACCTTCCCAAACCACTCTTCCCCTTTCCCTTGAGCTTCGTTTCACTCAGAGCCAAAAGACACAAGTTCCTTTCCTCAAACATACTATCTATCTCTCCGTTTTTCACATTTTGGTTACATCCACACAAATTTAGACACCCCAATCTGATCTAGGGGAAGGATGAGCACTCCCCGCGTGACTCCTTCTGTTTCCCATTTTTAGAAAGTTAAAAAACATATACATATATATATATATGTATACATATATTTATATATATATATACATATATATATATATATATATATATATATATATATATATATATATATATATATATATATATATATATATATATATATATATATATATATATATATATATATATATATATATATATATATATATATATATATATATATATATATATATATTGAGTAGAAAGGGTAGTGAGTGGTGGGATGAAGAAGTAAGAGTACTAGTGAAAGAGAAGAGAGAGGCATTTGGACGATTTTTGCAGGGAAAAAATGCAATTGAGTGGGAGATGTATCAAAGAAAGAGACAGGAGGTCAAGAGAAAGGTGCAAGAGGTGAAAAAAAGGGCAAATGAGAGTTGGGGTGAGAGAGTATCATTAAATTTTAGGGAGAATAAAAAGATGTTCTAGAAGGAGGTAAATAAAGTGCGTAAGACAAGGGAGCAAATGGGAACTTCAGTAAAGGGCGCAAATGGGGAGGTGATAACAAGTAGTGGTGATGTGAGAAGGAGATGGAGTGAGTATTTTGAAGGTTTGTTGAATGTGTTTCATGATAGAGTGGCAGATATAGGGTGTTTTGGTCTGTTTCCTTGCGCTACCTCGCAAACGCGGGAGACAGCGACAAAGTATAATAAATATAAATAAATATATATATATATATATATATATATGTTGGGGATGAGAGAGCTTGGGAAGTGAGTCAGTTCTTGTTCGCTGATGATACAGCGCTGGTGGCTGATTCATGTGAGAAACTGCAGAAGCTGGTGACTGAGTTTGGTAAAGTGTGTGAAGGAAGAAAGTTAAGAGTAAATGTGAATAAGAGCAAGGTTATTAGGTACAGTAGGGTTGAGGGTCAATTCAATTGGGAGGTGAGTTTGATTGGAGAAAAACTGGAGGAAGTGAAGTGTTTTAGATATCTGGGAGTGGATCTGGCAGCGGATGGAACCATGGAAGCGGAAGTGGATCATAGGGTGGGGGAGGGGGCGAAAATTCTGGGAGCCTTGAAGAATGTGTGGAAGTCGAGAACATTATCTCGGAAAGCAAAAATGGGTATGTTTGAAGGAATAGTGGTTCCAACAATGTTGTATGGTTGCGATGCGTGGACTATGGATAGAGTTGTGCGCAGGAGGATGGATGTGCTGGAAATGAGATGTTTGCGGACAATGTGTGGTGTGAGGTGGTTTGATCGAGTAAGTAACGTAAGGGTAAGAGAGATGTGTGGAAATAAAAAGAGCGTGGTTCAGAGAGCAGAAGAGGGTGTTTTGAAATTGTTTGGTCACATGGAGAAAAATGAGTGAGGAAAGATTGACCAAGAGGATATATGTGTCGGAGGTGGAGGGAACGAGGAGAAGAGGGAGACCAAATTGGAGGTGGAAAGATGGAGTGAAAAAGATTTTGTGTGATCGGGGCCTGAACATGCAGGAGGGTGAAAGGAGGGCATAGCCCACGCCTCGCAACAATACAACATTGTTGGAACCACTGTTCTTTCAAACATACCCATTTTTGCTTTCCGAGGTAATGTTCTCGACTTCCACACATTCTTCAAGGCCCCCAGGATTCTCGCCCCCTCCCCCACCCTATGATTCACTTTCGCTTCCTTGGTTCCATCCGCTGCCATATCCAATCCCAGATATCTAAAACACTTTACTTCCTCCAGTTTTTCTCCATTCAAACTTACCTCCCAATTGACTTGACCCTCAACCCTACTGTACCTAGTAACCTTGCTCTTATTCACATTTACTCTTAACTTTCTTCTTTCACACACTTTACCAGCCTCAGTCACCAGCTTCTGCAGTTTCTCACATGAATCAGCCACCAGCGCTGCATCATCAGCGAACAACAAATGACTCACTTCCCAAGCTCCCTCATCCACAACAGACTTCATACTTGCCCCTCTTTCCAAAACTCTTACATTCAACTCACCAACAACCCCATCCATAAACAAATTAAACAACCATGGAGACATCACACACCCCTGCCGCAAACCTACACTCACTGAGAACCAATCACTTTCCTCTCTTCCTACACGTACACATGCATTACATCCTCGATAAAAACGTTTCACTGCTTCTAACAACTTGCCTCCCACACCATGTATTCTTAATACCTTCCACAGAGCATCTCTATCAACTCTATCATATGCCTTCTCCAGATCCATAAATACTACATACAAATCCATTTCCTTTTCTAAGTATTTCTCACATACATTCTTCAAAGCAAACACCTGATCCACACATCCTCTACCACTTCTGAAACCACACTGCTCTTCCCCAATCTGATGCTCTGTACATGCCTTCACCCTCTCAATCAATACCTTCCCATATTATTTACCAGGAATACTCAACAAACTTATACCTCTGTAATTTGAGCACTCACTCTTTTCCCCTTGCCTTTGTACAATGGCACTATGCACGCATTCCGCCAATCCTCAGGCACCTCACCATGAGTCATACATACATTAAATAACCTTACCAACTAGTCAACAATACAGTCACCCCCTTTTTTAATAGATTCTACTGCAATACCATCCAAAGCTTCTGCCTTGCCGGCTTTCATCTTCCGCAAAGCTTTTACTACCTTTTCTCTGTTTACCGAATCATTTTCCCTAACCCTCTCACTTTGCACACCATCTCGACCACAACACCCTATATCTGCCAGTCTATTATCAAACACATTCAACAATACTTTCAAACACATTCAAAATACTCATTCCATCTCCTTTTCACATCACCACTACTTGTTATCACCTCCCCATCAGCGCCCTTCAGTGAAGTTCCCATTTGCTCCCTTGTCTTACGCACTTTATTTACCTCCTTCCAGAACATATTTTTATTTCCTAAAATTTAATGATACTCTCTCACCCCAACTCTCATTTGCCCTTTTTTCACCTCTTGCACCTTTCTCTTGATCTCCTTTCTCTTTCTTTTCTACATCTCCCACTCAATTGCATTTTTTCCCTTCAAAAATCGTCGAAATGCCTCTCTCTTCTCTTTCACTAATAATCTTACCTCTTCATCCCACAACTCACCACCCTTTTTAATCAACCCACCTATCACGTTTCTCATGCCACAAGCATCTTTTGCGCACTCCATCACTGATTCTCTAAATACATTCCATTCCTCCCCCACTCCCCTTACTTCCATTGTTCTCACCTTTTTCCATTCTGTACTCAGTCTCTCCTGGTACTTCCTCACACAAGTCTCCTTCCCAAGCTCACTTACTCTCACCACCCTCTTCACCCCAACATTCACTCTTCTTTTCTGAAAACCCATACAAATCTTCACCTTAGCCTCCACAAGATAATGATTAGACATCCTTCCAGTTCCACCTCTCAGCACATTAACATCCAAAAGTCTCTCTTTCGCGCGCCTGTCAATTAGCACAGAATCCAATAACGCTCTTTGGCCATCTCTCCTAATTACGTAGGTATACTTATGTATATCTCGCTTTTTAAACCAGGTATTCCCAATCACCAGTCCTTTTTCAGCACATAAATCTACAAGCTCTTCACCATTTCCATTTACAACACTGAACACCCCATGTATACCAATTATTACCTCATCTGCCACATTACTCACCTTTGCATTCAAATCCCCCATCACTATAACCCGGTCTTGTGCATCAAACCCACTAACAAACTCATTCAGCTGCTCCCAAAGCCCTTGCCTCTCATGATCTTTCTTCTTATGCTCAGTTTCATATGCACCAATAATCACCCATCTCTCTCCATCAACTTTCAGTTTTACCCATATTAATCGAGAATTTACTTTCTTACATTCTATCACATACTCCCACAACTCCTGTTTCAGGAGTACTGCTACTCCTTCCCATGCTCTTGTCCTCTCACTTTCCCCTGACTTTACTCCCAAGACCTTCCCAAACCACTCTTCCCCTTTCCCTCGAGCTTCGTTTCACTCAGAGCCAAAAGACACAGGTTCCTTTCCTCAAACATACTATCTATCTCTCCGTTTTTCACATTTTGGTTACATCCACACAAATTTAGACACCCCAATCTGATCTAGGGGGAGGATGAGCACTCCCCGCGTGACTCCTTCTGTTTCCCATTTTTAGAAAGTTAAAAAACATATACATATATATATATATATGTATACATATATATATATATATATATATATATATATATATATATATATATATATATATATATATATATATATATATATATATATATATATATATATATATATATATATATATATATATATATATATATATATATATATATATATATATATATATATATATATATATATATATATATATATATATATATATATATATATATATATATATTGAGTAGAAAGGGTAGTGAGTGGTGGGATGAAGAAGTAAGAGTATTAGTGAAAGAGAAGAGAGAGGCATTTGGACGATTTTTGCAGGGAAAAAATGCAATTGAGTGGGAGATGTATAAAAGAAAGAGACAGGAGGTCAAGAGAAAGGTGCAAGAGGTGAAAAAAAGGGCAAATGAGAGTTGGGGTGAGAGAGTATCATTAAATTTTAGGGAGAATAAAAAGATGTTCTAGAAGGAGGTAAATAAAGTGCGTAAGACAAGGGAGCAAATGGGAACTTCAGTAAAGGGCGCAAATGGGGAGGTGATAACAAGTAGTGGTGATGTGAGAAGGAGATGGAGTGAGTATTTTGAAGGTTTGTTGAATGTGTTTCATGATAGAGTGGCAGATATAGGGTGTTTTGGTCGAGGTGGTGTGCAAAGTGAGAGGGTTAGGGAAAATGATTTGGTAAACAGAGAAGAGGTAGTGAAAGCTTTGCGGAAGATGAAAGCCGGCAAGGCATCAGGTTTGGATGGTATTGCAGTGGAATTTATAAAAAAAAGGGGGTGACTGTATTGTTGACTGGTTGGTAAGGTTATTTAATATATGTATGACTCATGGTGAGGTGCCTGAGGATTGGCGGAATGCGTGCATAGTGCCATTGTACAAAGGCAAAGGGGATAAGAGTGAATGCTCAAATTACAGAGGTATAAGTTTGTTGAGTATTCCTGGTAAATTATATGGGAGGGTATTGATTGAGAGGGTGAAGGCATGTACAGAGCATCAGATTGGGGAAGAGCAGTGTGGTTTCAGAAGTGGTAGAGGATGTGTGTATCAGGTGTTTGCTTTGAAGAATGTATGTGAGAAATACTTAGAAAAGCAAATGGATTTGTATGTAGCATTTATGGATCTGGAGAAGGCATATGATAGAGTTAATAGAGATGCTCTGTGGAAGGTATTAAGAATATACGGTGTGGGAGGAAAGTTGTTAGAAGCAGTGAAAAGTTTTTATCGAGGATGTAAGGCATGTGTACGTGTAGGAAGAGAGGAAAGTGATTGGTTCTCAGTGAATATAGGTTTGCGGCAGGGGTGTGTGATGTCTCCATGGTTGTTTAATTTGTTTATGGATGGGGTTGTTAGGGAGGTAAATGCAAGAGTTTTGGAAAGAGGGGCAAGTATGAAGTCTGTTGTGGATGAGAGAGCTTGGGAAGTGAGTCAGTTGTTGTTCGCTGATGATACAGCGCTGGTGGCTGATTCATGTGAGAAACTGCAGAAGCTGGTGACTGAGTTTGGTAAAGTGTGTGGAAGAAGAAAGTTAAGAGTAAATGTGAATAAGAGCAAGGTTATTAGGTACAGTAGGGTTGAGGGTCAAGTCAATTGGGAGGTGAGTTTGAATGGAGAAAAACTGGAGGAAGTGAAGTGTTTTAGATATTTGGGAGTGGATCTGGCAGCGGATGGAACCATGGAAGCGGAAGTGGATCATAGGGTGGGGGAGGGGGCGAAAATCTTGGGAGCCTTGAAGAATGTGTGGAAGTCGAGAACATTATCTCGGAAAGCAAAAATGGGTATGTTTGAAGGAATAGTGTTTCCAACAATGTTGTATGGTTGCGAGGCGTGGGCTATGGATAGAGTTGTGCGCAGGAGGATGGATGTGCTGGAAATGAGATGTTTGAGGACAATGTGTGGTGTGAGGTGGTTTGATCGAGTAAGTAACGTAAGGGTAAGAGAGATGTGTGGAAATAAAAAGAGCGTGGTTGAGAGAGCAGAAGAGGGGGTTTTGAAATGGTTTGGGCACATGGAGAGAATGAGTGAGGAAAGATTGACCAAGAGGATATATGTGTCGGAGGTGGAGGGAACGAGGAGAAGAGGGAGACCAAATTGGAGGTGGAAAGATGGAGTGAAAAAGATTTTTTGTGATCGGGGCCTGAACATGCAGGAGGGTGAAAGGAGGGCAAGGAATAGAGTGAATTGGAGCGATGTGGTATACAGTGGTTGACGTGCTGTCAGTGGAGTGAATCAAGGCATGTGAAGCGTCTGGGGTAAACCATGGAAAGCTGTGTAGGTATGTATATTTGCGGGTGTGGACGTGTGTATGTACATGTGTATGGGGGGGGGGTTGGGCCATTTCTTTCGTCTGTTTCCTTGCGCTACCTCGCAAACTTGGGAGACAGCGACAAAGTATAAAAAAAAAAAAAAAAAAAATATATATATATATATATATATATATATATATATATTTATATATTCTCAGACATATACATATATACAAATGTGCATAATTCATACTGTCTACCCTTTATTCAATCAAGTCGCCACCCCACCATACATAAAAAGACAACGCCCATCCCCCCGGATATGCGTGAGGTCGTGCTAGGAAAAGACAAGAAAAATCACATTCGTTCACACAGTCTCTAGCTGTCCAGTATAATGCACCGAAACCACAGCTCCTTTTCCATATCCAGGCTGTACAGAACTTTCCATTGCTTACCCCAGATGCTTCTCATGCCCAGGTTCAATCCATTGACAGCACGTCGACTGCGGCATACCGCATTGTTCCAATTCACTCTATTCTTTGCACTGCTTCACCCTCTTGCAATTTCAGGCCCCGATCACTCAAAATCTTTTCACTCCATCTTTCCACCTCTATTTTAGTCTCCCACTTCTCGTTCTTCCCTCCACCTCCGACTCATATGTCGTCTTGGTCAATCTTTCCCCACTCATTCTCTCTATGTGACCAAACCATTTGAAAATACCCTCTTCTGCTCTCTCAACCAAACTCTTTATAATACCACACATCACTCTTACTCTTTCATTACTTCTTCGATCAAACCACCTCACACGACATATTGTCCTCAAAAATCTCTTTTCCAGCACACCCACCCTTCTCCGCACAACTCTATCTATAGCACACGCTTCGCAACCATATAACATTGTTGGAACCACTAGTCCCTCAAACATACCCATTTTTGCTTTCCAAGATAATGTTCTAGACTTCCACACATTTTTCAACGCTCCCAGAACCGTCGCCCCCCCCCACCCTATGATTCACTTCCGCTTCCATGGTTCCATCCGCTACCAAATCCACTCCCAGATATTTAAAACACTTGGCTTCCTATTGTTTTTCTCCATTTAAATTTACCCCCAATTGATTTTTCCCCAAACCTACTGTACCAAATAACCTTACTCTTATTCACATTCACTCTCAGCATTTTTCTTAAACACACTTTACCAAATTCAGTCACCAGCTTCTGCAGTTTTTCATCCGGATCATCCACCAGCGCTGTATCATCAGCGAACAACAACCAACTCAATTCCCAAGCTCTTTCATCCACAACAGACTGCACATTTGCCCCTCTCTCCAAAATTCTTCCATTCACCTCCCTAACAACCCCATCCAAAAACAAATTAAACAACCTCGGAGACATCACGCACCCCTGCCGCAAGCCAACATTCACTGAGAACCAGTCACTTTCCTCTCTTCCTACTCGTACACATGCCTTACATCCTCGATGAAAACTTTTCATTGCTTCTCGCAGTTTGACTCCCACACCATATATTCTTAATACCTTCCACAGAGCATCTCTATCAACTATATCATGTGCCTTCTCCAGATCCATAAATGCTACATACAAATCCATCTGTTTTTCTAAGTACTTCTCTAACATTCTTCAAAGGAAACACTTGATCCAGAAACCCTCTACCACATCTGAAACGACACTGTTCTTCCCCAATCTGATGTTCTGTATATGACTTCACCCTCTCAATCAATACCCTCTCTTATAATTTCCAAGGAATATTCAACAAATTTATACTAATGTAATTTGAGCACTCACCTTTATCCCCTTTGGCTTTGTAGAATGGCACTATGCATGCATTCCGCCAGTCCCCAGGCAAAGCTTTTACTACTTCTTCTTTGTTTACCAAATCATTCTCCCTGACCCTCTCACTTTGCACACCACCTCGAACAAAACGCCCAATATCTTCCACTCTGTCACCTAACACATTCACCAAACCTTCAAAATACTCACCCCATCTCATTCACATACCACCATTACTTGTTACTGCCTCCCCTTTAGTTCCCTTCACTGCTGTTCCTATTTCTTTCCTTGTTTACGCACTTTATTTACCTCTTTCCAAAACATCTTATTATTCTCCCAAAAATTTAATGATACTCTCTCACCCCAACTCTCATTTGCCTTATGTTTCACCTCTTCCACCTTTCTCTTCACCTTCAGCCTTTTCCTTTTATACATCTCCCAGTCATTTGCGCTGTTTCCCTTTAAAAATCGTCCAAATGCCTCTCTCTTCACTTTCACTAATAATCTTACCTCTTCATCCCTCCACTCACTACCCTTCCTAATCTACCAACCTACCACGCTTCTCATGCCACAAGCATCTTTATACTCTCTGGCCATCTCTCCTACTTACATATGTATACTTATGTATATCTCTCTTTTTAAACCAGGTACTTCCAATCACCACCCCTTTTACAACACACAAATCTACAAGCTTTTCACCATTTCCATTTACAACACTGAACAATTAATGTACACCAATTATTCCCTCAACTGCCATATTACTCACCTTTGCGTTCAAATCACCCATCAGTATAGCCCGGTCTCGTGCATCAAAGCTTCTAACATATTCACTCAGCTGCTCCCAAAACACTTGCCTCGCATGATGTTTCTTCTCATGCCCAGGTGCATAGGCACCAATAATCACCCATCTATCTCATTCCACTTTCAGTTTAACCCATATCAATCTAGAGTTTACTTTTTAACACTCTCTCACATACTTCGACCACTCCTGTTTCAGGAGTAGTGCTACTCCTTCAGTTGCTCTTGTCCACTCACCTTCCCCTGAGTTTACTCCCAAATCATTCCCAAACCACTCTTCCCCTTTACCATTGAGCTTCGTTTTACTCATGGCCAAAACATCCAGGTTCCTTTCCTCAAAAATACTAGCTATCTCTATTTTTCTCATCTTGGTTACATTCACGTACATTTAGACACCCCAATCTGAGCTGTCGAACAGAATGAGTACTCCCCGCTTAACTTCTTCTGTTTTCCCTTTTAAAAAGTTGAAATACAAGGAGGGGAGGGTTTTTAGCCCTCCGCTCCCGTCCCTTTTAGTCGCCTTCAACGACAGGTGAGGAATGCGTGGTAAGTATTCTTTCTCCCCTATCCCCAGGGATAGGGTGGGGGAGTGGGTGAAAGTTCTGGGAGCGTTGAAGAATGTTTAGAAGTCGAAAACGTTATCTTGGAAAGCAAAAATGGGTATGTTTGAAGGAACAGTATTTCCAAAAATGATATATCCTTACGAGGCGTAGGCTATATATAGAGGGCGGATGTACTGGAAATGAGATCTTTGATGACAATATGTCGTGTGAGGTGGTTTGATCGAGTAAGTGAGAAAAGGGTAAAAGAGATGTGTGGTAATAAAAAGAGTTTGGTTGAGAGAGAAGAGGAGCGTGTTTTGAAATAGTTTGGTCATATGGAGAGAATGAGTGAGGTAATATTGACAAACAGAATATAAATGTCAAAAATGGAGGGAGCGGGGAGAAGTGGGAGACCAAATTGGAGGTGGAAAGATGGAGTGAAAGAGATTTTGAGTGATCGGGGCCTGAACATGCAGGAGGGTGAAAGGCGTGCAAGGAATGGAGTGAATTGGAACAATGTGGTATACCGGGGTCGACGTGCTGTCAATGGATTGAACCAGGGCATGTGAAGCGTCTGGGGTAAACCATGGAAAGTTGTGTGGGGCCTGGATGTGGAAAGGGAGCTTTGGTTTCGGTGCATTATTACATGACAGCTAGAGACTACGTGTGAAGGAACGTGGCCTTTTTAGTCTTTTCCTAGCGCTATCTAGCGTACTTGCGTGGGGAGGGGGGTTGTTATTTCATGTGTAGTGGGGTGGTGACGGGAATAAATAAAGGCAGACAGTATACATTATGTACATGTGTATATATGTTTATGTCTGTGTGTGTATATATATGTTTACATTAAGATGTACAAGTATATATATTTCCGTGTGTGGACGTGTATGTATATACATGTGTATGTGGTTGGGTTGGGCCATTCTTTCGTGTGTTTCCTTGCACTACTTCGCTAACGCGGGAGACAGAGACAAAGCAAAATAAATAAAAAAAAAAATAAATGAATATATATATGTATATATATATATATATATATATATATATATATATATATATATATATATATATATATATATATATATATATATATATATATATATATATATATATATATATATATATAAATAATATATATATATATATATATATATATATATATATATATATATATATATATATATATATATATATATATATATATATATATATATATATATATATATGCATATAGTGAGGAAACATTAAGAACAGAGGACTGAGCCGTTGATGGAAATCCTCACTTGGCCCCCTTCTCTGTTCCTTCTTTCGGAAAATTAAATAAGAGAGGGGAGGATTTCCAGCCACCAACTCCCTACATGACACGCAGGGAATACGTGGGAAGTTTTCTTTCTCCCCTATCCATAGGGATATAAATATATCCCTCTATATATATATGTATATATATATATATATATATATATATATATATATATATATATATATATATATATATATATATATATATATATATATATATATATATATATATATATATGGGAAACAGAAGAAGGAGTTACGCGGGGAGTGCTCATCCTCCTCGAAGGCTCAGAGTGGGGTGCCTAAATGTGTGTGGATGTAACCAAGATGTGAAAAAAGGAGAGATAGGTAGTATGTTTGAGGAAAGGAACCTGGATGTTTTGGCTCTGAGTGAAACGAAGCTCAAGGGTAAAGGGGAAGAGTGGTTTGGAAATGTCTGGGGAGTGAAGTCAGGGGTTAGTGAGAGGACAAGAGCAAGGGAAGGAGTAGCAATACTCCTGAAACAGGAGTTGTGGGAGTATGTGATAGAATGTAAGAAAGTAAATTCTCGATTAATATGGGTAAAATTGAAAGTTGATG
>NC_092237.1:28091120-28096120 GCF_036320965.1 Panulirus ornatus | reverse complement strand
AACAGCCCACCTCCCACTCTTCTCATGCCACAAGCATCTTTTGCGCAATCCATCACTGATTCCCTAAATACATCCCATTCCTCCCCCACTCCCCTTACTTCCATTGTTCTCACCTTTTTCCATTCTGTACACAGTCTCTCCTGGTACTTCCCCCCACAGGTCTCCTTCCCAAGCTCACTTACTCTCACCACCTTCTTCACCCCAAAATTCACTCCCCTTTTCTGAAAACCCATACTAATCTTCACCTTAGCCTCCCACAAGATAATGATCAGACATCCTCCAGTTGCACCTCTCAGCACATTAACATCCAAGAGTCTCTCTTTCGCACGCCTGTCAATTAACACGTAATCCAATAACGCTTTCTGGCCATCTCTCCTACTTACATAAGTATACTTATGTATATCTCGCTTTTTAAACCAGGTATTCCCAATCATCAGTCCTTTTTCAGCACATAAATCTACAAGCTCTTCACCATTTCCATTTACAACACTGAACACCCCATGCATAAACCCAATTATTCGCTCAACTGCCACATTACTCACCTTTGCATTCAAATCACCCATCACTATAACCCGGTCTCGTGCATCAAAACCGCTAACACACTCATTCAGCTGCTCCAAAACACTTGCCTCTCATGATCTTTCTTCTCATGCCCAGGTGCATATGCACCAATAATCACCCACCTCTCTCCATCAACTTTCCAATTTTACCCATATTAATCGAGAATTTACTTTCTTACATTCTATCACATACTCCCATCAACTCCTGTTTCAGGAGTATTGCTACTCCTTCCCTTGCTCTTGTCCTCTCACTAACCCCTGACTTCACTCCCCAGACATTTCCAAACCACTCTTCCCCTTTACCCTTGAGCTTCGTTTCACTCAGAGCCAAAACATCCAGGTTCCTTTCCCCAAACATACTACTATCTCTCCTTTTTTCACATCTTGGTTACATCCACACACATTTAGGCACCCCACTCTGAGCCTTCGAGGAGGATGAGCACTCCCCGCGTAACTCCTTCTTCTGTTTCCCATATATTTATATATATATATTATATATATATTATTATATATATATTATATATAATATATAATATTATATTATATTATATATATTATATATATATATATACATATATATATAGAGGGATATATTTATATCCCTATGGATAGGGGAGAAAGAAAACTTCCCACGTATTCCTGCGTGTCATGTAGGGAGTTGGTGGGTGGAAATCCTCCCCTCTCTTATTTAATTTTCCGAAAGAAGAACAGAGAAGGGGCCAAGTGAGGATTTCCATCAACGGCTCAGTCCTCTGTTCTTAATGTTTCCTCACTATATGCATATATATATATATATATATATATATATATATATATATATATAATATATATATATATATATATATATATATATATATATATATATATATATATATATATTTATATATATTATATATATATATATATATATTATATATATATATATATATATATATATATAATATATATATATATATATATATATATATAATATATATATATATAATATATATATATATATAATATACATATATATAATCATTTATTTTTTTTTTTATTTATTTTGCTTTGTCTCTGTCTCCCGCGTTAGCGAAGTAGTGCAAGGAAACACACGAAAGAATGGCCCAACCCAACCACATACACATGTAATATACATACACGTCCACACACGGAAATTATATATACTTATACATCTTAATGTAAACATATATATACACACACAGACATAAACATATATACACATGTACATAATGTATACTGTCTGCCTTTATTTATTCCCGTCACCACCCCACTACACATGAAATAACAACCCCCCTCCCCACGCAAGTACGCTAGATAGCGCTAGGAAAAGACTAAAAAGGCCACGTTTCCTTCACACGTAGTCTCTAGCTGTCATGTAATAATGCACCGAAACCAAAGCTCCCTTTCCACATCCAGGCCCCACACAACTTTCCATGGTTTACCCCAGACGCTTCACATGCCCTGGTTCAATCCATTGACAGCACGTCGACCCCGGTATACCACATTGTTCCAATTCACTCCATTCCTTGCACGCCTTTCACCCTCCTGCATGTTCAGGCCCCGATCACTCAAAATCTCTTTCACTCCATCTTTCCACCTCCAATTTGGTCTCCCACTTCTCCCCGCTCCTCCATTTTTGACATTTATATTCTGTTTGTCAATATTACCTCACTCATTCTCTCCATATGACCAAACTATTTCAAAACACGCTCCTCTTCTCTCTCAACAAACTCTTTTTATTACCACACATCTCTTTTACCCTTTTCTCACTTACTCGATCAAACCACCTCACACGACATATTGTCATCAAAGATCTCATTTCCAGTACATCCGCCCTCTATATATAGCCTACGCCTCGTAAGGATATATCATTTTTGGAAATACTGTTCCTTCAAACATACCCATTTTTGCTTTCCAAGATAACGTTTTCGACTTCTAAACATTCTTCAACGCTCCCAGAACTTTCACCCACTCCCCCACCCTATCCTGGGGATAGGGGAGAAAGAATACTTACCACGCATTCCTCACCTGTCGTTGAAGGCGACTAAAAGGGACGGGAGCGGAGGGCTAAAAACCCTCCCCTCCTTGTATTTCAACTTTTTAAAAGGGAAAACAGAAGAAGTTAAGCGGGGAGTACTCATTCTGTTCGACAGCTCAGATTGGGGTGTCTAAATGTACGTGAATGTAACCAAGATGAGAAAAATAGAGATAGCTAGTATTTTTGAGGAAAGGAACCTGGATGTTTTGGCCATGAGTAAAACGAAGCTCAATGGTAAAGGGGAAGAGTGGTTTGGGAATGATTTGGGAGTAAACTCAGGGGAAGGTGAGTGGACAAGAGCAACTGAAGGAGTAGCACTACTCCTGAAACAGGAGTGGTCGAAGTATGTGAGAGAGTGTTAAAAAGTAAACTCTAGATTGATATGGGTTAAACTGAAAGTGGAATGAGATAGATGGGTGATTATTGGTGCCTATGCACCTGGCATGAGAAGAAACATCATGCGAGGCAAGTGTTTTGGGAGCAGCTGAGTGAATATGTTAGAAGCTTTGATGCACGAGACCGGGCTATACTGATGGGTGATTTGAACGCAAAGGTGAGTAATATGGCAGTTGAGGGAATAATTGGTGTACATTAATTGTTCAGTGTTGTAAATGGAAATGGTGAAAAGCTTGTAGATTTGTGTGTTGTAAAAGGGTTGGTGATTGGAAGTACCTGGTTTAAAAAGAGAGATATACATAAGTATACTATGTAAGTAGGAGAGATGGCCAGAGAGTATAAAGATGCTTGTGGCATGAGAAGCGTGGTAGGTTGGTAGATTAGGAAGGGTAGTGAGTGGAGGATGAAGAGGTAAGATTATTAGTGAAAGTGAAGAGAGAGCATTTGGACGATTTTTAAAGGGAAACAGCGCAAATGACTGGGAGATGTATAAAAGGAAAAGGCTGAAGGTGAAGAGAAAGGTGGAAGAGGTGAAACATAAGGCAAATGAGAGTTGGGTGAGAGAGTATCATTAAATTTTTGGGAGAATAATAAGATGTTTTGGAAAGAGGTAAATAAAGTGCGTAAACAAGGAAAGAAATAGGAACAGCAGTGAAGGGAACTAAAGGGGAGGCAGTAACAAGTAATGGTGGTATGTGAATGAGATGGGGTGAGTATTTTGAAGGTTTGGTGAATGTGTTAGGTGACAGAGTGGAAGATATTGGGCGTTTTGTTCGAGGTGGTGTGCAAAGTGACGGAGGGTCAGGGAGAAATGAATTTTGGTAAACAAAGAAGAAGTAGTAAAAGCTTTGCCTGGGGATGGGGAATGCATGCATAGTGCCATTCTACTAAGCCAATAAGGGTATTAAAGGTGAGTGCTAAAATTACATTAGTATAAATGGGAATATTTTGGGAAATATAAGGACGGAGGGTATTGATTGAGAGGGTTGAAGTCATATACAGAACATCAGATTGGGAAGAAACAGTGTCGTTTCAGATGTGGTAGAGGGTTTCTGGATAAGTGTTTCCTTTGAAGAATGTTAGAGATAGTACTTAGAAAAACAGATGGGATTTGTATGTAGCTTTATGGGATGTGGAGAAGGCACATGATATAGTTGTTAGAGATGCTCTGTGGAAGGTAATTAAGAATTATGGTGTGGGAGTCCAAACTGCGAGAAGCAATGAAAAGTTTTCATCGAGGATATTTAGCATGTTTACGAGTAGGAAGAGAGGAAAGTGAACTGGTTATAGTGATTGTTGGCTTGCGGCTAGGGGTGCGTGTGTCTCCGAGTTGTTTAATTTGTTTTTGGTAGGGGGTTGTTAGGGAGGTGATGGAAAGAATTTTGGAGGAGGGCAAATGTGCAGTCGGTTGTGGATGTGGAAAGAGCTTGGGAATTGAGTTGGTTGTTGTTCGCTGATGATACAGCGCTGGTGGATGATCCGGATGAAAAAAACTGCAGAAGCTGGTGACTGAATTTGGTAAAGTGTTGTTAAGAAAAATGCTGCTGAGAGTGAAAATGAGAATAAGGTAAGGTTAATTTGGTACAGTAGGTTTGGGGAAAAATCAATTGGGGTAAATTTAAATGGAGAAAAACAATGAAGCCAAGTGTTTTTTTAAATATTCTGGGAGTGGATTGGTAGCGGATGGAACCTTGGAAGGCGGAAGTGAATCATAGGGTGGGGATGGGGGGCGACGGTTCTGGAGAGCGTTGAAAAATGTTGTGGAAGTTCTAGAACACTTATCTTGGAAAGCCAAAAAAATGGGGTATTGTGGTCGGTCCGTAGTATGTTTGAGGGTCTAGTGGTTCACATCAATGTTATTATGGTTTGCGAAGCGTGTGCTATTGATAGTGTTGGGCGGAGATGAGAAGGGTGGGTGTGCTGGAAAAGAGATTTTTGAGGACAATATGTCGTGTGAGGTGGTTTGATCGAAGAAGTAATGATAAGAGTAAGAGTGTATGTGTGGT
>NC_092237.1:28043374-28091020 GCF_036320965.1 Panulirus ornatus | reverse complement strand
AGAGAGAGAGGAGAGAGAGAGAGAGAGAGAGAGAGAGAGAGAGAGAGAGAGAGAGAATGATCTAATTTTTGTATGGGCTTGAAGGCAAAGGTGAGATGGGCTTGAAGGCGAGGGAGAGCTAGACAAAAAAGCGACGGTGAGATGGCCCTGAAGGTAAGGCTAGGATGGTTCAGAAAGCGAGGGTGAGGTGGAGCTGAAGGCGAGGGTGGATTGTGCCTGAAGGTGATGGTTGGCCGATCTAACCGCGAGGGTGTGCTTTTCATGACGGCGAGATTGGAATTGGCCTGAGAAAGTAGTTACCTCGGCATGAAAATGAGGGTTGGCTCGGGAAGAAAGTGAAGATGGACTTGGCCTGAAGGCTAGGGTGGGAGGGGCCTAAAGGCGAGGTTGAGCTAGGTTTGAGGGCATTAGTAGGATGGACCTGACGGGAATTCTCTGATAGTCCTGAAGATAAGGGTGGGCTGGTCCAAAAGGCCTCCATGGTCTGGATCAGAATTCGAAAATGGAATGGGTCTGTAGACGAGGATGAGCTGGGCCTTAGGGCGAATGTAAGCTTGACATTAAGGCTATGGAGGGATGGGCCAGAAGGCGAAGGTGGGATGGCCCTGAAGACGAGGGTAGGTAGAGCTTGAAGGCGAGCTTGATTTAGGTTTGGGCCAAAAGTCGATGTTGGGATGTCCCTGAAGACGAGTCTAGTCAGGAAAAGAAGGCGAGGACAGGCTCGGCTGGAAGGGGAAGGTGGGTTGTGCCTGTAGACGATGATGAGCTGGGCCTAAAGGAGAGTGTGAGCTTGACCTGAAGGTTAAGGTCAAATGGGCAGGAAGGCAATGGTGGGATGGGCTTGAAGACGATGATGGCCAAATACTGAAGGCGATGGTTAGATGGGTTCAAGGTGAGTGTGGTATGCGACTGAAAGCGAGCGTGTGCTGGGATAGGAGGGGGATGAGTGTTGGAATGAAGTCGTATGTGCGATAGCCTGAAGGCGAGGGTGAGATAGCCTAGTATTTGAGGTTGGATGGGAAAGATGGCATGGGTGAGATGGGATGAATGTGAGGGTTGAATTGACTTGAAGAAGATGGGCTGGGTCTGAAGGAGAGATTTGGGCTGGGTTAGAAGGTGAATGTGGGTTGAAAGTGGTGGGAATGGTGGTCTAGGAGTAAAAGCAAGAATAGTCTGGGACAGAGAGCGAAGGCGGGCAGCTCTCAATATGCGAGTGGAATGAGCCTGAAGGTGAGGTAAGATGAGCTTCTAGGCGAGGGTGGGATGGGCATGAAAGCAAGTGTGGGATGGGCTTGAAGGCGAGGGTGGGATACAATTGAAAAAGATGGTGGGCAGGGTATGAATGAGAGGTTGGTCCCGAGAAGAAGGAGAAGATGAGAAGGGAATGAAGACTAGGTTGGGCTAGGACTGAAAATGAGAGTGGGCTGGGCTAGAAGGCGAAAGGGGGTTGGGCCTGAAGGTGTGGGTGGGAGAGGCCTAAAGGCAAGTGTGAGATGGTCTTTTAGGTAAGTGTTAAAAGGCGAGAAGGTAAGGGTTTAATTCGTTTGAATGCGAGGGTGTGATGTGCACTAAGGCGAAGGTAGGCGGTGTCAGTAGGTGAAGTTAGGTAGGGCTAGAAGGCGAAGGTGTGCTGGTATTTAAGGCAAGGGTTAGCTAGTCCTAAAAGAAAAGGTGGGATCGGCCAAAAGACGATGTTGGGCTGAGCTGCAACGTGGAAGGTTTTGAAGGCGAAGGTGGGATGGGTCTAAAGATGTAGGTCGGTTGCGCCTGAAGGCGTGGGTGGAATGAGCCTGAAGGGGGTGGAGAGAGAGAGAGAGAGAGAGAGAGAGAGAGAGAGAGAGAGAGAGAGAGAGAGAGAGAGAGAGAGAGAGAGAGAGAGAGAGAGAGAGAGAGAGAGAGAGAGAGAGAGAGAGAGAGAGAGAGAGAGAGAGAGAGAGAGAGAGAGAGAGAGAGAGAGAGAGAGAGAGAGATGAGAGAGAGAGAGAGAGAGAGAGAGAGAGAGAGAGAGAGAGAGAGAATGATCTAATTTTTGTATGGGCTTGAAGGCAAAGGTGAGATGGGCTTGAAGGCGAGGGAGAGCTAGACAAAAAAGCGACGGTGAGATGGCCCTGAAGGTAAGGCTAGGATGGTTCAGAAAGCGAGGGTGAGGTGGAGCTGAAGGCGAGGGTGGATTGTGCCTGAAGGTGATGGTTGGCCGATCTAACCGCGAGGGTGTGCTTTTCATGACGGCGAGATTGGAATTGGCCTGAGAAAGTAGTTACCTCGGCATGAAAATGAGGGTTGGCTCGGGAAGAAAGTGAAGATGGACTTGGCCTGAAGGCTAGGGTGGGAGGGGCCTAAAGGCGAGGTTGAGCTAGGTTTGAGGGCATTAGTAGGATGGACCTGACGGGAATTCTCTGATAGTCCTGAAGATAAGGGTGGGCTGGTCCAAAAGGCCTCCATGGTCTGGATCAGAATTCGAAAATGGAATGGGTCTGTAGACGAGGATGAGCTGGGCCTTAGGGCGAATGTAAGCTTGACATTAAGGCTATGGAGGGATGGGCCAGAAGGCGAAGGTGGGATGGCCCTGAAGACGAGGGTAGGTAGAGCTTGAAGGCGAGCTTGATTTAGGTTTGGGCCAAAAGTCGATGTTGGGATGTCCCTGAAGACGAGTCTAGTCAGGAAAAGAAGGCGAGGACAGGCTCGGCTGGAAGGGGAAGGTGGGTTGTGCCTGTAGACGATGATGAGCTGGGCCTAAAGGAGAGTGTGAGCTTGACCTGAAGGTTAAGGTCAAATGGGCAGGAAGGCAATGGTGGGATGGGCTTGAAGACGATGATGGCCAAATACTGAAGGCGATGGTTAGATGGGTTCAAGGTGAGTGTGGTATGCGACTGAAAGCGAGCGTGTGCTGGGATAGGAGGGGGATGAGTGTTGGAATGAAGTCGTATGTGCGATAGCCTGAAGGCGAGGGTGAGATAGCCTAGTATTTGAGGTTGGATGGGAAAGATGGCATGGGTGAGATGGGATGAATGTGAGGGTTGAATTGACTTGAAGAAGATGGGCTGGGTCTGAAGGAGAGATTTGGGCTGGGTTAGAAGGTGAATGTGGGTTGAAAGTGGTGGGAATGGTGGTCTAGGAGTAAAAGCAAGAATAGTCTGGGACAGAGAGCGAAGGCGGGCAGCTCTCAATATGCGAGTGGAATGAGCCTGAAGGTGAGGTAAGATGAGCTTCTAGGCGAGGGTGGGATGGGCATGAAAGCAAGTGTGGGATGGGCTTGAAGGCGAGGGTGGGATACAATTGAAAAAGATGGTGGGCAGGGTATGAATGAGAGGTTGGTCCCGAGAAGAAGGAGAAGATGAGAAGGGAATGAAGACTAGGTTGGGCTAGGACTGAAAATGAGAGTGGGCTGGGCTAGAAGGCGAAAGGGGGTTGGGCCTGAAGGTGTGGGTGGGAGAGGCCTAAAGGCAAGTGTGAGATGGTCTTTTAGGTAAGTGTTAAAAGGCGAGAAGGTAAGGGTTTAATTCGTTTGAATGCGAGGGTGTGATGTGCACTAAGGCGAAGGTAGGCGGTGTCAGTAGGTGAAGTTAGGTAGGGCTAGAAGGCGAAGGTGTGCTGGTATTTAAGGCAAGGGTTAGCTAGTCCTAAAAGAAAAGGTGGGATCGGCCAAAAGACGATGTTGGGCTGAGCTGCAACGTGGAAGGTTTTGAAGGCGAAGGTGGGATGGGTCTAAAGATGTAGGTCGGTTGCGCCTGAAGGCGTGGGTGGAATGAGCCTGAAGGGGGGTGGAGAGAGAGAGAGAGAGAGAGAGAGAGAGAGAGAGAGAGAGAGAGAGAGAGAGAGAGAGAGAGAGAGAGAGAGAGAGAGAGAGAGAGAGAGAGAGAGAGAGAGAGAGAGAGAGAGAGAGAGAGAGAGAGAGAGAGAGAGAGAGAGAGAGAGAATGATCTAATTTTTGTATGGGCTTGAAGGCAAAGGTGAGATGGGCTTGAAGGCGAGGGAGAGCTAGACAAAAAAGCGACGGTGAGATGGCCCTGAAGGTAAGGCTAGGATGGTTCAGAAAGCGAGGGTGAGGTGGAGCTGAAGGCGAGGGTGGATTGTGCCTGAAGGTGATGGTTGGCCGATCTAACCGCGAGGGTGTGCTTTTCATGACGGCGAGATTGGAATTGGCCTGAGAAAGTAGTTACCTCGGCATGAAAATGAGGGTTGGCTCGGGAAGAAAGTGAAGATGGACTTGGCCTGAAGGCTAGGGTGGGAGGGGCCTAAAGGCGAGGTTGAGCTAGGTTTGAGGGCATTAGTAGGATGGACCTGACGGGAATTCTCTGATAGTCCTGAAGATAAGGGTGGGCTGGTCCAAAAGGCCTCCATGGTCTGGATCAGAATTCGAAAATGGAATGGGTCTGTAGACGAGGATGAGCTGGGCCTTAGGGCGAATGTAAGCTTGACATTAAGGCTATGGAGGGATGGGCCAGAAGGCGAAGGTGGGATGGCCCTGAAGACGAGGGTAGGTAGAGCTTGAAGGCGAGCTTGATTTAGGTTTGGGCCAAAAGTCGATGTTGGGATGTCCCTGAAGACGAGTCTAGTCAGGAAAAGAAGGCGAGGACAGGCTCGGCTGGAAGGGGAAGGTGGGTTGTGCCTGTAGACGATGATGAGCTGGGCCTAAAGGAGAGTGTGAGCTTGACCTGAAGGTTAAGGTCAAATGGGCAGGAAGGCAATGGTGGGATGGGCTTGAAGACGATGATGGCCAAATACTGAAGGCGATGGTTAGATGGGTTCAAGGTGAGTGTGGTATGCGACTGAAAGCGAGCGTGTGCTGGGATAGGAGGGGGATGAGTGTTGGAATGAAGTCGTATGTGCGATAGCCTGAAGGCGAGGGTGAGATAGCCTAGTATTTGAGGTTGGATGGGAAAGATGGCATGGGTGAGATGGGATGAATGTGAGGGTTGAATTGACTTGAAGAAGATGGGCTGGGTCTGAAGGAGAGATTTGGGCTGGGTTAGAAGGTGAATGTGGGTTGAAAGTGGTGGGAATGGTGGTCTAGGAGTAAAAGCAAGAATAGTCTGGGACAGAGAGCGAAGGCGGGCAGCTCTCAATATGCGAGTGGAATGAGCCTGAAGGTGAGGTAAGATGAGCTTCTAGGCGAGGGTGGGATGGGCATGAAAGCAAGTGTGGGATGGGCTTGAAGGCGAGGGTGGGATACAATTGAAAAAGATGGTGGGCAGGGTATGAATGAGAGGTTGGTCCCGAGAAGAAGGAGAAGATGAGAAGGGAATGAAGACTAGGTTGGGCTAGGACTGAAAATGAGAGTGGGCTGGCTAGAAGGCGAAAGGGGGTTGGGCCTGAAGGTGTGGGTGGGAGAGGCCTAAAGGCAAGTGTGAGATGGTCTTTTAGGTAAGTGTTAAAAGGCGAGAAGGTAAGGGTTTAATTCGTTTGAATGCGAGGGTGTGATGTGCACTAAGGCGAAGGTAGGCGGTGTCAGTAGGTGAAGTTAGGTAGGGCTAGAAGGCGAAGGTGTGCTGGTATTTAAGGCAAGGGTTAGCTAGTCCTAAAAGAAAAGGTGGGATCGGCCAAAAGACGATGTTGGGCTGAGCTGCAACGTGGAAGGTTTTGAAGGCGAAGGTGGGATGGGTCTAAAGATGTAGGTCGGTTGCGCCTGAAGGCGTGGGTGGAATGAGCCTGAAGGGGGGTGGAGAGAGAGAGAGAGAGAGAGAGAGAGAGAGAGAGAGAGAGAGAGAGAGAGAGAGAGAGAGAGAGAGAGAGAGAGAGAGAGAGAGAGAGAGAGAGAGAGAGAGAGAGAGAGAGAGAGAGAGAGAGAGAGAGAGAGAGAGAGAGAGAGAGAGAGAGAGAGAGAGAGAGAGAGAGAGAGAGAGAGAGAGAGAGAGAGAGAGAGAGAGAGAGAGAGAGAGAGAGAGAGAGAGAGAGAGAGAGAGAGAGAGAGAGAGAGAGAGAGAGAGAGAGAGAGAGAGAGAGAGAGAGAGAGAGAGAGAGAGAGAGAGAGAGAGAGAGAGAGAGAGAGAGAGAGAGAGAGAGAGAGAGAGAGAGAGAGAGAGAGAGAGAGAGAGAGAGAGAGAGAGAGAGAGAGAGAGAGAGAGAGAGAGAGAGAGAGAGAGAGAGAGAGAGAGAGAGAGAGAGAGAGAGAGAGAGAGAGAGAGAGAGAGAGAGAGAGAGAGAGAGAGAGAGAGAGAGAGAGAGAGAGAGAGAGAGATCTAATTTTTGTATGGGCTTGAAGGCAAAGGTGAGATGGGCTTGAAGGCGAGGGAGAGCTAGACAAAAAAGCGACGGTGAGATGGCCCTGAAGGTAAGGCTAGGATGGTTCAGAAAGCGAGGGTGAGGTGGAGCTGAAGGCGAGGGTGGATTGTGCCTGAAGGTGATGGTTGGCCGATCTAACCGCGAGGGTGTGCTTTTCATGACGGCGAGATTGGAATTGGCCTGAGAAAGTAGTTACCTCGGCATGAAAATGAGGGTTGGCTCGGGAAGAAAGTGAAGATGGACTTGGCCTGAAGGCTAGGGTGGGAGGGGCCTAAAGGCGAGGTTGAGCTAGGTTTGAGGGCATTAGTAGGATGGACCTGACGGGAATTCTCTGATAGTCCTGAAGATAAGGGTGGGCTGGTCCAAAAGGCCTCCATGGTCTGGATCAGAATTCGAAAATGGAATGGGTCTGTAGACGAGGATGAGCTGGGCCTTAGGGCGAATGTAAGCTTGACATTAAGGCTATGGAGGGATGGGCCAGAAGGCGAAGGTGGGATGGCCCTGAAGACGAGGGTAGGTAGAGCTTGAAGGCGAGCTTGATTTAGGTTTGGGCCAAAAGTCGATGTTGGGATGTCCCTGAAGACGAGTCTAGTCAGGAAAAGAAGGCGAGGACAGGCTCGGCTGGAAGGGGAAGGTGGGTTGTGCCTGTAGACGATGATGAGCTGGGCCTAAAGGAGAGTGTGAGCTTGACCTGAAGGTTAAGGTCAAATGGGCAGGAAGGCAATGGTGGGATGGGCTTGAAGACGATGATGGCCAAATACTGAAGGCGATGGTTAGATGGGTTCAAGGTGAGTGTGGTATGCGACTGAAAGCGAGCGTGTGCTGGGATAGGAGGGGGATGAGTGTTGGAATGAAGTCGTATGTGCGATAGCCTGAAGGCGAGGGTGAGATAGCCTAGTATTTGAGGTTGGATGGGAAAGATGGCATGGGTGAGATGGGATGAATGTGAGGGTTGAATTGACTTGAAGAAGATGGGCTGGGTCTGAAGGAGAGATTTGGGCTGGGTTAGAAGGTGAATGTGGGTTGAAAGTGGTGGGAATGGTGGTCTAGGAGTAAAAGCAAGAATAGTCTGGGACAGAGAGCGAAGGCGGGCAGCTCTCAATATGCGAGTGGAATGAGCCTGAAGGTGAGGTAAGATGAGCTTCTAGGCGAGGGTGGGATGGGCATGAAAGCAAGTGTGGGATGGGCTTGAAGGCGAGGGTGGGATACAATTGAAAAAGATGGTGGGCAGGGTATGAATGAGAGGTTGGTCCCGAGAAGAAGGAGAAGATGAGAAGGGAATGAAGACTAGGTTGGGCTAGGACTGAAAATGAGAGTGGGCTGGCTAGAAGGCGAAAGGGGGTTGGGCCTGAAGGTGTGGGTGGGAGAGGCCTAAAGGCAAGTGTGAGATGGTCTTTTAGGTAAGTGTTAAAAGGCGAGAAGGTAAGGGTTTAATTCGTTTGAATGCGAGGGTGTGATGTGCACTAAGGCGAAGGTAGGCGGTGTCAGTAGGTGAAGTTAGGTAGGGCTAGAAGGCGAAGGTGTGCTGGTATTTAAGGCAAGGGTTAGCTAGTCCTAAAAGAAAAGGTGGGATCGGCCAAAAGACGATGTTGGGCTGAGCTGCAACGTGGAAGGTTTTGAAGGCGAAGGTGGGATGGGTCTAAAGATGTAGGTCGGTTGCGCCTGAAGGCGTGGGTGGAATGAGCCTGAAGGGGGGTGGAGAGAGAGAGAGAGAGAGAGAGAGAGAGAGAGAGAGAGAGAGAGAGAGAGAGAGAGAGAGAGAGAGAGAGAGAGAGAGAGAGAGAGAGAGAGAGAGAGAGAGAGAGAGAGAGAGAGAGAGAGAGAATGATCTAATTTTTGTATGGGCTTGAAGGCAAAGGTGAGATGGGCTTGAAGGCGAGGGAGAGCTAGACAAAAAAGCGACGGTGAGATGGCCCTGAAGGTAAGGCTAGGATGGTTCAGAAAGCGAGGGTGAGGTGGAGCTGAAGGCGAGGGTGGATTGTGCCTGAAGGTGATGGTTGGCCGATCTAACCGCGAGGGTGTGCTTTTCATGACGGCGAGATTGGAATTGGCCTGAGAAAGTAGTTACCTCGGCATGAAAATGAGGGTTGGCTCGGGAAGAAAGTGAAGATGGACTTGGCCTGAAGGCTAGGGTGGGAGGGGCCTAAAGGCGAGGTTGAGCTAGGTTTGAGGGCATTAGTAGGATGGACCTGACGGGAATTCTCTGATAGTCCTGAAGATAAGGGTGGGCTGGTCCAAAAGGCCTCCATGGTCTGGATCAGAATTCGAAAATGGAATGGGTCTGTAGACGAGGATGAGCTGGGCCTTAGGGCGAATGTAAGCTTGACATTAAGGCTATGGAGGGATGGGCCAGAAGGCGAAGGTGGGATGGCCCTGAAGACGAGGGTAGGTAGAGCTTGAAGGCGAGCTTGATTTAGGTTTGGGCCAAAAGTCGATGTTGGGATGTCCCTGAAGACGAGTCTAGTCAGGAAAAGAAGGCGAGGACAGGCTCGGCTGGAAGGGGAAGGTGGGTTGTGCCTGTAGACGATGATGAGCTGGGCCTAAAGGAGAGTGTGAGCTTGACCTGAAGGTTAAGGTCAAATGGGCAGGAAGGCAATGGTGGGATGGGCTTGAAGACGATGATGGCCAAATACTGAAGGCGATGGTTAGATGGGTTCAAGGTGAGTGTGGTATGCGACTGAAAGCGAGCGTGTGCTGGGATAGGAGGGGGATGAGTGTTGGAATGAAGTCGTATGTGCGATAGCCTGAAGGCGAGGGTGAGATAGCCTAGTATTTGAGGTTGGATGGGAAAGATGGCATGGGTGAGATGGGATGAATGTGAGGGTTGAATTGACTTGAAGAAGATGGGCTGGGTCTGAAGGAGAGATTTGGGCTGGGTTAGAAGATGAATGTGGGTTGAAAGTGGTGGGAATGGTGGTCTAGGAGTAAAAGCAAGAATAGTCTGGGACAGAGAGCGAAGGCGGGCAGCTCTCAATATGCGAGTGGAATGAGCCTGAAGGTGAGGTAAGATGAGCTTCTAGGCTAGGGTGGGATGGGCATGAAAGCAAGTGTGGGATGGGCTTGAAGGCGAGGGTGGGATACAATTGAAAAAGATGGTGGGCAGGGTATGAATGAGAGGATGGTCCCGAGAAGAAGGAGAAGATGAGAAGGGAATGAAGACTAGGTTGGGCTAGGACTGAAAATGAGAGTGGGCTGGGCTAGAAGGCGAAAGGGGGTTGGGCCTGAAGGTGTGGGTGGGAGAGGCCTAAATGCAAGTGTGAGATGGACTTTTAGGTAAGTGTTAAAAGGCGAGAAGGTAAGGGTTTAATTCGTTTGAATGCGAGGGTGTGATGTGCACTAAGGCGAATGTAGGCGTTGTCAGTAGGTGAAGTTAGGTAGGGCTAGAAGGCGAAGGTGTGCTGGTATTTAAGGCAAGGGTTAGTAGTCCTAAAAGAAAAGGTGGGATCGGCCAAAAGACGATGTTGGGCTGAGCTGAACGTGGAAGGTTTTGAAGGCGAAGGTGGGATGGGTCTAAGCTGTAGGTCGGTTGCGCCTGAAGGCGTGGGTGAATGGGCCAGAAGGGAGAGAGAGAGAGAGAGAGAGAGAGAGAGAGAGAGAGAGAGAGAGAGAGAGAGAGAGAGAGATGAGAGAGAGAGAGAGAGAGAGGAGAGAGAGAGAGAGAGAGAGAGAGAGAGAGAGAGAGAGAGAGAGAGAGAGAGAGAGAGAGAGAGGAGAGAGAGAGAGAGATGAGAGAGAGAGAGAGAGAGAGAGAGAGAGAGAGAATGATCTAATTTTTGTATGGGCTAGAAGGCAAACGTGAGATGGGCTTCAAGCCGAGGGAGAGCTAGACAAAAAAGGCGAAGGTGAGCTGGCCCTGATGGTGAGGCTAGGATGGTTAAGAAAGCGAGCGTGAGGTGGAGCTGAAGGCGAGGGTGGAATGGGCCTGAAGGCTCTGGGTGGCCGATCTAACCACGAGGGTGTGCTTTTCATGACGGCGAGATTGGAATATGCCTGAGAAAGTGGTTACCTCGCCATAAAAATGAGGGTTGGCTCGGGAAGAAAGTGAAGATGGACTTGGCCTCAAGGCTGGAGTGGGATGGGCCTAAAGGCGAGGTTAAGCTAGGTTTGAGGGAATTAGTAGGGTGGACCTGACGGGAATGCTCTGATATGCCTGAAGACTAGGGTGGGCTGGGCCAAAAGGCCTCCATGGTCTGGGTCAGAAGTCGAAAATGGAATGGGTCTGTAGACGAGGTTGAGCTGGGCCTGAGGGCGAATGTAAGCTTGACATGAAGGCTAAGGAGAGATAGGCAAGAAGGCGAAGGTGGGATGGCCCTGAAGACGAGGGTGGGTAGAGCCTGAAGGCGAGCTTGAGTTAGGTTTGTTCCAAAAATCGATGTTGGGTTGTCCCTGAAGACGAGTATAGGCAGGAAAAGAAGGCGAGGACAGGTTCGGCTGGAAGTGGAAGGTGGGTTGTGCCTGTAGACGAGGATGAGCTGGGCCTAAAGGAGAGTGTAAGCTTGACCTGAAGGTTAAGATCAAATGGGCAAGAAGGCAATGGTGGGATGGGTTTGAAGACGATGATAGCCAAATACTGAAGGCGATGGTGAGATGGGTTGAAGGTGAGTGTGGTATGCGACTGAAAGCGAGCGTGGGCTGGGATAGGAGGAGGAGGAGGGGTGGAATGAAATCGTATGTGGGATGGGCCTAAAGTCGAGGGTGAGATAGGCTAGTATTTGAGGGTTGGATTTGAAAGAAGGCATGGGTGAGATGGGATGAATGTGAGGGTTGGACTGACTTGAAGAAGATGGGCTGGGTCTGAAGGAGAGATTTGGGCTGGGTTAGAAGGTGAATGTGTGTTGGAAGTGGTGGGAATGGTGGTCTAGGAGTAAAAGCGAGAATATCCTGGGAAAGAGAGCGAAGAGGTGCAACTCTCAATATGCGAGTTTAATTAGCCTGAAGGTGAGGTAAGATGAGCTTCTAGGCGAGGGTGGGATGGGCCAAAAAGCAAGGGTGGGATGGGCTTGAAGGCGAGGGTGGGATAGAATGGAAAAAGAGGGTGGACATTGTATGAATGAGAGGTTGGGCCCGAGAAGGTGAAGATGAGAAGGGAATGAAGACTAGTTTGGGCTAGGACTGAAAATGAGAGTGGGCTCGGCTAGAAGGCGAAAGGGGGTCGCACCTGAATGTGTGGGTGGGAAAGGCCTGAAGGCGAGGGTGAGATGGTCTTGTAGGTAAGTGTGGAAAGGCGAGAAGGTAGGGGTTTAATGCGTTTGAATTCGAGGGTTTGATGTGCATGAAGGAAAAGGTATGCTTGTCCAGAATGTGAAGTTAGGTGGGGCTAGAAGGCAAAAGTGTGCCGGTATTTAAGGCAAGGGTCGCTAGTCTTAAAAGCAAAATTGGGATCGGCCAAAAGACTACGTTTGGCTGAGCTGGAAGGGAGAAGGTCTTGATGGCGAAGGTGGGATGGGTGTAAAGATGTAGGTCGGCTGCGCCTGAAGGCGTGGGTAGAATGGGCCAGATGGAGGAGAGAGAGAGAGAGAGAGAGAGAGAGAGAGAGAGAGAGAGAGAGAGAGAGAGAGAGAGAGAGAGAGAGAGAGAGAGAGAGAGAATGATCTAGTTATTGTATAGGATCGAAAGCAAAGGTGAGATGGGCTTGAAGACGAGGAAGATTTAGACAAATAAAGAGACGGTGAGCTGGCCCTGAAGGTGAGTCTATGGTGGTTCAGAAATCGAGGGTGAGGTGGAGCTGAAGGCTTGGGTGAAATGGGCCTGAAGGTAATTTTGGGCCGATTTCACAGCGAAGGTGTGCTTTCCATGACAGCGAGATTGGAATGGGCCTGAGAAACTGGTTACCTCGGCATGAGAATGAGGGTGAGCTCGGGAAGAATTTGAAGATGGACTAAAGTTTGATGGGCCTGAAGGCGATGTTGAGCTAGGTTTGAGGGCATTATTAGGATGGACCTGGCGGGAATGCAGGGATATAACTGAAGACGAGTGTGGGCTGGGCCAAAAGGCCTCCGTGGTCTGGGTAAGAAGTCGAAAATGGAATGGGTCTCTAGACGAGGATGAGCTGGGCCTCAGGGTGAATGTCAGCTTGACATGAAGGATAAGGAGGGATGGGCCCGAAGGCGACGGTGGGATGGCCCTGAAGACGAGGGTGGGTAGATCCTGAAGGCGAGCTTGTGTAGGCTTGGGCCAGAAGTCGATGGAGGGATGTCCCTGAAGACGAGTGTAGTCAGGAAAAGAAGGCGAGGACAGGTTCGCCTGGAAGGTGAAGGTGGGTTGTGCCTGTAGACGAGGATGAGCTGGGCCTAAAGGAGAGTGTGAGCTTGACCTGAAGGTCAAGGTCAAATGGGCAAGAAGGCAATTGTGGGATGGGTGTGAAGACGATGATGGCCAAATACTGAAGGCGATGGTGAGATGCGTTGAAGGTGAGTGTGTTATGTGACTGAAAGCGAACGTGGGCTGGGATAGGAGGACGAAGAGGGTTGGAATGAAGTCGTTGGTAGGATGGTCCTGAAGATGAGGGTGAGATAGGCTAGTATTTGAAGGTTGGATGGGAAAGAAGGCATGGGTGAGATGGGATGAATGTGAGGGTTGGATTGACTTGAAGAAGATGGGCTGGGTCTGAAGGAGAGGATTTGGCTGGGTTAGAAGGTGAATGTGGGTTGGAAGTGGTGGGAATAGTGGTCTAGGAGTAAAAGCGAGAATAGTCTTGGACAGAGAGCGAATGGGGGCAGCTCTCAATATGCGAGTGGAATGAGCCTGAGGGCGACGTAAGATGACCTACTAGGCGAGGGTGGGATGAGCCAGAAAGCAAGGGTGGGATGGGCTTGAACACGAGGGTGGGATAGAATGGAAAAATATTGTGGGTAGGGTATGAATGATGTTGAGCCCGAGAAGAAAATGAAGATGAGAAGGAAATGAAGACTACGTTAGGCTAGGACTGAAAATGAGAGTGGGCTCGGCTAGAAGGCGAAAGGTGGTCGGGCCTCAATGTGTTGGTGGGAGAGGGCTGAAGGCGAGGGTGAGATGGTCTTGTAGGTAAGTGTGGAAAGGCGAGAAGGTAAGGGTTTAATGCGTTTGAATGCGAGGGTGTGATTTGCATGAAGGAGAAGGTAGGCGTGGCCAGAAGGTGAAGTTAGGTGGGACTAGAAGGCGAAAGTGTGCCGGTATTTAACGCAAGGGTTAGCTAGTCCTAAAAGAAAAATTGGGATCGGCGAAAAGATGACGTTGGGCTAAGCTGGAAGGGAGAAGGTCTTGATGGCGAAGGTGGGATGGGTCTAAAGATGTAGGTCGGCTGCGCCTGAAGGCGTGGGTGGAATGGGCCAGAAGGGGAGAGAGAGGGAGAGAGGGGAGAGATATAAATATATATATATAGAGAGAGAGAGAGAGAGAGAGAGAGAGAGAGAGAGAGAGAGAGAGAGAGAGAGAGAGAGAGAGAGAGAGAGAGAGAGAGAGAGAGAGAGAGAGAGAGAGAGAGAGAGAGAGAGAGAGAGAGAGAGAGAGAGAGAGAGAGAGAGAGAGAGAGAGAGAGAGAGAGAGAGAGAGAGAGAGAGAGAGAGAGAGTCCTCTAATTTTTGTATGGGCTAGAAGGCAAAGGTAAGATGAGCTTGAAGACGATGGAGAGCTAGACAAAAAAGGCGACGGTGTGCTGGCCATGAAGGTGAGGCTAGGATGCTTCAGAAAGCGAGGGTGAGGTGGAGCTGAAGGCGAGGGTGGAATGGGCCTGAAGGTGATGGTTGGACGATCAAACCGCGAGGGTGTGCTTTTCGTGACGGCGAGATTGGAATGGGCCTGAGAAAGTGGTCACCTCGGCATGAAAATGAGGGTTGTCTCGGGAAGAAAGTGAAGATGGACTTGGCCTGAAGGCTAGGGTGGGATGGGCCTGAAGGCGAGATTCAGCTAGGTTTGAGGGCATTAGTAGGATGGACCTAACGGGAATGCTTTGATATGCCTGAAGACGAGGGTGGGCTGGGCCAAAAGGCCTCCATAGTCTGGGTCAGAAGTCGAAAATGGAATGGGTCTGTAGACGAGGATGAGCTGGGCCTGAGGGCGAATGTAAGCTTGACATGAAGGCTAAAGAGGGATGGGCCAGAATGCGAAGGTGGGATGGCCCTAAAGACGAGGGTAGATAGAGCTTGAAGGCGAGCTTGAGTTAGGTTTGGGCCAAAAATCGATGTTGTGATGTCCCTGAAGACGAGTGTAGTCAGGAAAAGAAGGCGAGGACAAGTTCGGCTGGAAGGGGAAGGTGGGTTGTGCCTGTAGACGAATATGAGCTGGGCCTAAAGAAGAGTGTGAGCTTGACCTGAAGGCTAAGGTCAAATGGGCAAGAAGGCAATTGTGGGATGAGTTTGAAGACGATGCTGGCTAAATACTGAAGGCGATGGTGAGATGGGTTGAAGGTGAGTGTGGTATGCGACTGAAAGCGAGCGTGGGCTGGGATAGGAGGAAGAGGAGGTTTGGAATGAAGTCGTATGTGGGATGGGCCTGAAGGCCAGGGTGAGATAGGCTAGTATTTGAGGGTTAGATGGGAAAGAATGCATCTGTGAGATGGGATGAATGTGAGGGTTGGATTGACCAGAAGATGGGCTGGGTCTGAAGGAGAGATTCGGGCTGGGTTAGAAGGTGAATGTGGGTTGGAAGTGGTGGGAATGGTGGTCTAGGAGTAAAAGCGAGAATATTCTGGGACAGACAGCGAAGGGTGGCAGCTCTAAATATGCGAGTGGAATGAGCCTGAAGGTGAGGTAAAATGAGCTTCTAAGCAAGGGTGGGATGGGACAGAAAGCAAGAGTGGGATAGGATTGAAGGCAAGTGTGTGATAGAATTGAAAAAGAGGGTGGGCAGGGAATGAATGAGAGGTTGGGCCCGAGCGGAAGGTGAAGATAAGGTAATGAAGACTAGGTTGGGCTCGGACTGAAAATGAGAGTGGGCTGGGCTAGAAGGCGAAAGGGGGTCGGGCCTGAATGTGTGAGTGGGAGAGGCCTGAAGGCGAGGGTGAGATGGTGTTGTAGGTAAGTGTGGAAAGGCGAGAAGGTAAGGGTTTACTGAGTTTGAATGCGAGGATGTGACGTGCATGAAGGAGAAGGTAGGCGGGGCCAGAAGGTGAAGTTAGGTGGTTCTTGAAGGCGAAAGTGTGCCGGTATTTAAGGCAAGGGTTAGCTATTCCTAAAAACAAAATTGGGATCGGCCAAAAGACTACGTTGGGCTGAGCTGGAAAGGAGAAGGTCTTGATGGCGAAGGTGGGATGGGTGTAAAGATGTAGGTCGGCTGCGCCTGAAGTCGTGGGTGGAATGGGCCAGAAGGGGGGGGTGGGAGAGAGAGAGAGAGAGAGAGAGAGAGAGAGAGAGAGAGAGAGAGAGAGAGAGAGAGAGAGAGAGAGAGAGAGAGAGAGAGAGAGAGAGAGAGAGAGAGAGAGAGAGAGAGAGAGAGAGAGAGAGAGAGAGAGAGAGAGAGAGAGAGAGAGAGAGAGAACTAATTTTTGTATGGGCTAGAAGGCAAAGGTGAGATGGGCTTGAAGGCGAGGGAGAGCTAGACAAAAAAGGCGACGGTGAGATGGCCCTGAAGGTGAGGCTAGGATGGTTCAGAAAGCGAGGGTGAGGTGGAGCTGAAGGCGAGGGTGGAATGGGCCTGAAGGTGATGGTTTGCCGATCTAGCCGCGAGGGTGTTCTTTTCATGACGGCGAGATTGGAATGGGCCTGAGAAAGTCCTACATCGGCATGAAAATGAGGGTTGGCTCGGGAAGAAAGTGAAGATGGACTTGGCCTGAAGGCTAGGGTGGGATGGGCCTGAAGGCAAGGTTTAGCTAGGTTTGAGGGCATTAGTAGGATGGACCTGACGGGAATGCTTTGATATGCCTGAAGACTAGGGTGGGCTGGGCCAAAAGGCCTCCATGGTCTGGGTCAGAAGTCGAAAATGGAATGTGTCTGTAGACGAGGATAAGCTGGGCCTGACGGCGAATTTAAGATTGACCTGAAGTCTAAGGAGGGATGGGCCTGAAGGCGAAGGTGGGATGGCCCTGAAGACGAGGGTGGGTAGAGCCTGAGGGCGAGCTTGAGGTAGGTTTGGGCCATAAGTCGATGGTGGGATGTCCCTAAATACGAGTGTAGTCAGGAAAAGAAGGCGAGGACAGGTTCGGCTGGAAAGGGAAGGTTGATTGTGCCTGTAGATGAAGATGGGCTGAGCCTAGAGGAGAGTGTGAGCTTGATCTGAAGGTTAAGGTCAAATGGGCAAGACGGCAATGGTGGGATGGGTTTGAAGACGAGGGTGGTCAAATACTAAAGGCGATGGTGAGATGGGTTGAAGGTGAGTGTGGTATGCGACTGAAAGCGAACGTGGGCTGGTATAGGAGGAGGAGGAGAGTTGGAATGAAGGCGTTGTTGGGATGGGCCTGAAGGCGAGGGTGAGATAGGCTAGTATTTGAGGGTTGGATGGGAAAGAAGGCATGGGTGAGATGGGATGAATGTGAGTGTTGGATTGACTTGAAGAAGATTGGCTGGGTCTGAAGGAGAGGTTTGGGCTGGGTTAGAAGATGAATGTGGGTTGGAAATGCTGGGAATAGTATTCTTGGATTAAAAGCGAGAATAGCCTGGGACAGAGAGCGAATGGGGGCACCTCTGAATATGGGAGTGGAATGATCCTGAAGGAGAGGTAAGATGGGCTTCTAGGAGAGGGTGGGATGGGCCAGAAAGCAAGGGTGGGATGGGCTTGAAGGCGAGGGTGGGATAGAATTGAAAAAGAGGGTGGGCAGGGTGTGAAGCAGAGGTTGGGCACGACAAGAAGGTGAAGATGCGAAGGGAATGAAGACTAGGTTGGGCTAAGAGTGAAAATGACAGAGGTGTGAGCTAGAAGGCGAAAGGTGGGGGGGGGGGGCTGAGAGTGTGGGTGGGAGAGGTCTGAAGGCGAGGGTGATATTGTCTTGTATGTAACTGTGGAAAGGTAAGGGTTTAATGCGTTTAATGCGAGAAGGTAAGGGTTTAATGCGTTTGAATGTAAGGGTGTGATATGCATGAAGGCGAAGGTAGGCGGGGCCAGAAGGTGAAGTTAGGTGGAGCTAGAAAGCGAAAGTACGCCGGTATTTAAGGCAAAGGTTAGCTAGTCCTAAAAGGAAAATTGGGATCGGCCAAAAGACGACGTTGGGCTGAGCTAGAAAGGAGAAGGTCTTGAGAGCGAAGGTGGGATTGGTCTAAAGATGTAGGTCGGCTGCGCCTGAAGGTGTGGGTGATATGGGCCAATGGGGAAGAGAGAGAGAGAGAGAGAGAGAGAGAGAGAGAGAGAGAGAGAGAGAGAGAGAGAGAGAGAGAGAGAGAGAGAGAGAGAGAGAGAGAGAGAGAGAGAGAGAGAGAGAGAGAGAGAGAGAGAGAGAGAGAGAGAGAGAGAGAGAGAGAGAGAGAGAACTAATTTTGAAGTTAGGTGGAGCTAGAAAGCGAAAGTACGCCGGTATTTAAGGCAAAGGTTAGCTAGTCCTAAAAGGAAAATTGGGATCGGCCAAAAGACGACGTTGGGCTGAGCTAGAAAGGAGAAGGTCTTGAGAGCGAAGGTGGGATTGGTCTAAAGATGTAGGTCGGCTGCGCCTGAAGGTGTGGGTGATATGGGCCAATGGGGAAGAGAGAGAGAGAGAGAGAGAGAGAGAGAGAGAGAGAGAGAGAGAGAGAGAGAGAGAGAGAGAGAGAGAGAGAGAGAGAGAGAGAGAACTAATTTTTGTATGGGCTAGAAGGCAAAGGTGAGATGGGCTTGAAGGCGAGGGAGAGCTAGATAAAAAAGGCGACGGTGAGATGGCCCTGAAGGTGAGGCTAGGTTGGTTCAGAAAGCGAGGGTGAGGTGGAGCTGAAGTCGAGGGTGGAATGGGCCTGAAGGTGAGGGTTGGCCGATCTAACCGCGAGGGTGTTCTTTTCATGACGGCGAGATTGGAATGGCTTGAGAAAGTCGTACCTCGGCATGAAATTGAGGGTTGGCTTGGGAAGAAAGTGAAGATGGACTTGGCCTGAAGGCTAGGGTGGGATGGGCCTGAAGGCGAGGTTTAGCTAGGTTTGAGGGCATTAGTAGGATGGACGTGACGGGAATGCTTTGATATGCCTGAAGACGAGGGTGGGGTGGGCCAAAATCCCTCCATGGTCTGGGTCAGAAGTCGAAAATGGAATGGGTCTGTAGACGAGGATAAGCTGGGCCTGACGGCGAATGTAAGCTTGACATGAAGACTAAGGAGGGATGGGCCTGAAGGCGAAGGTGGGATGGCCCTGAAGAAGAGGGTGGGTAGAGCCTGAAGGCGAGCTTGAGGTAGGCTTGGGCCATAAGTCGATGGTGGGATGTCCCTAAGGACGAGTGTAGTCAGGAAAAGAAGGCGAGGACAGGTTCGGCTGGAAGGGGAAGGTTGGTTGTGCCTGTAGACGAGGATGAGCTGGGCCTAAAGGAGAGTTTGAGCTTGAACTGAAGTTTAAGGCCAAATGGGCAAGAAGGCAATGGTGGGATGGGTTTGAAGACGATGGTGGCCAAATACTGAAGGTGATGGTGATAAGGGTGGAAGGTGAGTGTGGTATGCGAGTGAAAGCGAACGTGGGCTGGGATAGGAGCAGGAGTAGGGTTAGAATGAAGTCGTTGGTGGGATGGGCCTGAAGGCGAGGGTGAGATAGGCCAGTATTTGAGGGTTGGATGGGAAAGAAGCCATGGGTGAGATGGGATGAATGTGAGGGTTGGATTGACTTGAAGAAGATTGGCTGGATCTGAAGGAGAGGTTTGGGCTGGGTTAGAAGGTGAATGTGGGTTGGAAGTGGTGGGAAAGGTGGTCTAGGAGTAAAAGTGAGAATAGACTGGGACAGAGAGCGAAGGGGGGCAGCTCTCAATATTCGATTGGAATGAGCCTGAAGGCGAGGTAAGATGGGCTTCTAGGCGAGGGTGGGATGGGCCAGAAAGCAAGGATGGGATGGGCTCGAAGGCGAGGGTGGCATAGACTTGAAAAAGAGGGTGGGCAGAGTATGAAGGAGAGGCTGGGCCGACAAGAAGGTGAAGATGAGAAGGGAATGAAGACTAGGTTGAGCTAGGACTGAAAATGAGAGTGGGCTGCGCTAGAATGCGAAGTGGGGGTGGGCCTGAAGGTGTGAGTGGGAGAGGCCTGAAGGCGAGGGTGAGATGGTGTTATGTGTAAGTGTGGAAAGGCGAAAAGGTAAGGGTTTAATGCTTGTAAATGCGAGGGCGTGATGTGCATGAAGGAGTAGGTAGGCGGGGCCAGAAGGTGAAGTTAGTTGGGGCTAGAAGGCGAAACTGTCCCGGTATTTAAGGCAAGCTAGTTAGCTAGTCCTAAAAGCAAAATTAAGATCGGCCAAAAGACGACGTTGGGCTGAGCTGGAAGGGGGAAGGTCTTGAGGGCGAAGGTGGGTTGGGTCTAAAGATGTACTTCGTCTGCGCCTGAAAGCGTGGGTGGAATGGGCCACAAGGGGGGGGGGGAGGAGAGAGAGAGAGAGAGAGAGAGAGAGAAGAGAGAGAGAGAGAGAGAGAGAGAGAGAGAGAGAGAGAGAGAGAGAGAGAGAGAGAGAGAGAGAAAGAGATTGACCTAGTTTTCGTATGGGCTCGAAGGCAAAGGTGATATGGGCTTGAAGGCGAGGGAGACCTAGACAAATAAAGCGACGGTGAGATGGGCCTGAAGGTGAGGCTAGGATGGTTCAGAAAGCGAGGATGAGGTGGAGCTGAAGGTGAGGTTGGAATGGGCCTGAAGGTGATGGTTGGCCGATTTAACCGCGAGGGTGTGCTTTCCTTGACAGCGAGATTGGAATGGGCTAGAGAAAGTGGTTACCTCGGCATGAAAATGAGGGTGTGCTTGGGAAGAAAGTGAAGATACACTTGGCCTGAAGGCTACGGTGGGATGGGCCTGAAGGCGAAGGTTGAGCTAGGTTTGAGTGAATTAGTAGGATGGACCTGACGGGAATGTTAGGATATGCCTGAAGACGAGGGTGGGCTGGGGCCCAAAAGGCCTCCATGGTCTGGGTCTGAAGTCGAAAATGGAATGGGTCTTTTGACGAGGATGAGCTGGGCCTGAGGGTAAATATAAGCGTGACATGAAGGCTAAGGACGGAATGGGCCAGAAGGCGAAGGTGGGATGGCCCTGAAGACGAGGGTGGGTAGAGCCTGAAGGCGAGCTTGAGGTAGGTTTGGGCCAGAAGTCGATGGTGGGATATCCCTGAAGACGAGTGTAGTCAGGAAAAGAAGGCGAGGACAGGTTCGGCTGGTAGGGGAAGATGCGTTATGCCTGTAGACGAGGATGCGCTGGGCCTAAAGGAGAGTGTGAGCTTGACCTGAAGGTTAAGGTCAAATGGGCAAGACGGCAATGGTAGGATGCGCTTGAAGACGATGGTTGCCAAATACTGAAGGCGATGGTGAGATGGGTTGAAGGTGAGTGTGGTATGCGACTGAAAGCGAACGTGGGCTGGTATAGGAGGAGGAGGAGAGGTTGGAATGAAGGCGTTGTTGGGATGGGCCTGAAGGCGAGGGTGAGATAGGCTAGTATTTGAGGGTTGGATGGGAAAGAAGGCATGGGTGAGATGGATGAATGTGAGTGTTGGATTGACTTGAAGAAGATTGGCTGGGTTCTGAAGGAGAGGTTTGGGCTGGGTTAGAAGATGAATGTGGGTTGGAAATGCTGGGAATAGTATTCTTGGATTAAAAGCGAGAATAGCCTGGGACAGAGAGCGAATGGGGGCACCTCTGAATATGGGAGTGGAATGATCCTGAAGGAGAGGTAAGATGGGCTTCTAGGAGAGGGTGGGATGGGCCAGAAAGCAAGGGTGGGATGGGCTTGAAGGCGAGGTGGGATAGAATTGAAAAAGAGGGTGGGCAGGGTGTGAAGGCAGAGGTTGGGCACGACAAGAAGGTGAAGATGCGAAGGGAATGAAGACTAGGTTGGGCTAAGAGTGAAAATGACAGAGGTGTGAGCTAGAAGGCGAAAGGTGGGGGGGGGGGCTGAGAGTGTGGGTGGGAGAGGTCTGAAGGCGAGGGTGATATTGTCTTGTATGTAACTGTGGAAAGGTAAGGGTTTAATGCGTTTAATGCGAGAAGGTAAGGGTTTAATGCGTTTGAATGTAAGGGTGTGATATGCATGAAGGCGAAGGTAGGCGGGGCCAGAAGGTGAAGTTAGGTGGAGCTAGAAAGCGAAAGTACGCCGGTATTTAAGGCAAAGGTTAGCTAGTCCTAAAAGGAAAATTGGGATCGGCCAAAAGACGACGTTGGGCTGAGCTAGAAAGGAGAAGGTCTTGAGAGCGAAGGTGGGATTGGTCTAAAGATGTAGGTCGGCTGCGCCTGAAGGTGTGGGTGATATGGGCCAATGGGGAAGAGAGAGAGAGAGAGAGAGAGAGAGAGAGAGAGAGAGAGAGAGAGAGAGAGAGAGAGAGAGAGAGAGAGAGAGAGAGAGAGAGAGAGAGAGAGAGAGAGAGAGAGAGGAGAGAGAGAGAGAGAGAGAGAGAGAGAGAGAGAGAGAGAGAGAGAGAGAGAGAGAACTAATTTTGAAGTTAGGTGGAGCTAGAAAGCGAAAGTACGCCGGTATTTAAGGCAAAGGTTAGCTAGTCCTAAAAGGAAAATTGGGATCGGCCAAAAGACGACGTTGGGCTGAGCTAGAAAGGAGAAGGTCTTGAGAGCGAAGGTGGGATTGGTCTAAAGATGTAGGTCGGCTGCGCCTGAAGGTGTGGGTGATATGGGCCAATGGGGAAGAGAGAGAGAGAGAGAGAGAGAGGAGAGAGAGAGAGAGAGAGAGAGAGAGAGAGGAGAGAGAGAGAGAGAGAGAGAGAGAGAGAGAGAACTAATTTTTGTATGGGCTAGAAGGCAAAGGTGAGATGGGCTTGAAGGCGAGGGAGAGCTAGATAAAAAAGGCGACGGTGAGATGGCCCTGAAGGTGAGGCTAGGTTGGTTCAGAAAGCGAGGGTGAGGTGGAGCTGAAGTCGAGGGTGGAATGGGCCTGAAGGTGAGGGTTGGCCGATCTAACCGCGAGGGTGTTCTTTTCATGACGGCGAGATTGGAATGGCTTGAGAAAGTCGTACCTCGGCATGAAATTGAGGGTTGGCTTGGGAAGAAAGTGAAGATGGACTTGGCCTGAAGGCTAGGGTGGGATGGGCCTGAAGGCGAGGTTTAGCTAGGTTTGAGGGCATTAGTAGGATGGACGTGACGGGAATGCTTTGATATGCCTGAAGACGAGGGTGGGGTGGGCCAAAATCCCTCCATGGTCTGGGTCAGAAGTCGAAAATGGAATGGGTCTGTAGACGAGGATAAGCTGGGCCTGACGGCGAATGTAAGCTTGACATGAAGACTAAGGAGGGATGGGCCTGAAGGCGAAGGTGGGATGGCCCTGAAGAAGAGGGTGGGTAGAGCCTGAAGGCGAGCTTGAGGTAGGCTTGGGCCATAAGTCGATGGTGGGATGTCCCTAAGGACGAGTGTAGTCAGGAAAAGAAGGCGAGGACAGGTTCGGCTGGAAGGGGAAGGTTGGTTGTGCCTGTAGACGAGGATGAGCTGGGCCTAAAGGAGAGTTTGAGCTTGAACTGAAGTTTAAGGCCAAATGGGCAAGAAGGCAATGGTGGGATGGGTTTGAAGACGATGGTGGCCAAATACTGAAGGTGATGGTGATAAGGGTGGAAGGTGAGTGTGGTATGCGAGTGAAAGCGAACGTGGGCTGGGATAGGAGCAGGAGTAGGGTTAGAATGAAGTCGTTGGTGGGATGGGCCTGAAGGCGAGGGTGAGATAGGCCAGTATTTGAGGGTTGGATGGGAAAGAAGCCATGGGTGAGATGGGATGAATGTGAGGGTTGGATTGACTTGAAGAAGATTGGCTGGATCTGAAGGAGAGGTTTGGGCTGGGTTAGAAGGTGAATGTGGGTTGGAAGTGGTGGGAAAGGTGGTCTAGGAGTAAAAGTGAGAATAGACTGGGACAGAGAGCGAAGGGGGGCAGCTCTCAATATTCGATTGGAATGAGCCTGAAGGCGAGGTAAGATGGGCTTCTAGGCGAGGGTGGGATGGGCCAGAAAGCAAGGATGGGATGGGCTCGAAGGCGAGGGTGGCATAGACTTGAAAAAGAGGGTGGGCAGAGTATGAAGGAGAGGCTGGGCCGACAAGAAGGTGAAGATGAGAAGGGAATGAAGACTAGGTTGAGCTAGGACTGAAAATGAGAGTGGGCTGCGCTAGAATGCGAAGTGGGGTGGGCCTGAAGGTGTGAGTGGGAGAGGCCTGAAGGCGAGGGTGAGATGGTGTTATGTGTAAGTGTGGAAAGGCGAAAAGGTAAGGGTTTAATGCTTGTAAATGCGAGGGCGTGATGTGCATGAAGGAGTAGGTAGGCGGGGCCAGAAGGTGAAGTTAGTTGGGGCTAGAAGGCGAAACTGTCCCGGTATTTAAGGCAAGCTAGTTAGCTAGTCCTAAAAGCAAAATTAAGATCGGCCAAAAGACGACGTTGGGCTGAGCTGGAAGGGGGAAGGTCTTGAGGGCGAAGGTGGGTTGGGTCTAAAGATGTACTTCGTCTGCGCCTGAAAGCGTGGGTGGAATGGGCCACAAGGGGGGGGGGGAGAGAGAGAGAGAGAGAGAGAGAGAGAGAGAGAGAGAGAGAGAGAGAGAGAGAGAGAGAGAGAGAGAGAGAGAGAGAGAGAGAGAGAGAAAGAGATTGACCTAGTTTTCGTATGGGCTCGAAGGCAAAGGTGATATGGGCTTGAAGGCGAGGGAGACCTAGACAAATAAAGCGACGGTGAGATGGGCCTGAAGGTGAGGCTAGGATGGTTCAGAAAGCGAGGATGAGGTGGAGCTGAAGGTGAGGTTGGAATGGGCCTGAAGGTGATGGTTGGCCGATTTAACCGCGAGGGTGTGCTTTCCTTGACAGCGAGATTGGAATGGGCTAGAGAAAGTGGTTACCTCGGCATGAAAATGAGGGTGTGCTTGGGAAGAAAGTGAAGATACACTTGGCCTGAAGGCTACGGTGGGATGGGCCTGAAGGCGAGGTTGAGCTAGGTTTGAGTGAATTAGTAGGATGGACCTGACGGGAATGTTAGGATATGCCTGAAGACGAGGGTGGGCTGGGCCAAAAGGCCTCCATGGTCTGGGTCTGAAGTCGAAAATGGAATGGGTCTTTTGACGAGGATGAGCTGGGCCTGAGGGTAAATATAAGCGTGACATGAAGGCTAAGGACGGATGGGCCAGAAGGCGAAGGTGGGATGGCCCTGAAGACGAGGGTGGGTAGAGCCTGAAGGCGAGCTTGAGGTAGGTTTGGGCCAGAAGTCGATGGTGGGATATCCCTGAAGACGAGTGTAGTCAGGAAAAGAAGGCGAGGACAGGTTCGGCTGGTAGGGGAAGATGCGTTATGCCTGTAGACGAGGATGCGCTGGGCCTAAAGGAGAGTGTGAGCTTGACCTGAAGGTTAAGGTCAAATGGGCAAGACGGCAATGGTAGGATGCGCTTGAAGACGATGGTTGCCAAATACTGAAGGCGATGGTGAGATGGGTAGAAGGTGAGTGTGGTATGCGACTGAAAGCGGACGTGGGCTGTGATAGGAGGAGGAGGAGGAGGGTTGGAATGAAGTCGTTGGTGGGATGGGCCTGAAGGAGAGGGTGAGATAGGCTAGTATTTGAGGGTTGGATGGGAAAGAAGGCATGGGTGAGATGGAATGAATATGAGGGTTGGATTGATTTGAAGAAGGTGGGCTGGTTCTGAAGGAGAGGTTTGGGCTGGGTTAGAAGGTGAATGTGGGTTGGAAGTGGTGGGAATGGTGGTCTAGGAGTAAAAGCGAGAATAGTCTATGACAGAGAACGAATAGGGGCATCTCTCAATATGCGAGTGGAATGAGCCTGAAGGCGAGGGAAGATGAGCTTCTAGGCGAGGGTGGGATGGGCCAGAAAGCAAGGGTGGGATGGGCTTGAAGGCGAGAGTGGGTTAGAATTGAAAAAGAGGGTGGGCAGGGTATGAAGGAGAGGTTGGGACCGATAGGAAGGTGAAGATGAGAAGGGAATGAAGACTAGGTTGGGCTAGGAGTGAAAATGAGAGAGTGGTGAGCTAGAAGGCGAAAGGGGGGCGGGCTTGAAGGTGTGGGTGGGAGAGGCCTGAATGCGAGGGTGAGATGGTCTTGTAGGTAAGTGTGGAAAGGCGAGAAGGTAAGGGTTTAATGCGTTTGAATGCGAGGGTGTGATGTGCATGAAGGCGAAGGTAGGAGGGGCCAGAAGGTGAAGTTAGGTAGGGCGAGAAGGCGAAAGTGTGCCGGTATTTAATGCAAGGGTTAGCTAGTCCTAAAAGGAAAATTGGGATCGGCCAAAAGACGATGATGGGCTGAGCTTGAAGGGAGAAGGTTTTGAGGTCGAAGTTGGGATTGGTCTAAAGATGTAGGTCGGCTGTGCCTGAAGACGTGGGTGGAATGCGTCCGAAGGAAGGGGAGAGAGAGAGAGAGAGAGAGAGAGAGAGAGAGAGAGAGAGAGAGAGAGAGAGAGAGAGAGAGAGAGAGAGAGAGAGAGAGAGAGAGAGAGAGAGAGAGAGAGAGAGAGAGAGAGAGAGAGAGAGAGAGAGAGAGAGAGAGAGAGAGAGAGAGAGAGAGAGAGAGAGAGAGAGGAGAGAGAGAGAGAGAGGAGAGAGAGAGAGAGAGAGAGAGAGAGAGAGAGAGAGAGAGAGAGAGAGAGAGAGAGAGAGAGAGAGAGAGAGAGAGAGAGAGAGAGAGAGAGAGAGAGAGAGAGAGAGAGAGAGAGAGAGAGAGAGAGAGAGAGAGAGAGAGAGAGAGAGAGAGAGAGAGAGAGAGAGAGAGAGAGAGAGAGAGAGAGAGAGAGAGAGAGAGAGAGAGAGAGAGAGAGAGAGAGAGAGAGAGACCAAGTTTTTGAATGGGCTCGAAGGCAAAGGTGATATGGGCTTGAAATCGAGGAAGACCTAGACAAATAAGGCGACGGTGAGCTGGCCCCTTAGGTGAGGCTAGGATGTTTCAGAAGGCAAGGGTGAGGTGGAGCTGAAAGCTAGGGTGGAATGGGCCTGAAGGTGATGGTTGGCCGATGTAACCGCGAGGGTGTGCTTTCCATGACAGCGAGATTGGAATGGGCCAGAGAAAGTGTTTACCTGGGCATGAAAATGATGGTTGGCTCGGGAAGAAAGAGAAGATGGACTTGGCCTGAAGGCTACGGTGGGATGGGCCTGAAGGCGAGGTTGAGCTAGGTTTGATGGCATTAGTAGGATGGACCTGACGGGAATGCTCTGATATGCCTGAAGACGAGGGTGGGCTGGGCCAAAAGGCCACCATGGTCTGGGTCAGAAGTCGAAAATGGAATGGGTCTGTAGACGAGGATAAGCTGGGCCTGACGGCGAATGTAAGCTTGACATGAAGGCTAAGGAGGGATGGGCTAGACGACGAAGGTGGGATGGCCCTGAAGACGAGGGTGGGTAGAGCCTGAAGGCGAACTTGACGTAGGTTTGGACCATAAGTCGATGGTGGGATATCCCTGACGACGAGTGTAGTCAGGAAAAGAAGGCGAGGACAGGCTCGGCTGGAAGGTGGGTTGTGCCTGTAGACGAGGATGAGCTGGGCCTAAAGGAGAGTGTGAGCTTAAACTGAAGTTTAAGTTCAAATGGGCAAGAAGGCAATGGTGGGATGGGTTTGAAGACGATGGTGGCCAAATACTGAAGGCGATGGTGAGAGGGGTGGAAGGTGAGTGTGGTATGCGAGTGAAAGCGAACGTGGGCTGGGATAGGTGGAGGAGGAGGGTTGGAATGAAGTCGTTGGTGGGATGGGCCTGAAGGCGAGGATAGGATAGGCTAGTACTTGAGGGTTTGATGGGAAAGAAGTCATGGGTGAGATGGGATGAATGTGAGGGTTGGATTGACTTGAAGAAGATTGGCTGGGTCTGAAGTAGAGGTTAGGGCTGGGTTAAAAGGTGGATGTAGGTTGGAAGTGTTGGGAAAGGTGGCCTAGGAGTAAAAGCGAGAATAGCGTGGGACAGAGAGCGAAGGGGGGCAGCTCTCAATATGCGGGTGGAATGAGCCTGAAGGCGAGGTAAGATGGGCTTCTAGGCGAGGGTGGGATGGTCCAGAAAGCAAGGGTGGGATGGGCTTGAAGGCGAGAGTGGGATAGAATTGAAAAAGAGGTTGGGCAGAGAATGATGGAGAGGATGGGCCCACAAGAAGGTGAAGATGAGAAGCGAATGAAGACTAGGTTGGGCTAGGACTGAAAATGAGAGTTGGCTGGGCTAGAATGCTAAAGTGGGGTGGGCCTGAAGGTGTGAGTGGGAGAGGCCTGAAGGCGAGGGTGAGATGGTGTTATATGTAAGTGTGGAAAGGCGATGAGGTAAGGGTTTAATGCGTGTAAATGCGAGGGTGTGATGCGCATGAAAGCGTAGGTAGGCGGGGACAGAAGGTAAAGTTAGTTTGGGCTAAAAGGCGAAACTGTCCCGGTATGTAAGGCAAGCTAGTTAGATAGTCCTAAAAAAAAATTAAGATCGGCCAAAAGACGACGTTGGGCTGAGCTGGAAGGGGGAAGGTCTTGTGGGCGAAGGTGGGATGGGTCTAAAGATGTAGGTCGTTTGCGCCTGAAGGCGTAGGTGGAATGGGCCAGAAAGGAGAGAGAGAGAGAGAGAGAGAGAGAGAGAGAGAGAGAGAGAGAGAGAGAGAGAGAGAGAGATGAGAGAGAGAGAGAGGAGAGAGAGAGAGAGAGAGAGAGAGAGAGATTGACCTAGTTTTCGTATGGGCTCGAAGGCAAAGGTGATATGGGCTTGAAGGCGAGCGAGACCTAGGCAAATAAGGCGACGGTGAGCTGGCCCTAAAGGTGAGGCTAGGATGGTTCAGAAAGCGAGGGTGAGGTGGAGCTGAAGGCGAGGGTGGAATGGGCCTGAAAGTGATTGTTGGCCGATTTAACCTCGAGGGTGTGCTTTCCTTGACAGCGAGATTGGAATGGGCTTGAGAAAGTGGTTACCTGGGCATGAAAATGAGGGTGTGCTCGGGAAGAAAGTGAAGATACACTTGGCCTGAAGGCTACGGTGGGATGGGCGTGAAGGCGAGTTTGAGCTGGGTTTGAGGGCATTAGTAGGATGGACCTGACGGGAATGCTAGGATATGCATGAAGAAGAGGGTGGGCTAGGCCAAAAGGCCTCCATGGTCTGGGTCAGAAGTCGAAAATGGAATGGGTCTTTTGACGAGGATGAGCTAGGCCTGAGGGTAAATATAAGCTTGACATGAAGGCTAAGGACGGATGGGCCAGACGGCGAAGGTGGGATGGCCCTGAAGACGAGGGTGGGTAGAGCCTGAAGGCGAACTTGACGTAGGTTTGGACCATAAGTCGATGGTGGGATATCCCTGACGACGAGTGTAGTCAGGAAAAGAAGGCGAGGACAGGCTCGGCTGGAAGGTGGGTTGTGCCTGTAGACGAGGATGAGCTGGGCCTAAAGGAGAGTGTGAGCTTAAACTGAAGTTTAAGTTCAAATGGGCAAGAAGGCAATGGTGGGATGGGTTTGAAGACGATGGTGGCCAAATACTGAAGGCGATGGTGAGAGGGGTGGAAGGTGAGTGTGGTATGCGAGTGAAAGCGAACGTGGGCTGGGATAGGTGGAGGAGGAGGGTTGGAATGAAGTCGTTGGTGGGATGGGCCTGAAGGCGAGGATAGGATAGGCTAGTACTTGAGGGTTTGATGGGAAAGAAGTCATGGGTGAGATGGGATGAATGTGAGGGTTGGATTGACTTGAAGAAGATTGGCTGGGTCTGAAGTAGAGGTTAGGGCTGGGTTAAAAGGTGGATGTAGGTTGGAAGTGTTGGGAAAGGTGGCCTAGGAGTAAAAGCGAGAATAGCGTGGGACAGAGAGCGAAGGGGGGCAGCTCTCAATATGCGGGTGGAATGAGCCTGAAGGCGAGGTAAGATGGGCTTCTAGGCGAGGGTGGGATGGTCCAGAAAGCAAGGGTGGGATGGGCTTGAAGGCGAGAGTGGGATAGAATTGAAAAAGAGGTTGGGCAGAGAATGATGGAGAGGATGGGCCCACAAGAAGGTGAAGATGAGAAGCGAATGAAGACTAGGTTGGGCTAGGACTGAAAATGAGAGTTGGCTGGGCTAGAATGCTAAAGTGGGGTGGGCCTGAAGGTGTGAGTGGGAGAGGCCTGAAGGCGAGGGTGAGATGGTGTTATATGTAAGTGTGGAAAGGCGATGAGGTAAGGGTTTAATGCGTGTAAATGCGAGGGTGTGATGCGCATGAAAGCGTAGGTAGGCGGGGACAGAAGGTAAAGTTAGTTTGGGCTAAAAGGCGAAACTGTCCCGGTATGTAAGGCAAGCTAGTTAGATAGTCCTAAAAAAAAATTAAGATCGGCCAAAAGACGACGTTGGGCTGAGCTGGAAGGGGGAAGGTCTTGTGGGCGAAGGTGGGATGGGTCTAAAGATGTAGGTCGTTTGCGCCTGAAGGCGTAGGTGGAATGGGCCAGAAAGGAGAGAGAGAGAGAGAGAGAGAGAGAGAGAGAGAGAGAGAGAGAGAGAGAGAGAGAGAGAGAGAGAGAGAGAGAGAGAGAGAGAGAGAGAGAGAGAGAGAGAGAGAGAGAGAGATTGACCTAGTTTTCGTATGGGCTCGAAGGCAAAGGTGATATGGGCTTGAAGGCGAGCGAGACCTAGGCAAATAAGGCGACGGTGAGCTGGCCCTAAAGGTGAGGCTAGGATGGTTCAGAAAGCGAGGGTGAGGTGGAGCTGAAGGCGAGGGTGGAATGGGCCTGAAAGTGATTGTTGGCCGATTTAACCTCGAGGGTGTGCTTTCCTTGACAGCGAGATTGGAATGGGCTTGAGAAAGTGGTTACCTGGGCATGAAAATGAGGGTGTGCTCGGGAAGAAAGTGAAGATACACTTGGCCTGAAGGCTACGGTGGGATGGGCGTGAAGGCGAGTTTGAGCTGGGTTTGAGGGCATTAGTAGGATGGACCTGACGGGAATGCTAGGATATGCATGAAGAAGAGGGTGGGCTAGGCCAAAAGGCCTCCATGGTCTGGGTCAGAAGTCGAAAATGGAATGGGTCTTTTGACGAGGATGAGCTAGGCCTGAGGGTAAATATAAGCTTGACATGAAGGCTAAGGACGGATGGGCCAGACGGCGAAGGTGGGATGGCCCTGAAGACGAGGGTGGGTAGAGCCTGAAGGCGAGCTTGAGGTAGGTTTGGGCAAGAAGTCGATGGTGGGATGTCCCTGAAGATGAGTGTAGTCAGGAAAAGAAGGCGAGGACAGGTTCGGCTGGTAGGGGAAGGTGGGTTGTTCCTGTAGACGAGGATGCGCTGGGCCTAAAGGAGAGTGTGAGCTTGACCTGAAGGTTAAGGTCAAATGGGCAAGACGGCAATGGTGGGATGCGTTTGAAGACGATGGTGGCCAAATTCTGAAGGCGATGTTGAGATGGGTTGAAGGTGAGTGTGGTATGCGACTGAAAGCGAACGTGGGCTGGGATAGGAGGAGGAGGAGGGTTGGAATGAAGTCGTTGGTGGGATGGGCCTGAAGGCGAGGGTGAGATAGGCTAGTATTTGAGGGTTGGATGGGAAAGAAGGCATGGATGAGATGGGATGAATGTGAGGGTTGGATTGATTGAAGAAGGTGAGCTGGTTCTGAAGGAGAGGTTTGGGCTGGGTTAGAAGGTGAATGTGGGTTGGAAGTGGTGGGAATGGTGGTCTAGGAGTAAAAGCGAGAATAGTCTATGAGAGAGAGCGAATGGGGGCAGCTCTCAATATGCGAGTGGAATGAGCCTGAAGGTGAGGTAAGATGAGCTTCTAGGTGAGGGTGGGATTGGCCAGAAAGCAACGGTGGGATGGGCTTGAATTCGAGGGTGGGATAGAATGGAAAAAGAGGGTGGGCATGGTATGAAGTAGAGGTTGGGCCCGATAAGAAGGTGAAGATGAGAAGGGAATGAAGACTAGGTTGGGCTAGGAGTGAAAATGAGAGTGGGGTGAGCTAGAAGGCGAAAGGGGGGCGGATCTGAAGGTGTGAGTGGGAGAGGCCTGAAGGCGAGGGTGAGATTGTCTTGTAAGTAAGTGTTGAAAGGCGAGAAGGTAAGGGTTTAATGCGTTTGAATGCAAGGGTGTGATGTGCATGAAGGCGAAGGTAGGCGGGGCCAGAAGGTGAAGTTAGGTGGGGCTAGAAGGCGAAAGTGTGCCGGTATTTAAGGCAAGGGTTAGCTAGTCCTAAAAGGAGAATTGGGATCGGCCAAAAGACGATGTTGGGCTGAGCTTGAAGGGAGAAGGTCTTGAGGGCGAGGTTGGGATTGGTCTAAAGATGTAGGTCGGCTGCGCCTGAAGGCGTGGGTGGAATGGGCCAGAAGGGGAAGAGAGAGAGAGAGAGAGAGAGAGAGAGAGAGAGAGAGAGAGAGAGAGAGAGAGAGAGAGAGAGAGAGAGAGAGAGAGAGAGAGAGAGAGAGAGAGAGAGAGAGAGAGAGAGAGAGAGAGAGAGAGAGAGAGAGAGAGAGAGAGAGAGAGAGAGAGAGAGAGAGAGAGAGAGAGAGAGAGAGAGAGAGAGAAATGATCTAGATTTTGTATGGGCTAGAAGGCAAAGGTGAGATGGGCTTGAAGGCGAGGAAGAGCTAGACAAATAAGGGGACGGTGAGCTGGCCGCGAAAGTGAGACTAGGATGATTCAGAAAGCGAGGGTGAGGTGGAGTTGAAGGCGAGGGTGGAATGGGCCTGAAAGTGATGTTGGGCCGATCTAACCACGAGGGTGTGCTCTTCATGACGGTGAGAGTGGAATTGGCCTGAAAAAGTGGTTACCTCGGCCTGAAAATGAGGATTGGCTCGGGAAGAAAGTGAAGATGGACTTGGCCTGAAGGCTACGGTGGGATGGGCCTGAAGTCGAGGTTGAGCTGGGTTTGAGGGCATTAGTAGGATGGACATGACGGGAATGCTGGGATATGCCTGAAGACGAGGGTGGGCTGGGCCAAAAGGCCTCCATGGTCTGGGTCTGAAGTTGAAAATGGAATGGGTCTGTAGACGAGGATGAGCTGGTCCTGAGGGTGAATGTAAGCTTGACATGAAGGCTAAGGAGGGATGGGCCAAACGTCGAAGGTGGGATGGGCCTGAAGACGAGGGTGGGTAGAGCATGAATGTCAGCTTGATGTAGGTTTGGGCCAGATGTCTATGGTGGGATGTTCTTGAAGACGAGTGTAGTCAGGAAAAGAAGGCGAGGACAGTTTCCGCTGGAAGGGGAAGGTGGGTTGTGCCAGTAGAAGACGATGAGCTGGGCCTAAAGGAGAGTGTGAGCTTGACCTGAAGGTTAAGGTCAAATGGGCAAGAAGGTAATGGTGGGATGGGTTTGAAGATGATGCTGGCCAAATACTGAAGGCGATGGTGAGATGGGTTGAAGGTGAGTGATGTATGCGACTGAAAGCGAACGTGGGCTGGGATAGGAGGAGGAGGAGGGTTGGAATGTTGTCATTGGTGGGATGAACCTGAAGGCGAAAGTGAGATAGGCTAGTATTTCAGGGTTGGATGGGAAAGAAGGGATGGGTAAGATGGGATGAATGTGAGAGTTGGATTGACTTGAAGATGATGGGCTGGGTCTGAAGCAGAGGTTTGGGCTGGATTAGAAGGTGAATGTGCGTTGGAAGTGAAGGGAATGGTGGTCTCGTAGTAAAAGCGAGAATAGCCTGGGAAAGAGAGCGAAGGGGGGGTGGCTCTCAATATGCGAGTGGAATGACCGTGAAGGCGAGGTAAGATGAGCTTCTAGGGGAGGGTGGGATGGGCCAGAAAGCAAGGGTGGAATGGGCTTGAATTCGAGGGTGGGATAGAATTGAAAAAGAGTGTGGGCAGGGTATGAAGGAGAGGTTGGGCCCAACAAGATGAAGATGAGAAGGGAATGAAGACTAGGTTGGGATAGGACTGAAAATGAGAGTGGGTTCGGAAAGAAAGTGAAGATGGACTTGGCCTGAAGGCTAGGGTGGGATGGGCCTGAAGGCGAGGTTGAGCTAGGTTTGTGGGCATTAGTAGGATGTACCTGACTGGGCCAAAAGGCCTCTATTGTCTTGGTCAGAAGTCGAAAATAGAATGGGCCTGTAGACGAGGATTAGCTGTGCCTGAGGCCGAATGTAAGCTTCACTTGAAGGCTAAGGAGGGATGGGCCAGAAGGCGAAGGCGGGATGGGCCTGGCAACGAGGATGGGTAGCGCCTGAATGCGCGCTTGATGTAGGTTTGGGCCAGATGTCGATGGTGGGATGTCCCCGAAGACGAGTGTAGTCAGGAAAAGAAGGCAAGGACAGGTTCGGCTGGAAAGGTAAGGTAGGTTGTTCTTGTAGACGAGGATGAGCTGGGCCTAAAGGAGAGTATGAGCTCGACCTGAATGTTAAGGTCAAATGGGCAAGAAGGCAATGGTGGGATGCGTTTGAAGAAGATGGTGGCCAAATACTGAAGGCGATGGTGAGATGGGTTGAAAGTGAGTGTGGTATGCGACTGAAAGTGAACGTGGGCTGGAATTGGAGGAGGAGAAGGGTTGGAATGAAGTCGTTGGTGGGATGGGCCTGAAGGCGAGTGTGAGATTGGCTTGTATTTGAAGGTTGGATGGGAAAGAATATATGGGTGAGATGGGATGAATGTGAGGGTTTGATTGAATTGAATGTGATGTGCTGGTTCTGAAGGAGAGATTTGGGCTGGGTTAGACGGTGAATGTGGGTTGGAAGTGATGGGAATGGTGGTCTAGGCGTAAAAGTGATAATAGCCTGGGACAGAGAGCGAAGGGGGTCGGCTTTCAATATGCGAGTGGAATGATCCTGAAGGCGAGGTAAGATGAGCTTCTAGGCGAGGGTGGGTTGGGAAATAAAGTAAGGGTGGGATGAGCTTCAATTCGAGGGTGGGATAGAATTGAAAAAGAGGGTGGGCAGGGTATTAAGGAGAGGTTGGTCCCGAGAAGGTGAAGATGAGAAGGGAATGAAGACTAGGTTGGTCCAGGACTGAAAATGAGGCGGGCTTGAAGGTGTGGGTGGGAGAGGCCTGAAGACGAAGGTGAGTTGGTCTTGTAGGTAATTGTGGAAAGTCGAGAAGGTAAGGGTTTAATGCGTTTCAATGCGAGGGTGTGATGTGGCTGAATTCGAAGGTAGGCGGGGTCAGAAGGAGAAGTTAGGTGGGGCTAGAAGGCGAACGTGTGCTGGTATTTAAGGCAAGGGTTAGCTAGTCCTAGAGGCAAAGTTGGGATCGGCCAAAAGACGATGTTGGGCTGAGCTGGAAGGTGGAAGGTCTTGAGGGCGAAGGTGGGATGGGTCTAAAGATGTAGGTCGGCTGCGCCTGAAGGCGTGGGTGGAATGGGCCAGAAGGAGAGAGAGAGAGAGAGAGAGAGAGAGAGAGAGAGAGAGAGAGAGAGAGAGAGAGAGAGAGAGAGAGAGAGAGAGAGAGAGAGAGAGAGAGAGAGAGAGAGAGAGAGAGAGAGAGAGAGAGAGAGAGAGAGAGAGAGAGAGAGAGAGAGAGAGAGAGAGAGAGAGAGAGAGAGAGAGAGAGAGAGAGAGAGAGAGAGAGAGAGAGAGATCTAATTTTTGTATGGGCTAGAAGCCAAAGGTGAGATGGGCTTGAAAGCGTGGGAGAGCTAGACAAAAAAGGCAACAGTGAGCTAGCCGTGAAGGCGAGGCTAGGATGGTTCAGAAAGCGAGGGTGAGGTGGAGCTGAAGGCGAGGGTGTAATTTGCCTGTTAGTGATGGTGGGCCGATCTAACCGTGAGGGTGTGCTTTTCATGACGGGGAGAGTGGAATGGGCCTGAGAAAGTGGTTACCTCCTCCTGAAAATGAGGGTGTGCTCGAGAAGAAAGTGAAGATGGACTTGGCCTGAAGGCTAGGGAGGGATGGGCCTGAAAGCGAGTTGAGCTTGGTTTCAGGGCATTAGTAGGATCGACCTGACGGGAATGCTGGTATATTCCTGAAGACGAGGGTGGGCTGGGCCAAAAGGCCTCCATGGTCTGGGTCAGAAGTAGAAAATGGAATGGGTCTGTAGACCAGGATTAGCTGGTCTTTAAGGCGAAAGTAAAGCTTGACATGAAGGCTAAGGAGGGGTGGCCTAGAAGGCGAGGGTGGGATGGGCCTGAAGACGAGGCTGGGTAGAGCCTGAATGCGAGCTTGATGTATGTTTGGGCCAGATGTCGATGGTGGGATGTCCCTGAAGACGAGTGTAGTCAAGAAAGGAAGGCGAGGACAGGTTCGGCTGGAGGGGGAAGGTGGGTTCTGCCTGTAGACGAGGATGAGCTAGGCCTAAAGGAGAGTGTGAGCTTGACCTGAAGGTTGTGGGCAAATGGGCAAGATACAAATGGTGGGATAGGTTTGAAGACAATGGTTGGCAAATAATGAAGGCGATGGTGAGATGGGTTGAAGGTGAGTGTGGTATGCGACTGAAAGCGAGCGTGGGCTGGGATAGAAGGAGGAGGAGGGTTGGAATGAAGTCGTTGGTGGGATGGGCCTGAAGGCCAGGGTGAGATAGGCTCGTATTTAAGGGTTGGATGGGAAAGAAGGCATGGGTGAGATGGGATAATGTGAGGGTTAGAATGACAGGAAGAAGATGGGCTGGGTCTGAAGCAGAGGTTTGTGACGGGTTAGAAGGTGAATGTGGGTTGGAAGTGATGGGAATGATGGTCTAGGAGTAAAAGCGAGAATAGCCTGGACAGAGAACGAAAGGGGGCGGCTCTCAATATGCGCGTGGAATGAGCATGAAGGCGAGGTAAGATAAGCTTCTTGGCTAGGGTGGGATGGGCAAGAAAGCAAGGGTGAGATGAGCTTGAATTCGAGGGTGTAATAGAATTGAAAAAGACGGAGGGCAGGGTATGAAGGAGAGGTTGGGCTCGAGAAGAAGGTCAAGAAGAGAAGGGAATGAAGACTATGTTGGGCCAGGACTGAAAATGAGAGTGGGCTGGGCTAGAAGGCGAAGGGGGGGGGGCTGAATGGGTGGGTGGGAGAGGCCTGAAGGCGAGGGTGAGATGGTCTTGTAGGTGGAAAGGCGAGAAAGTAAGGGTTTAATGCGTTTGAATGCGAGGGTGTGATGTGGAAGAATTCGAAGGTAGGCGGGGCTAGAGTTAGAGCTAGAAGGCGAAGGTGTGCTGGTATTTATGGCAAGGGTTAGCTAGTCCTAAAAGCAAAGGTGGGATCGGCCAAAAGACGATGTTGGGTTGTGATGGAAGGTGGAAGGTAATGAGGGCGAAAGTGGGATGCGTCTAAAGATTTAGATCGGCTGTGCCTGAAGGACTGGGTGGAATGCGTCCGAAGGAAGGAGAGAGAGAGAGAGAGAGAGAGAGAGAGAGAGAGAGAGAGAGAGAGAGAGAGAGAGAGAGAGAGAGAGAGAGAGAGAGAGAGAGAGAGAGAGAGAGAGAGAGAGAGAGAGAGAGAGAGAGAGAGAGAGAGAGAGAGAGAGAGAGAGAGAGAGAGAGAGAGAGAGAGAGAGAGAGAGAGAGAGAGAGAGAGAGAGAGAGAGAGAGAGAGAGAGAGAGAGAGAGATCTAATTTTTGTGTCGGCTAGAAGGCAAAGGTGAGATAGGCTTGAAGGCTAGGGAGAGCTAGACAAAAAAGGCGACGGTGAGCTGGCCTTGAAGGTGAGGCTAGGATGGTTCAGAAAGCAAGGGTGAGGTGGAGCTGAATGCGTGGGTGGAATTTGCCTGTAAGTTATGGTGGGCCGATCTAAACGCGAGGGTGTGCTCTTCATGACGGCTAGAGTGGAATGGGCCTGAGAAAGTGGTTACCTCGACCTGAAAATGAGGGTGGGATCGGGAAGAAATTAAAGATGGACTTGGCCTGATGGCTAGGGTGGGATGGGCCTGAAGGCGATGTTGAGCTAAGTTTGAGGGCATTAGTAGAATAGACCTGACGGGAATGCTGGGATATGCCTGAAGACGAGGGTGGGCTGGGCCAAAAGGCCTACATGGTCTGGGTCAAAAGTCGAAAATGGAATGGGTCTGTAGACGAGGATTAGCTGGGCCTGAGAGTGAATGTAAGTTGACATGAAGGCTAAGGAGTTATGGGTCAGAAGGCGAAGGTGGGATGGGCCTTAAGACGAGGGTTTGTAGCGCCTAAATGAGAGGTTGATGTAGGTTTGGGCCAGATGTCCATGTTCTGATGTCCCTGAAGACGAGTGTAGTCAGGAAAAGAAGGCGAGGACAGGTTCGGCTGGAAGGGGAAGGTGGGTTGTGGCTCTAGACGAGGATGAGCTGGGCCTAAAGGAGAGTATGTGCTTGACCTGATGGTTAAGGTCAAATGGGCAAGAAGACAATGGTGGGATCAGTTTGACGACGATGGTGGCCAAATAATCAAGGCGATGGTGAGATGGGTTGAAGGTGAATGTGGTATGCGAATGAAAGCGAACGTGGGCTGGGATAGGAGGAGGAGGAGGGTTGGAATGTGGAGGTAGAGGAGGGCTAACGCCACGTGGAGGTAGAGCAAGGGTGACGCCACGTGCAGGTAGAGATACGGTGACGCCACGTGGACGCAGAAGAATGTTGACGCCACATGAAGCTAGAGGAAGTTTGACGCCACGAAGAGGTAAAAGAAGGTTGACGACACGTAGAGGTGCAAGAATATTCACGCCACATGAAGGTAGAGGAAGGTTGACGCGTCGTGGAGATAGGGGAAGGTTGACGCCACGTGTAGGTAAAGGAATGTTGACGCCTTGTGGTGGTTGAGGAAAGTTGACGCCATGTGCAAGAAGAGGAAGGTTAACGCCACGTGGAGGTAGAGGAAGGTTGACGCCATTTGGAGGTAGAGGAACGTTGACGCCAAGTGGAGGTAGAAGAAGGTTGACGCTACTTGGATGTAGAGGAAGGTTAACGCCACTTGCAAGTAGAGGAAGGTTGACGCCAGGTGGAGGTAGAAGGTCAACGCCACATGAAGATAGAGGAAGGCTAACGCCACGTGTAAGTAGAAGAAGGTTGACTCCACATAGAGGTAGAAAAATGTTGACGCTTCAAGAAGGTAATGGAAAATTGACGACACATGGAGGTAAAGGAAGGTTGACGACATGTAAAAGTATAGGAAGGTTAAAGACACGTGGAGGCAGAAGAAGTTGATGCCACATGAAGCTAGAGGAAGGTTGACGCCACGGAGGTAGAGGAAGGTTAGACCACGTAGAGGTGGCAAAGGTTGACGCCTACATGAGGAGAGGAAGGTTGACGCATCGTGGAGACTTAGAGGAAGGTTGACGCCACGTGTAGTAAAGAAGGGCCTTGGAGGTTGAGGAAGCTGACGCGTGAGAGTAGAGAAGTTACGCCCTGGAGGTAGAGGAAGTTGCGCCATTGAAGTAGAGGAAGTGACGCATGGAGGTAGAAGAAGGTTGACGCAGTGGAAGTAGAGGAATTGACGCACTGGAGGTAGAGGAAGTGACGCCATGGAGTAGAGGAAGGTTACGCCATTGGAGGTAGAGAAGGTTGACGCCATAAAGGAGGAAGTTGACTCACGTGGAGGTAAAGAAGTGATCACCTAGAGGTAGAAGAATGTTGACGCCACTTGAAGGTAGGGAAAGTTGACGAAGTGGGGTAAAGGAAGGTTGACACCATGTAAAGGTAGAGAAGGTTGACGCCATGGAGGTAGAAGAAGGTGACCATATGAAGGAGAGGAAGGTTTCCACTGAGGTAGAGAAGGTGACGCCACTGAAGGTAGAGGAAGGAGAGCTGTTGAGGTGAAGAAGTGAGCAGTGAGGTAGAAGAAGTTGACGCCACTGAGTAGGAAGGTAGACGCACGTGAGGTAGAGAGGTTGAGCCTCGTGGAGGTTAGGAAGGTTGAAGCCATGTGGTAGAGGAGGTTAACGCCATGTGAAGGCAGAGGAAGGTTACGCCAGTGAGGTAGAGAAGTGATGCCACGTGGAGTAGAAGAAGGTTGAGCACATGAAGGTAGAGGAAGTTGACGCCGTGAGGTAAAGAAGGTTACGAAACATGAGGTAAAGTAAGGTGACACAAGAGAAAAGGTTGAGCCAGTGAGTAGGGAGGTTGACGACGTGGAGTAGAAAAGTTACGCCACGTGGAGGTAGAAGGTTGCGCCATGAAGGTAGAGAAAGTTGACGCTCGTGGAGGTAGGAAGGTTGAGCAATGGAGGTAAGGAAGTTGACGCTTGAAATGTAGAGAGGTTGAACACGTGGATGTAGGAAGGCGACGCCAAACGGAGGGAGTTAGAGGAGAGATTAACGCCAGTGGAGGTGAGAAGGTTGACGCCATGAGAGTAGAGGAAGTTGACGCCACTGGAGGTAAGAAGGTTGACGCCATGAAGTAGAGGAAGGTGACGCACTGGAAGTAGAAGGTTGACGCATTGAGGTAGGAAGGTTGACGCTATGGAGAGAAGGTTGACGCCAGTAGAGGTTGAAGAATGTTGACGCCAATGAAGGTAAGGGAAGGTGCGCACAGGAGGAAAAGAAGGTTGACGACATGATAAGATAGAGGAAGGTTGACGCCACGTAGGTAGAGGAAGGTTAAGCCAGTGGAGGTAAGGAAGGTTGACGCCTCGTGGAGGTTAGGAAGGTTGAGCCATGTGGAGTAGAGGAGGGTAACACACGTGGAGGTAGAGAAGGTGAGCCACGTGAGGTAGAGGAAGGTGACGCACGTGAGGTAGAGAGTTGACGCCACTGAGGTAGAGGAAGTTGACGCACGGAGGTAGAAGAAGGTTGGAGTAAAGGTGAAGGATATTACGCCATGAGGTAGGGAAGGTTGAGCGTCGTGGAGATAGGGGAAGGTTGAGCCAGTGAGTAAAGGAAGTTGACGCCGGGGGTTGAGGAAGGTTAGCCAGTGAGAGAGGAAGGTTAACGCCACGTGGAGTAGAGGAAGGTTGACGCCAATGGAGGTAAGAAGTTGACGCCAATGAGGTAGAGAAGGTGACGCTACTGGATAGAAAGGTTACGCCTTGAAGTAGAGGAAGGTTGACGCCAGGTGAGGTAGAAGAAGGTAACGCACATGAGAAAGGAGGTACGCAGTAAAGTAGAGAAGTTGACCCACTGAGGTAGAAAAAGTTGAGCTCAGTGGAGGTAAGGAAAAGTTGACGCCCCTGGAGGTAAGGAAGGTTGACGACATGTAAAGGTAAGGAGGTAAAGACACGGTAGAGGATAGGGTTGACGCTACGTGGTGGAGACCGTAGTAGAGAGTTGACTCCACGTAGAGGTAGAAGAATGTTGCCGCACATGAAGGTAAGGAGGACCAGAAGGTTGACGTACATATGGAAGGTAGCATAAGGAGAGTTACGCCATGAGTGAAAAGTCGACATGAAGTAAAGAGTAGAGGAAGTTACGCCACATGGAGTTAAGAAGAAGGTTTGAAGACCACGTGGAGGTAGGAGTAAGGAAGTTGACGTTGGTAAGACGCCTGGGTAAGTACCACGGAGAAGATTGGAAAGGAAGGTTGACGCCATTGGAGAAGAAGTTAGACGAAGGGTTAGACGCACGTGGAGGTGAGCAGAGTAGAAGGGTGACGTCGCCAACGTGGAGGTAGGTGAACGTTGACGAAACGCGGAGGTAGAAGGTTGACGCCACATGAAACTAGAGGAAGTTTCACGCCACGAAGAGGCAGAAGATGGTTGACACCACGTGGAGGTGGAAGACTGTTGACGCCACATGAAGGCAGAGGAAGGTTGACGCCTCGTGGAGATAGGGGAATGTTGACGCCACGTGTAGGTAAAGGAATGTTGACGCCTTGTGGAAGTTGAGGAAGGTTGACACCATGTGGAAATAGTGGAAGGTTAACGCCACGTGGCAGTAGAGCAAGGTTGACACCACCTGGAGGTAGGGGAACGTTAACGCCAAGTGGAGGTAAAAGAAGGTTGACGCTACGTGGAGGCAGAAAAAGGTCGACGCCACATGAATGTAGAGAAAGGCTGAAGCCACGTGGAGGTAAAAGAAGGTTGACTCTACGTAGAGGTAGAAGAATGTTTACGCCAGGTGGATGTAGGGGAAAAATGACGACACATTGATGTAAAAGAAGTTTGACGTCATGTAAAGATAGAGGAAGGTTTACGACACGTGGATGTAGAAGAAGGTTGATACTACATGAAGGTAGAGAATGGTTGACGCCACGTGGAGGTAGAGGAAGGTTGACGCGACGTGGAGGTAGAAGAAGCTTGATGCTACGTGGATGTTTAGGAAGGTTGACGCCACTTGGAGGTAAAGGAAGATTGACGCCTCGTGGATATAGTGAAAGGTTGGAGCCATATGGAGGTAGATGAAGATTAACGCCACGTGAAGGTAGAAAAAGGCTACGCCACGTGGAGGTAGAAGAAGGTTAACGCCAAGTGGAGGTAGAGGAACGTTGACGCCACTTGGAGATAGAAGAAGTTTGACGCCACATGAAGCTAGGGAAGTTTGACGCCACGAGGAGGTAGAAGAAGGCAGACGCCACGTAGAGGTGCAAGAATGTTGACGTCACATGAAGGGAGAGGAAGGCTGACGCGTCGTGGGGATAGGGGAAGGTTGACGCCATGTGTAGGTAAAGGAATATTGACGCCTTGTCGTGGTTGAGGAAGGTTGACGCCATGTGGAAGTAGAGGAAGGTTAACACCACGTGGTGGTAGATGAAGGTTGACGCCACTTGTCGGTAGAGGAACGTTGAGCCAAGTGGAAGTAGTAGAAGGTTGGCGCTACTTGAAGGTAGGGAAAGGTTAACGCCAAGTGGAAGTAGAGGAAGGCTGACGCCAGTTGGAGGTAGAAGAAGGTCAACGCCACATGAAGATAAAGGAAGGCTGACGCCACGTGGAGGTAGAAGAAGGTTGACTCCACGTAGAGGTAGAAGATTGTTGACGCCATATGAAGGTAGCGGAAAATTGACGACACATGGAGGTAAAGGAAGGTTAACCCCATGTAAAGGTAAAGGAAGGTTGACGACACGTGGAGGTAGAAGAAGGTTGATGAGACATGAAGGTAGAAGAAGGTTGACGCCACCTTGAGGTACAGGAAGGTTGAAGCCACGTGGAGGTAGGGAAAGGTTGACGCTAAGTGGATGTAGAGGAAGGGTGACAACACGTGGAGGTAAAGGAAGATTGATGCTTCGTGGAGATAGTAAAAGGTTGTAGCCATATGGAGGTAGAGGAAGATTAACGGCACATGGAGGTAGAAGTAGGCTGAAGCCACGTGGAGGTAGAGGAAGGTTGACACCACGTCGATGTAGAAGAAGGTTGATGCCATTTGGAGGTAGAAGGAGGTTGACGCCACATAAAGGAAGAGGAAGTTAGACGCCACGTGGAGGTAGAAAAAGGTTAACGCCACGTGGAGGTATATGAAGGTTGACGCCACATGCAGGTAGATAAAGGCTGAGACTTCGTGGAGGTAGAGGAATGTTAAGGCTACGTGGAGGTAGAGCAAAGTTAACGCTTCGTAGAGGTGGAGGAAGGTTGCCGACACGTGTACGTAAAGGAGGGTTGGCGCCATGTAAAGATAGGGGAAGGTTGACGCCAGGTGCAGGTAGAGGAAGGTTGACGCCACGAGGAAGTAGAGGAAAGTTAACGCCGCTTGGAGTTAGAGAAAGGTTGACGCCATTTGGAGCTAGAGGAACGTTGAAGCCATGTGGAGGTAGAAGAAGTTTAACGCTATGTGGAGGTAGAGGAAGGTTAATGCAACGTGGAAATAGAGGAAAGTTAAAGCCACGTGGAAGTAGAGGAAGGTTGACGCCACGTGGAGGTAGAGGAACGTTCACGCCACGTGGGGGTAGAAGAAGGTTGACGCTACGCGAAGGAAGATTGACGCGTTGTGGAGGTAGGGAAAGGTTGACGACACATGGAGGTAGATATAGTCTGAGGCTTCGTGGAGGTAGAGGAAGGTTAAAGCCACGTGGATGTAGCGCAAAGTTAACGCTTCCTGGAGGTGGAGGAATGTTGCCGACACGTGTACGTAAAGGAAGGTTGACGCCACGTAAAGATAGGGAAGGTTGACGCCACGTGCAAGTAAAGGAAGGATGACGCCACGTTGAGGTAGAGGAAAGTTAACGTCCCTTGGGGGTAGAGGAAGGTTAACGCCACTTGGTGGTAAAGGAACGTTGACGCCAAGTGGAGGTAGAGGAAGGTTGACGCTACGTGAAAGTAGAGGAAGGTTAACGCCACGTGGAGGTAGAAGAAGGTCGACACCACATCAAGGTAGAGGAAGGCTGTCGCCACATGGAGGTAGAAGAAGACTGACACCATGTAAAGGTAGAAGAATGTTGACACCATATGAAGGTAGGGGATGGTTGACGTATCATGAAGGTAAAGGAAGGCCAACGACATGATAAATGTAGAGGAAGGTTCACGCCACGAGTAGGTAGAAGAAGGTTAAAGCCACGTGGAGTTTGGGGCAGGTTGACACCTATTGGAGGTTGAGGAAGGTTGACGACATGTGGGAATAGCGGAGGGTTAACGCCACGTGAAGGTAGAGGAAGGTTGACGCCACGTGGCGGTAGAGGAACGTTGACGCCACGTGGAGGTAGAAGAAGGTTGACGTGACATGAAGGTTGAGGAAGTTTGACGCGTCGAGAAGGTAGGGGAAGGTTGACGAAAGGAACATTTAAAGGGTGGTTGAAGCCAGGTGGATGTAGAGGATTGTTGACGCCACGTGGAGGTAGAAGAAGTTTAACGCCACGTGGAGGTAAAATAATGTTGAAGTCATATGAAGGTAGATTAAGTTTGACGCGTAGTGGAGGTAGGGGAAACTTGACGACACATGGAGGTAAAGGAAGGTTGACGCCATGAAAATTTAGAGGATGGTTGAAGCCACGTGGATGTAGAGAAAGGTTGACGCCAAATGGAGGTAAAGGAAGGTTAACGCCAAGTGGAGGTATAGGAAGGTTGACGCCACGTGGAGATAGAAGAAGGTTGACGCCAATTGGAGGTAAAAGGAGGTTGACGCCATATGAAGGTTGAGGAAGGCTGACGCTACGTGGAAGTAGAAGATTGACGCCACGTAGAGGTAGAAGAATGTTGACACTACATGAAGGAAAGGGAAGGCTGACGACATATGGAAGAAAAGGAAAGCTGACGACATGATAAAGGTAGAGGAAGATTGACGCCACATGGAGGTAGAACGAAGGTTGAAGCCACGTGGAGGTAAAGGAAGGTTGACGCTTCACAGAGGTTGAGGAAGGTTGACGCCATGTGGAAGTAGAGGTGTGTTAACGCCACGTGAAGGTAGAGCTTGGGTGACGCCACGTGGAGGTACAGGAACGTTGACGCCATGTGGAGGTAGAAGGTTGGCGCCACATGAAACTAGAGGAAGTTTCACGCCACGAAGAGGCAGAAGAAGGTTGACGCCACGTAGAGGTGGAAGACTGTTGACACCACATGAAGGTAGAGGAAGGTTGACGCCTCGTGGAGATAGGGGAAGGTTAACGCCTCGTGTAGGTAAAGGAATGCTGACGCCTTGTGGAAGTTGAGGAAGGTTGACACCATGTGGAAATAGAGGAAGGTTAACGCCACGTGGCAGTAGAGGAAGGTTGACGCTACTTGGAGTTAGAGGAACGTTAACACCAAGTGTAGGTAAAAGAAGGTTGACGCTACGTATAGGTTGAAGAAGGTCGACGCCCTATGAAGGTAGAGGAAGGGTGACGCCACGTTGAGGTAGAAGAAGCTTGACTCCAGGTAGAGGTAGAAGAATGTTGACGCCAGGTGAATGTAGGGGAAAATTGACGACACATGGTTGTAAAAGAAGGTTGACGCCATGTAAAGGGAGACGAAGGTTTACGACACGTGGATGTAGAAGAAGGTTGATACTACATGACGGTAGAGAAAGGTTGACGCCACGTGGAGGTAGAGGAAGGTTGACGCGACGTGGAGGTAGAAGAAGGATGACGCTACGTGGATGTTTAGGAAGGTTGACGCCACTTGGAGGTAAATGAAGATTGACGCCTCGTGGAGATAGGGAAAGGTTGAAGCCATGTGGAGGTAGAGGAATATTAACGCCACGTAGAGGTAGAAGAAGGATGACGCCACGTGCAGGTAGAGGAAGGTTGACACCACCTCGATGTAGAGGAAGGTTGATGCCACTTGGAGGTAGAAGGAGGTTGACGCCACATAAAGGTAGAGGAAGTTAGACGCCACGTGAAGGTAGAAAAAGGTTAACGCCACGTGGAGGTAGATGAAGGCTAACGTTTAGTGGAGGCAGAGGAAGGTTAAAGCCACGTGGAAATAGATCAAATTTAACGCTTCTTAGAGGTGGAGGAAGGTTGCCGACACGTGTACGTAAAGGAAGGTTGACGCCATGTAAAGATAAAGTAAGGTTGACGCTACGTGCAGGTAGAGGAAGGCTGACGCCATGAGGAGGTAGAGGAAAGTTAACGCCTCTTGGAGTTAGGGAAAGGTTGACGCCACTTGGAGGTAGAGGAACAATGACGCCAAGTGGAGGTAGAATTTTAACGCTACGTGGAAGTAGAGGATGGTTAACGCCACGTGGAAGCAGAGGAAGGTTAATGCCATGTGGAGGTAGAGGAAGGTTGACGCCACGTGGGGATAGAGGAAGGTTGACGCCAAATGCAGGTAAAAGGAGATTGACGCCATATGAAGGTAGAGGAAGGCTGACTCTACGTGTAAGTAGAAGGTTGACGCCACGTAGAGGTAGAAGAATGTTGACGCCACATGAAGGTATGGGAAGGTTAACGACACATGCAAGAAAAGGAAGGTTGACCACATGATAAAGATAGAGGAAGATTGACGCCAAGTGTAGGTAGAAGAAGGTTAACGCCACGTGGAGATAGAGGAACGTTGACGGCAAGTGGGGGTAGAAGAAAGTTGACGCCACGTGGAGGTAGAGGAAGGTTGACACCACGTCGATGTAGAGGAAGGTTGACGCCACTTGGAGGTAGAAGGATGTTGACGCCACATGAAGGTAGAGGAGTGAGACGCCACGTGGAGGTAGAAGATGATTAACGCCACGTGGAGGTAGAAGAAGGCTGACGCCACAAGGAAGTAGATAAAGGCTGAGGCTTCGTGGAGGTAGATTAATGCTGACGCCACGTGGAGGTAGAGCAAAGTTAACGCCTCGTAGAGGTGGAAGAAGTTTGCCGACACGTGTACGTAAAGGAAGGTTGACGCCATGTAAAGATAGGGGAAGGTTGACGCCACGTGCACGTATAGGAAGGTTGACGCTACGATGAGGTAGAGGAAAGTTAACACCCCTTGGAGGTAGAGGAAAGTTGACGCCACTTGGTGGTAGAGGAACGTTGACGCCAAGTGGAGGTAAAAGAAGGTTAACGCCACTTGGAGGTAGAGGAAAGTTGATGGCAAGTGGAGGTAGAAAAAGGTTGACGCCACATGAAGCACGAGGAAGTTTGACGCCACGAGGAGGTAGAAGAAAGTTGACTCCACGTAGAGGTGCAAGAATGTTGACGCCACATGAAGGTAGAGGAAGGTTGACGCGTCGTGGAGATAGGGGAGAGTTGACGCCACGTGTAGGCAACGGAATGTTGACGCCTTGTCGTGGTTGAGGAGGTTTGACGCCATGTGGAAGTAGTGGAAGGTTAACGCCACGTGGAGGTATATGAAGGTTGACGCCCCTTGGAGGTAGAGGAACGTTTAGCCAAGTGGAAGTAGAAGAAGGTTGACGCTATTTGAAGGTAGAGGAAGGTTGACGCCACGTGGAGGTATAGGAACGTTGACGCCACGTGGGGGTAGAAGAAGGCTGACGGTACGTGAAGGTAGAGGAAGATTGACTCGTTGTGGAGGTAGGGGAAGGTTGACGACACATGGAGGTAAAGGAAGGTTGACGCCATGAAAATTTAGAGGATGGTTGAAGCCACGTTGATGTAGAGGAAGGTTGACGCCAAATGGAGGTAAAAGGAGGTTGACGCGATATGAAGGTAGAGGAAGGGTGACGCTACGTGGAAGTAGAAGGTTGACGCCACGTAGAGGTAGAAGAATGTTGACGCCACATGAAGGTAGGGTAAGATTGAAGACACATGCAAGAAAAGGAAGGTTGACGACATGATTAAAGTAGAGGAAGGTTGACGCCACGTGGAGGTAGAAGAAGGTTAACGCCACGTGGAAGTAGAGGAACGTTCACGCCAAGTTGAGGTAGAAGAAGGTTAACGGCACATGAAGCTAGAGGAGGAGATAGGGGAAAGTTGACGCCACGTGTAGGCAAAGGAATGTTGACGCCTTGTGGTGGCTGAGGAAGGTTTACGCCATGTGGAAATAGAGGAAGATCAACGCCACGTGGAGGTATATGAAGGTTGACGCTACTTAGATGTAGAGGAACGTTGAGCCAATTGGAAGTAGAAGAAGGTTGACGCTACTTGAAGGTAGAGGAAGGTTAACGCCACCTGGAAGTAGAGGAAGGTTGACGCAGGTGGAGGTAAAAGAAGGTCAACGCGACATGAAGATAGAGGAAGGGTGACACCACGTGGAGGTAGAAGAAGGGTGACTCCACGTAGAGGTACAAGAATGTTGACGCCACGTGAAGGTAGTGGAAAATTGAAGACACATGGAGGTAAAGGAAGGTTGATGCCATGTAAAGGTAGAGGAAGGTTGACGACACGTGGAGGTAGAGTTGATGCTACATGAAGGTAGAGGAAGGTTGACGCCACGTGGAGGTAGAGGAAGATTAACGCCACGTGGAGGTAGAGGAAGGCTGACGCTACGTGGATGTAGCATAAGTTTGACACCA
>NC_092237.1:28033936-28043274 GCF_036320965.1 Panulirus ornatus | reverse complement strand
TAATTTTTCAGCACATAAGTCTACAAGTTTCTTCACCATTTCAATTTAACAACACTGAACACCCTATGAATACCAATTATTCCTCAACTGCCGCATTACTACCTATGTATTCAAATCACCCATCACTATAACCCGGTCTTGTGCATCAAAAACCACTAACACACTCATATATATATATATTTATATATAATATATATATATATATATATATATATATATATATATATATATATAAATATGTATATATATATATATATATAAAATATATATATATATATATATATATATATACGTATATATATATATATATATATATATATATATTATATTATATATATATATATATTGGAAAGGATCACAATTTTGCGCGTGATTAAGGTACTCCTATGAGTCCACGGGGAAAATGAAACACGAAAAGTTCCCAAGTGCACTTTCGTGTAATAATCACATCATTAGGGGAGACACAAGAGAGAGATATAACACTCAGTTGATATACATCGAAGAGACGAAGCTAGGACGCCATTTGGTAAACATGTGATTGTCCAAAATGACAATCATATGTTTACCAAATGGTATCCTAGCTTCGTCTCTTCGATGTATATCAACTGACTGTTATGTCTCTCTCTTGTGTCTCCCCTGATGTGATTATTACACCAAAGTGAACTTGGAAACTTTTCGTATTTCATTTTCCTCGTGGACTCATAGTAATATATATATATATATATATATATATATATATATATATATATATATATATATATATATATATATATATATATATAAAATATATGAGAAAAAAGGAGAGATAGGTAGTATGTTTGAGGAAAGGAACCTGCATGTTTTGCCTCTGAGTGAAACGTGGCTCAAGGGTAATGGAGAAGAGTGGTTTGAGAATATCTTGGGAGTAGTCAGAGGTTAGTGAGAGGACAAGAGCAAAGGAAGGAGTAGCACTACTCCTGAAACAGGAGTGGTGGGAGCATGTGATAGAATGTAAGAAAGTAAACTCTAGATTGATATCGGTAGAACTGAAAGTTGATGGAGAGGGATGGGTGATTATTGGTGCATATGCACCTGGGCATGAGAAGAAAGATCATGAGAGGCAAGTGTTTTGGGAGCAACTGAATGAGTGTGTTAATGGTTTTGATGTACGATACCGGGTTACAGTGATGGGTGATTTGAATGCAAAGGTGAGTAATGTGGCAGTTGAGGGAAGAATTGGTATACATGGGGTGTTCAGTGTTGTAAATGGAAATGATGAAGAGCTTGTAGATTTATGTGCTGAAAAAGGACTGGTGATTGCGAATACCTGGTTTAAAAAGAGAGATATACATAAGTATACGTATGTAAGTAGGAGAGATGGCCAGAGAGTGTTATGGGATTACGTGTTAATTGATAGGCGCGCAAAAGAGAGACTTTTGGATGTTAATGTGCTGAGAGGTGCAACTGGAGGGATGTCTGATCATTTTCTTGTGGAGGCGAAGGTGAAGATTTGTATGGGTTCTCAGAAAAGAAGAGAGAATGGTGGGGTGAAGAGGGTGGTGAGATTAAGTGAGCTTGGGAAGGAGACTTCTGTGAGGAAGTACCAGGAGAGACTGAGTACAGAATGGTAAAAGGTGAGAATAATGGAGGTAAGGGGATTGGGGGAGGAATGGGACGTATTTAGGGAAGCAGTGATGGCTTGCGCAAAATATGATTGTGGCATGAGAGGAGTGTGAGTGGGCAGATTAGAAAGGGTATTGAGTGGTGGGATGAAGAGTTAAGATTATCAGTAAAAGAGAAGAGAGAGGCATTTGGACGATTTTTGCAGGGAAAAAATGGAAATGCGTAGGTGATGTACAAACGAAAGACGCAGGAGGTCAAGAGAAAGGTACAAGACGTGATGAAGAGGGGAAATGAGAGTTGGGGTTAGGGAATATCATTAAATTTTAGGGAGGATAAAGAGATTTTTTGGGAGGAGTTACATAAATTGCGTAAGACAGGGGAACAAATGGGAACTTTAGTGAAGGGGGCTAATGGGGAGGTGATAACTAGTAGTGGTGATGTGCGAAAGAGGTGGAGTGAGTATTTTTAAGTTTTGTTGAATGTGTTTGATGATAGATTGGCAGATATAGGGTGTTTTGGTGGAGGTGGTGTGCAAAGTGAGAGGGTTACGGAAAATGATGTGGTAATGATGAGGTACTAAAAGCTTTGCGGATTATGAAAGCCGGCAATGCACCGGGTTTCGATGCTATTGCAGTGGAATTTTAAAAAGAAGGGGATGACTGTGTTGTTGACTGGTTGGTAACGTTATTTGATGTATGTATGATTCATGGAAGGTGCCTGAGGATTGGCGGAATGCTTGCATAGTGCCATTGTACAAAGGCAAAGGGGACAAAGGTGAGTGCTCAAATTACAGAGGTATGAGTTTGTTCAGTATTCCTGGTAAATTATATAGGAGGGTATTGATTGAGAGGGTGAAGGCATGTACAGAGCATCAGATTGGGGAAGAGCAGTGTGGTTTCAGAAGTGGTAGAGGATGTGTGCATCAGGTGTTTGCTTTGAAGAATGCATGTGAGAAATACTTAGAAAAGCAAATGGATTTGTATGTAGCATTTATGGATCTGGAGAAGGCATATGATAGAGTTGATAGAGATGCTCTGTGGAAGGTATTATGAATATATGGTGTGGGAGGCAATTTGTTAGAAGCAGCTATCGAGGATGTAAGGCATGTGTACGTGTAGGAAGAGAGGAAAGTGATTGGTTCTCAGTGAATGTAGGTATGCGGCAGGAGTGTGTGATGTTTCCATGGTTGTTTAATTTGTTTATGGATGGGGTTGTTAGGGAGGTAAATTCAAGAGTTTAGGAAAGAGGCGAAAGTATGCAGTCTGTTGTGGATGAAAGAGCTTGGGAAGTGAGTCTATTGTTGTTCGCTGATGATACAGCGCTGGTGGCTGATTCACGTGACAACCTGCAGAAGCTGATGACCGAGTTTGGCAAAGTGTGTGAAAGAAGATAGTTGAGAGTAAATGTGAATAAGAGCAAGGTTATTAGTTACAGTAGGGTTGAGGGTCAAGTCAATTGAGAGGTAAGTGTGCATGGAGAAAAACTGGAGGAAGTGAAGTATTTTAGATATCTGGGAGTGGATCTGGAAGCGGATGGAACCATAGAAGCGGAAGTGAATCGTAGGGTGGGAGAGGGGGCGAAAATTCTGGGAGCCTTGAAGAATGTGTGGAAGTCGAGAACATTATCTCGTAAGCAAAAATGGGTATGTTTGAAGGAATAATAGTTCCAACAATGTTGTATGGTTGCGAGGCGTGGGCTATGGATCGAGTTGTGCGCAGGAGGGTGGATGTGCTGGATATAAGATGCTTGAGGACAATATGTGGTGTGAGGTGGTTTGATCGAGTAAGTAATGTAAGGGTAAGAGAGATGTGTGGGAATAAAAAGAGTGTGGTTGAGATAGCAGAAGAGGGTGTTTTGAAATGGTTTGGTCACATGGAGAGAATGAGTGAGGAAAGATTGACCAAGAGGATATATGTGTCGGAGGTGGAGGGAACGAGGAGAAGTGGGAGACCAAATTGGAGGTGGAAAGATGGAGTGAAAAAGATCTTGAGTGATCGGGGCCTGAACATGCAGGAGGGTGAAAGGAGGGCAAGGAATAGAGTGATTTGGAACGATGTGGTATACCGGGGTCGACGTGCTATCAATGTATTGATCCAGGGCATGTGAAGCTTCTGGGGTAAACCATGGAATGTTCTGTAGGTCATGGATGTGGAAAGGGAGCTGTGGTTTCGGTGCATTATTACATGACACCTAGAGACTGGGTGTGAAGGAATGTGGCCTTTGTTGTCTTTTCTTAGCGCTACCTCGCACACATGAGGTGGGAGGGGGTTGTTATTCCATGTGTGGCGGGGTGGCGATGGGAATAAATAAGGGCAGACAGTATGAATTATGTACATGTGTGTATATGTATTTGTCTGTGTGTATATATATGTGTGTACAATGAGATGTATAGGTATGTATATTTTGCGTGTGTGGACGTGTATGTATATACATGCGTGTGGGGGTGGGTTAGGCCATTTCTTTCCTCTGTTTCCTTGTGCTACCTCGCTAAGGCGGCAGACAGCGACAAAGCAAAATAAATAAATGAAATAAATTAATATATATATATATATATATATATATATATATATATATATATATATATATATATATATATATTATATATATACTTCGAAAAGCAAATGGATTTGTATGTAGCATTTATGGATCTGGAGAAGGCTTATGATAGAGCTGATAGAGATGCTCTGTGGAAGGTATTAAGAATATATAGTGTGCGAGGCAAGTTGTTAGGAGCAGGGAAAATTTTTTTATCGAGGATGTAAGGCATGTGTACGTGTAGGAAGAGAGGAAAGTGATTGGTTCTCAGTGAATGTAGATTTCCGGCAGAGGTGTGTGATGTCTCCATGGTTGTTTAATTTGTTTATGGATGGGGTTGTTAGGGAGGTGAATCGAAGAGTTTTGGAAAGAGGGGCAAGTATGCAGTCTGTTGGGGATGAGAGAGCTTGGGAAGTGAGTCAATTGTTGTTCGCTGATGATACAGCGCTGGTGGCTGATTCATATGAGAAACTGTAGAAACTGGTGACTGAGTTTGGTAAAGTGTGTGAAAGAAGAAAGTTAAGAGTAAATGTGAATAAGAGCAAGGTTATTAGGTACAGTAGGGTTGAGGGTCAAGTCAATTGGGAGATAAGTTTGAATGGAGAAAAACTGGAGGAAGTAAAGTGTTTTAGAAATCTGGTAGTGGTTCTGGCAGCGGATGGAACCATGGAAGCGAAAGTGAATCATAGGATGGGGGAGGGGGGCGAAAATCCTGGGAGCCTTGAAGAATGTGTGGAAGTCGAGAACATTATCTCGGAAAGCAAAAATGGGTATGTTTGAAGGAATAGTGGTTCCAACAATGTTGTATGGTTGCGAGGCGTGGGCTATGGATAGAGTTGTGCGCATGAGGGTGGATGTGCTGGAAATGAGATGTTTGAGGACAATATGTGGTGTGAGGTGGTTTGATCGAGTAAGTAATGTAAGGGTAAGAGAGGTGTGTGGAAATAAAAAGAGCGTGGTTGAGAGAGCAGAAGAGGGTGTTTTGAAATGGTTTGGGCACATGGAGAGTGCGTGAGGAAAGATTGACCTAGAGGATATATGTGTCGGAGGTGAGTGAACGAGAAGTGGTAGACCAAATTGGAGGTGGAAAGATGGAGTAAAAAAGATTTTGAGTGATCGGGGCCTGAACATGCAGGAGGGTGAAAGGCGGGCAAGGAATAGAGTGAATTGGATCGATGTGGTATACCGGGGTCGACGTGCTATCAATTGATTGAATAAGGGCATGTGAAGCGTCCGAGGTAAACCATGGAAAGTTCTGTGGGGCCTGGATGTGTTAAGGGAGCTGTGGTTTCGGGCATTATTACATGAATCTAGAGACTGAGTGTGAACAAATGGGGCCTTTGTTGTCTTTTCCCAGCGCTACCTTGCACACATGAGGGGGGAGGGGGATGTTATTATTCCATGTGTGGCGGGGTGTCGATGGGAATAAATAAAGGCAAACAGTATGAATTATGTACATTTGTATATATGTATATGTCTGTTTGTATATATATATATGTGTACATTAAGATGTATAGGTATGTATATTTTGCGTGTGTGGACGCGTATGTATACACATGTGTATGGGGGTGGATTGGGCCATTTCTTTCGTCTGTTTCCTTGCGCTACCTCGCAAACGCGGGAGACAGCGACTAAGCAAAATATATACATATATATATATATATATATATATATATATATATATATATATATATATATATATATATATATATATATTTATTTATTATCATTATTATCAGACTTAATAGCTGTCTCCCGCATTAGCAAGGTAGCGCAAGGAAACAAAGTATAGCCCAACCCACCCACATACACATGGATATGCATAAACGCCCACACATGCACATATACATACAAACACAGACATATACATATATACACATTTACATTTTCATACTTGCTGCCTCCATCCATTCCTGTCACCATCCTGCCACACATGAAATAGCAGCAGCCCCCCCCCCCCCCCAAGCAAAGCAGTACCAGGAAAAAGACAAAAAAAAAAAAAAGGCCACATTCATTCACACAGCCTCCAGATGTCATGTGCAATGCACCAAATCCACAGCTCCCTTTCCATATCCAGACCCCACAGACCTTTCCAAGATTTACCCAATGCTTCACATGACCTGGTTCAATCCACTGACAGGATGTCCACCAAGGTATACCACATCATTCCAATTCACTCTATTCCTTGCACACCTTTCATCCTCCTGTATGTTCAGGCCCCGAACATTCAAATTCTATTTCACTCAATCCTCCCACCCTCAATTTGGTCTCCCGCTTCTCCTTGTTCCCTCCACCTCTGACACATATATCCTCTTTGTCAGTGTTTCCTTCCTCATTCTCTCCATGTGTCCAAACCATTTCAATACACCCTCTTCTGCTCACTTAACCACACTTTTTATTACCAAACATCTCTCTTACCCTTCCATTACTTGATCAATCCACTTCACATCCCTATTGTCTTCAAACATTTCATTTCTAATACATCCACCCTCCTCCGCACAATCCTATCTACAGCTCATGCCTCAAAACCATATAACATTGTTCGAACCATTCTTCCTTCAAACATACCCATTTTTGCTCTCCGAGGTAGTGTTCTTGCCTTCCAAACATTCTTCAACGTTCCCAGAACCTTCACCCTATATCTGTATATATATATATATATATATATATATATATATATAATTTTTTTTTTTTTTTTTTTTTTTTTGCTTTGTCGCTGTCTCCCGCGTTTGCGAGGTAGCGCAAGGAAACAGACTAAAGAAATGACCCAACCCACCCCTATACACATGTATATACATACGTCCAAACACGCAAATATACATACCTACACAGCTTTCCATTGTTTACCCCAGACGCTTCACATGCCCTGATTCAATCCACTGACAGCACGTCAACCCCGGTATACCACATCGCTCCAATTCACTCTATCTTACCCTTACGTTACTTACTCGATCAAACCACCTCACACCACACATTGTCCTCAAACATCTCATTTCCAGCACATCCATCCTCCTGCGCACAACTCTATCCATAGCCCACGCCTCGCAACCATACAACATTGTTGGAACCACTATTCCTTCAAACATACCCATTTTTGCTTTTCGAGATAATGTTCTCGACTTCCACACATTCTTCAAGGCTCCCAGAATTTTCGGCCCCTCCCCCACCCTATGATCCACTTCCGCTTCCATGGTTCCATCCGCTGCCAGATCCACTCCCAGATATCTAAAACACTTCACTTCCTCCAGTTTTTCTCCATTCAAACTCGCCTCCCAATTAACTTGACCCTCAACCCTACTGTACCTAATAACCTTGCTCTTATTCACATTTACTCTTAACTTTCTTCTTTCACACACTTTACCAAACTCAGTCACCAGCTTCTGCAGTTTCTCACATGAATCAGCCACCAGCGCTGTATCATCAGCGAACAACAACTGACTCACTTCCCAAGCTCTCTCCTCCCCAACAGACTTCATACTTGCCCCTCTTTCCAAAACTCTTGCATTCACCTCCCTAACATCCCCATCCATAAACAAATTAAACAACCATGGAGACATCACACACCCCTGCCGCAAACCTACATTCACTGAGAACCAATCACTTTCCTCTCTTCCTACACGTACATATGCCTTACATCCTCGATAAAAACTTTTCACTGCTTCTAACAACTTGCCTCCCACACAATATATTCTTAATACCTTCCACAGAGCATCTCTATCAACTCTATCATATGCCTTCTCCAGATCCATAAATGCTACATACAAATCCATTTGCTTTTCTAAGTATTTCTCGCATACATTCTTCAAAGCAAACACCTGATCCACACATCCTCTACCACTTCTGAAACCACACTGCTCTTCCCCAATCTGATGCTCTGTACATGCCTTCACCCTCTCAATCAATATCCTCCCATATAATTTACCAGGAATACTCAACAAACTTATACCTCTGTAATTTGAGCACTCACTCTTATCCCCTTTGCCTTTGTACAACGGCACTATGCACGCATTCCGCCAATCCTCAGGCACCTTGCCATGAGTCATACATACATTGAATAACCTTACCAACCAGCCAACAATACAGTCAACCCCTTTTTTAATAACTTCCACTGCAATACCATCCAAACCTGCTGCCTTCCCGGCTTTCATCTTCCGCAAAGCTTTTACTACCTCTTCTCTGTTTACCAAATCATTTTCCCTAACCCTCTCACTTTGCACACCACCTCGACCAAAACACCCTATATCTGCCACTCTACCATCAAACACATTCAACGTACCTTCAAAATACTCACTCCATCTCCTTCTCACATCACCACTAATTGTTATCACCTCCCCATTTGCTCCCTTCACTGAAGTTCCCATTTGCTCCCTTGTCTTACGCACTTTATTTACCTCCTTCCAGAACATCTTTTTATTCTCCCTAAAATTTAATGATACTCTCTCACCCCAACTCTCATTTGCCCTTTTTTTCATCTCTTGCACCTTTCTCTTGACCTCCTGTCTCTTTCTTTTATACATCTCCCACTCAATTTCATTTTTTCCCTGCAAAAATCGTCCAAATGCCTCTCTCTTCTCTTTCACTAATACTCTTACTTCTTCATCCCACCACTCACTACCCTTTCTAATCAACCCACCTCCCACTCTTCTCATGCCACAAGCATCTTTTGCGCAATCCATCACTGATTCCCTAAATACATCCCATTCCTCCCCCACTCCCCTTACTTCCATTGTTCTCACCTTTTTCCATTCTGTACTCAGTCTCTCCTGGTACTTCCTCACACAAGTCTCCTTCCCAAGCTCACTTACTCTCACCACCCTCTTCACCCCAACATTCACTCTTCTTTTCTGAAAACCCATACAAATCTTCACCTTAGCCTCCACAAGATAATGATCAGACATCCCTCCAGTTGCACCTCTCAGCACATTGTGTAAATTAATTATACATTTCCTTTTTCCATAGCCAGAGGTTGAACCATTATGTGACATCCATTTTTTCATTTCATTTCAAGCTAGAAGTTTCAGTTTTCTAAATTGTTTCTTACATTTTTCATATGTATATATATGTATGTGTGTGTGTGTGTATATGTGCGTATGTATGTGTGTGTGTATGTGTATATATATATATATATATATATATACATTATCCCTGGGGATAGGGGTGAAGAAATACTTTCCACGCATTCCTCGCGTGTCGTAGAAAGC